>NC_064922.1:168359248-168714248 GCF_023897955.1 Schistocerca gregaria
TAATAGATGTTTGCCCATCACACTTGAGTCCTGAATAGGGCGCATATTTTCAACATGTCCACAATGATGTATATCAATGCCTGTTTGCAGCTAGGGTGTCAATTTAATTATCATTTAATTGTAATTTCAAATCAAAATGGAAATATGAAATATAATTATATTTTCTGAAAATAAATCTTACTTTAATCACATGTGTTATTTCCGTTTAGAAAAAGGATTGTAGTGACATTTTAATTATGTAGGCAAAATTACAATTAACACTAAATTAACATTTATATGCCATTACATCATGTTGTAATTTAATGTGAGCATCATATTCTCCAATACATAACAAAAATAGGTGTAATGAACACTTCCATTATATGGTGATGTATTGCTGCCTCATCAGAGTTCTCTGAGTCACCCATAACCTGAAATCATAACTGATGATACCAGGAGTGATACTGGTGTGAACTCCAAACATTGCAAGAATGAGACCTTTCCCCAGGTTGCCACCATACTTGTCAGTGATAGTAATTCATGGTAGTGCTCATCTGTGATTCATCACAACACCATTCACTAGAAGTTCATGATTCATGGCCACAGCACCATTCCAAATAAAGCCATTTGTGTTGCAGTGTTAACTACAGCCTACGCTTGGGCTAGTAGTCTGGCTTTTGCTAGTCGCCAACTAATGATGCAGAATTACACAGGATGTTACAGGGATTCCACCATTATGCACTTTCAGAAGGCATGCACATATGTGATGGGGTTCCTGAGTGCTTGCTGCACAATGTTGCAATCTTCCCTTCTGGTTGACCAAAACCTTGATGATAAATATGCCTGCCCTCATGTTTCCATGTAGTCCAACACTAGGCCACTGTTTCATCTGAATGCCACACAAGTTTGGAAGTTGCACAACTTGACCAGCCAGCCAATTGGAGATCCACAGTGAGGTCTCTTTCAAATTCTGTTAAGTGCTAACAATGCTCTCTCCTATGTGTACAAAGCTATCCCCATGTCCTTTACAGAGATCACTCAATGTCTGACACTTACCACGCCTTTTTTATACCCTAACCAGCCTTTCTCAGAGTTCAGATAACACTTGACTGCAAACATTGTTGGGATTGTTGTTACGCATAAACCAACTTGCTTTCAGTTGCCAATGGACTCCTTAGTGGTATTCATTTACACATTGACATAAAATGAATATTTAATTTGGCTGACTGTCCTCAATGTCAAGTAATACCTCATGCCCCAAAGCCCCTTGACATAAAGTCTGGAAGGGGACTTGTCCTTGATTCACTTTGTCCTTTTTGGGTCTGCTGAAACAATTGTAATGTCATAGTCAGAAATAAGTTGAAAGACTAGACCGTTTCCTCCAGTGCCCACATAAGCACAAGGATCTGCATTTGTTGGCTGCAATCCACCTGGTTTTATAGGTACATTCTATGTGATGTGCCGCTGTTGATCAGTCAGATGAGCTCTGTAAACAGCTTTTCTCAGAGCACACACTTTATCACCAAGTCGCAGCACTTGGAGCATGTCACTTGCCCTGTTGACTGTGGCTGTTTTCCTCAGCCTGTATCATCCTTTGTAAGATTTCAAGTCAGCTGTTCCTCACATGCTACTGTGTTAAAGTCACCTATAGGAAATGCACTTATTATACCCACCTCTGAATATGCAAATTAAGTTTGACTGACAGTGCATGATGCATTCCTTGCGATCTGAGCAAACATTTTCATGCTGGCTACTTGTGTAAATTGCACTAACAACAAATTATTACTGCTGCTAATTTCCTCAAACTGATAATTATCCTTCAACAATTATCAGTGTAATTGTACTCAAGTCTGTGGTAAAACAAGTGGTAAAGTAAAACAGAATGAAACCAACTGGTGGAATTATAGGGTAAAAAAAGTCATTAAAAAATAGAACATAGCAAAGAAAGTGAAATATGAGAAACAAAAACAAACCCATGGACTCAAACCAGTAGATGCTCAAAGATTGTCCAAATTGGAACAAGCATACAGGGAAAACAAACATACAGTTAAAAAGTTTATGAAGAAAGAAAAGGTGAGAAGTTGAGAAATATTCACCCAAAGGCTAGAGGAGGGCAGCAATGGAAACAAAAGAAATCAGATTGGTAAAATGCAAAAGATCAGCTAGTGAAGGCATGAAAGTGATAGAAAGAGGAAAATGGGAATATATTTTGGGATGCAGAAGGGGTTGAAGATGAGATGAAAAAATATTTCAACACATTAGTGAACGATAAGGACATAATAGAAGGAAAACAGGAAATAAAGAATTTACCAGAATCTGAAGTGAAAAACGACATATTACCTGGGCAGAGACTGAGAATGCCTTGAAGCAGATTAAAGTATGCAAGTTGGCCAGGTCAGATGAATTGACAGCAGACATGATCAAGTCAAAAGGCATCCAAGGAATACAATGGCTACATCAAACACTGGGAACCATTTTGAAAGAAAATAAAGTACCAGATGACTGTAAGAAGGGGGTTATAATTATATTCGAGATACAGGAAAAGATTATTGAGGAAAGATTAAAATCATTGTTAGAAAAACAGTTTGAAGGGAAACAACATGGGTTCAGAGGCAGCAGAGGAACAACAGACATCATATTTGCACTTGGACAGTTAATGGAAATGTATTGGAAAAAGAATGAAAATCTCATAATAGTATTTCTGGATTTGTAAAAAGTATATGACAGTGTTCCAAGTCGCAAGAGAAAAACTAATAATTTGAAACTCCCCAGTAGGGAAGGTGTAAATGCTATATGAAAGGTGCAAAAGTTATGTACAAGGAAATCAAGAAGATAGGAAATGGTGATCTCATGACTTGAATCTCTGCTGATGGTGTAGCTATTTGGGGAGAAACAGAATTAGAGGTACTGGGAAGATTGGAGTAATGGAACTCCCAAGTTTAAAGAGTACCAGCTGACAGCAAGCAAGAGTAACACTGTAGCAATGGTTATGAGCAGGATATCTACCCAGGGCAGCCTGATGCTACATGGATAGAAAATTGAATTTTTGGAAGCTTTCAGTTATCTGGGAAATACAATATCAAGGAATGGAACTACCAAACTAGAAATACAGAACAGAGTAACAAAGGATCTAAATTTGTTGTGGTGCAAGGGAGTTTCTATGTGAGCCAAACAGGCCATGTTTAAAAGATGACATACAGCTATTCAGAAGTTTCTGAGATCAGCCTTTCAGAAGGCTAGAAGAGATAAAACTAAGAATGAAGACATCAGGGGCGAGATGAAAATGGATCTGTTAGTGGCTGTGAGACTGAGCTCTGTATAGCTCCCATGGTTTGGACATGTGAAGAGGGTGAAGGATAGCTTCCTGTGAAAACAATACTTGAATAGAAATGTGCAGGGGAAAAGACTAGCAGACAACAGTGAAAAAGATGGCTGTATCAGACTAGAGGAGAAAACTAGGAAATATTATCTAGACAAGAAGTATATCAAGATAGAATAAAATTGAGGCAAATTGTTCATAAACATCCTACCTGGCTCACTGGAAGGATACAAAAATCATAATTTGTACTCAGGAATATAAATTTGTCATAGCTCTAATATTGGTTTTAGATAAATTCTGATTCTGCCAGTATAAAGACATCTGGCTGTAGTCCGTGTAAAGACAAATATAGGCTTTGTATGAAGAATTAGATAATAAAAGCAGCTGAGTACTACAGGAGGAGTAGTTGCTTCTTTTGAAATAGTTGTTTTTCTCCTACTATACATATATAAAAAATCTAGATGCAATTACTATATTGATGAGGTTGAGTATATATTACAGAAGTAGCTAGCAGTGATTGTTAATGTATAACTTGACTCATTTCATAACACTGAAGGCTCTTCTTCTTGAGGGGACTTGCAGAAGTACTTGCACTAGTTTCAGAGAAATGATCCCCACAGGTGTAACAATCCTAATGATCAGCTGCCAAAACATTTGCAACAAAGTCTTAGAGTTGAAGTACTGGTGCTCAAATGATACTAGATACAGAAACATAGGATGCAATATGAAGTTGTGCTGGAAGCATGCGACCATTATGCCAACTTGAACCCTTATACACTCCTGAATAGGTTGCTAAAATAACTATTCACTTTGTTGTCAAAAGTGATTTATTGATGCATCTCAAGTTCTGCCCATCATCAGAATATCTGCCAAGGAAGAATGGAAAGTCATTACTACAAGGAATGGAACTACCAAACTACTTTTAGTGATTTGCTGTTAACTATATTTGTGGTTATGTCTTCCATTCTTCCTTCACATATTTGTGATTATGAACAGAGCAAAAAATGGGTCAATAAATCACTTCTGAACAACAAAGTCAACAGTTATTTTAGTGACCTCTTCAGCAGTGAAATTCAAAAATGGTTCAAATGGCTCTGAGCACTATGGGACTCAACTGCTGTGGTCATCAGTCCCCTAGAACTTAGAACTACTTAAACCTAACTAACCTAAGGACATCACACACATCCATGCCCGAGGCAGGATTCGAACCTGCGACCGTAGCAGTCACACAGTTCTGGACTGCGTGCCTAGAACCGCGAGACCACCACGGCCGGCCTTCAGCAGTAAATAAAGATTGGATACAGAAAGCTAGCTTTAACTTGAAATAGACAGCTTTGAGATTTTTGAGATAAATTAAGTATATATTACTGTTATAACCTTTAATCACCAATAATTGCGTGGATATTCAACACTCTCTCTTAGAAACAATAGCTGATTACATTATAACAACTCAGTATGCCATATTCGACTGCCATGCCGTGACATGCGACCAGCACCGTTCGTAGCTAGGTGGCACTCCCGTGCTCAGCCAAGTTGCGGAGCGCCTCTATCGCCGTTTGCGCGTACTGTCGTGGCAGCACTGTTAAATGTCGTGGCACTATCACAACACTTTTCCCCCCTTGAAAAAAAAAAACTCTCACTTCCTTGGAGACCTGGATAGTGCGGAGACATCCGTGGTCTCTTGTGAGGCCCCGAGAAGATCCTGTGGAGAGACACGAGAGTATGGTCACAAATGTCCAGGACGGAAGCTCGTGCGTGGAACGTGCCTCCTGGATGAGATGATGGGTGAAAACTCCGGAGCAGCATCCATAGGTGTCATGGACCTGGGAGTGTGCTCCAGCGAGATGGGTCCCGGAGAAGGCGTCGTCGTGACTGGGGCCGTTTCCGACATACTCTGAAGCGGTAGCGACGCCGGCTGCATCAACACGTATGGTAGATCGGCAGTTGCGACTGGACTGGCTACTCGGGCTGGTGGAGGCCAAGGAAGGGGTGGTGGCACGGGGTTGGCCTCCACTCGTGGGCGCATCTGGTTGTAATGGCGAACAACCGTGCCGTCGTCTGTACGTATTTCACAATACCGGTGGCCGCGAAGAGCCTTGACCACCCCTGGAATCCATTTAGGGCGAGATCCATACCCTTGTGCCTACACATCGGCGCCCACCGAGTATTTTCCCGCACTAGGGGACACAGCACAAGGCCTGACAGGGTGAAGCAGGTGCAGTAGAGTGCGCAGTTGGCGGCCATGCAAGAGTTCAGCAGGGCTGCGATCATCCAGGGGCGTGAAGCGATAAGAACTCAGAAATTGTAGCGGCATTTGGAAGTGCGGACAAGGCGCTCGACCTCCCCATTTGATTGCTGATGGAAGGGAGGTGCCGTAACATGATGAATCCCTTGTCCAGTACAAAAATAACGGAAGGCCTGAGAAGAGAACTGAGGGCCATTGTCCGTGACGATCGTGGATGGAAGTTTGAGAACATCTTTGCAAAGAGAGGCTGGCACCACGACCCGTGGAGATGCGCCATCCGTGGCAGAATAACAACACCATCACGAACAGACAGACGAAGGCGCAAGGCATGGTAATTGTGAAGGGGATCCGATGCCCGGCCCTTGGTCCTGTCCGTCCAACCCCATTGAACAAAACCGATCACCCGACACAGGACCGGGTCCCGCGCAGTAGCCGAAGCGACCTGCAAACCTGTAAGTGGAAAACCCTCGACCGCATGACGTTCTTCCTCATCAATGTGGAAACAGAGTAGTTCATCACAATCGAAAACCAGGTCGGGGTCCATCGGCAATCGCGACAATGCGTCAGCATTGGCGTGCTGGGCCGTGGGCCGATAGTGAATCTCATAGTGAAAACGAGACAAGTATAAGGCCCAACGTTGCAGGCGGTGAGCTGCCTTATCTGGAAGCGACGCCGATGGGCTGAACAGAGAGACCAGCGGTTTGTGGTCGGTGATGAGGTGAAACTTAGAACCATACAAAAAAACACTGAACTTTTTTAGAGCATAAATGATAGCGAGCGCCTCCTTTTCGATTTGAGAGTAACGCCGTTGCACCTTGTTGAGGGTCTTGGTCGTTCCGACCTATCCTCTTACCGATGGGCGAGAACAGCCCCTAGGCCATACTGTGATGCGTCAGTCGCCAGAACCAAGTGCTGACCCGGACGGAATGTGGCAAGACAAGGCGCCGACTGCAAATGAGCCTTCAGGCAGACAAAAGCCTGCTCACACTTGTCAGACCAACAGAAAGGGACGTTTTTGCGTAACAGCTGATGCAGAGAATAAGCTACCGCCACTGTGGATGGAATGAATTTGTGATAATAAGCTATCTTGTCTAGAAACGCCTGAAGTTCTTTGACTGTAGACAGCCGGGGTAGAGCATTAATGGCCGCAACATGCTGACGTAGAGGATGTATACCCTCACGGGACAAGTGGAAACCAAGATACACAATGGAGCGTTGGAAGAACTGTGACTTGTCCAGATTGCACCTCAACCCAGCCGAATGCAAAATCCGAAACAGTGAATGCAAATTACGAAGGTGCTCCTCAGTGGAGGCTCCCGTAACAACAATGTCATCCAGATGGTTTATGTAGCCAGGAATGGAAGCCGTGAGCTGTTCCAAAAACTGCTGAAAAATGGCCGGTGCGCTAGTGACGCCAAATGGTAACCGCTGGTACTGATACAACCCACAAGCAGTGTTGATAACGAGAAATTCCTTGGAAGTAGCATCCAATGGCAACTGATGGTACGCCTCCAATAAGTCAAGTTTGGAAAAGAACTGGCCCCCGGCAAGCTTGCTAAACAACTCCTCAGGACGGGGAAGAGGATAAGTGTCAATGAGGCTCTGAGCGTTGACAGTGGCTTTAAAATCACCACACAATCGCAGACTCCCATTTGGTTTAGAAACCACCACGATTGGCGATGCCCATTCGCTGGAGGTAACAGGAAGGAGAATCCCTGAAGCTGTTAAACTGTCTATCTCAGCCTTGACAGGTGCACGCAACGCCACCGGAATAGGGCGTGCCCGAAAAAACTTAGGGCGAGCCATAGGTTTAAGAGTAATGTGGGCTTCAAACTCCTTGGCACAACCCAGACCAGCAGGGAACACGGACGAAAATTCAGAACACAATCCATCCAGCTGTTGATACGGAATATCCTCTGATATGAGGTGCAAATCATCCTCAATGGAGAACCCGAACAACTGGAAAGCATCATAACTGAACAGGTTTTCAGTGCCCGCATAATCCACCACATAAAACGTGAGGAACCAAACAACAGGCTTGTAGGCAGTGGAAGCATCAAACTGGCCAATGATAGGAATTTTCTGTTTATTATAAGTTCTCAGATTTCGCGTAACTGGAGACAAAGGAGGGGAGCCCAACTCCAAATATGTGCAAGAATTAATGAGAGTTACTGCAGAACCAGTGTCCACTTGCATGCGGATGTCTTTATCCAGAACACGAACAGTAACATCCAACTTATTTGTTTGAGAAAGCACACAGTGAACATCCATGTCCAATGCCTCATCCTCGTCGACAGGAACTTTAGGGGACTGACACACGGAGGCAATGTGGCCTTTTTTCCTACATGAATTACACGTGGCCCAATGCTTTGGACATGCATCCCTGTCATGCTGTACGAAACAACGGGGGCAAGAAGGAAGTGCGGAACGAACTGGATTCTGTGGTTGCTGGTTTCACTGCGAGCGTTGCGGCCCAAAGCGACGTTGTTTACGCGAGTGAACCGCCGCCACATCTTCATTCTCCTGTGAAACAGGCAAATTGTCTGTGTTGAGAGTTGACTGTGCAGCATCTACATCACACCATACATCTAATTGCGCGCCAGCAGCGTGAGACACTTCAAAGGATTGAGCGATGCTTAGAACTTCCGACAACAACAGGTCTGGCAGTTGTAGGGCACATTGCCAAACTTCTTTATCAGGAGCAAGCCGTAGAATAGGACCCCTAACCGTTGAATCAGCATAAGACTCGTGATGAGTGTCCGTGACAAACTGACATTTCCTACTCTGACCGTGTAGTTCCGCCGCCCAAGCCCGGTAAGATTGATGGGGCTGTTTACGACACTGGTAGAACGCCACGCAGGCGGCAATGACGTGGGTGTTTTTTCGGTAATAGTAAGACAATAAGTCACACATTTCTTGGAAGGACAGAGAGGCAGGTTCCCGCAGAGGGGCTAACTGAGATAGCAGCTGATAGATCCGTGGGGAAATCCAAGATAGAAATTACGACTTACACATAGGAGCGTCAACAACGCCAAAAGCCAAGAAGTGTTGCCGCAAACGCTTCTCATAATCCTCCCAGTCTTCAGTGGCCTCGTCATAAGGAGGGAATGGAGGCGGAGAAGAGGAAGACAGACGATGAGTAAGCGACGTCGACAACACCTGAATCGCAGCCATCAGCTGTGTTTGTTGTTCAATGAGCGCTTCCATAAGCTGTTCCATGTCTGTCCCATCACGAACACGCAAATCCACAATGCAGTGAAAATATCCGACCTCGTCACCAAAAGTGTTATAACCTTTAATCACCAATAATTGCGTGGATATTCAACACTCTCTCTTAGAAACAATAGCTGATTACATGATAACAACTCAGTATGTCGTATCTGACTGCTGTGCCGTGACATGCGGCCAGCGCCGTTCATAGCTAGGTGGCGCTCCCGCGCTCAGCCGAGTTGCGGAGCGCCTCTATCACCGTTTGCGCGTACTGTCGTGGCGGCACTGTTAAATGTCGTGGCACTGTCACAACAATTACAGTAGAAAGGAAACTCAAACCAACTGAGACAGAAACTGAAGCCACATGCAAGATTATTGGGGCAAGAATCAGTATCAAATGTGGTCACAAACTTATAACTGGGTCCTTTGATCAGCCATCAGACACAACCCAGGACCTAGCTGAACACTTAAGAACAAAACCTCACTAGTACATGTCACTGAATCACACTGTTGTCACTGGAGAAGACTGTAATCATCAGTAATTCATTGGGGACATTACAATTTTGTAAGCAGAGAGAATGACAAAATATATTGCAAAATAATACCAAAGAAATAAATGGGGAATCTCATCCAGTTCAAAAGAAAATTTATAAACGTACATCAGTAGCCACACTTTATACAAATTACAAGACTATATAGTGTTATGGTTTAAAATGTTGTGTTAGCAAGATGGCAAATGGCACTGATCATTGGAAATTTGAATTACAAGTAGTAATACACTGTAGACATGAAGCAATATTAAAAAATGTGGTAAAGTATTTTCTTTGAAAAATGTCCTTGTAAACAAGTAAATATTAAGCTACCAGGAGTGACTTAATATAACTAAGGAGAAACCAACTGTGTGGAAAGTAGAAGTCTTCTTTGGACTTACTTGATTAAATTTAGCTGCCATAAGCATGAACACCACTAAGCAGGATAGTGGTAGTTTCTCATTAATATCATACAGAGATTTAAGTGTCTATGAATTGCTTGTCTGTCATTAATTTATGCCTAGAGTAACAGCATATCTGTGAAGGTTCTCCTTCTCATTAAGATGTGCAGAACATGATGAATATATTAATGAATGTCTGCACAGATTTTATCCTAGGATGGGTAAAAGTAACAGTTGTAATGACACAGTTATGTATAATGTGCACTTTGTTCTGTAATTGACACAGGATGAATAAATGTCAAAGTTCATAGCAGCCACAAAACACAATTAATCATAGTTCCTTAGACATTCCACACCAAGTCACTCATTAGTCAGAAGTTTCCTCTCTGTGGTAGCCACTGTCACTGTGGAGCCTTCACAGAGCCCTCCTCCTCCCTCCCCTCGCACCCTCCCAGGAGTGAGGAACATTAGGGGCAGGATACAGCCAGGGAACATCACTGTTGGGATCATATTCTCATATGTGCACATGATCAGATGCACCAAGGCCATCTGCAAAGCAGGGTGTGGTTGGATCATTTCTCATTCAACATGGGGGAAGGATGTGATGACATGAATCCCACACAGAGATGTGTAGACGCTATTCATTGATTTGAGGTGGAGGTCAGTCATAACAAGAATGATTAATGATGGTTATTGACTTTGCAGGGGATAGAATGGTGGGTTGGCAAATCAGTGGTGGTGGTGATGTCACAATCCACAGGCTGTCATTATGTCTTGGGTGCTATGACGGTAAGGAAACCCTCAGGCAAGAGTCATGATGTGATGGTGGGTGTGTCCACATTGCTTCAGACTTTGTCCCAATGAGATAAATGTTGAGTGATAAGTTCATTCTCAACTCAATGTTCCTCATGCTTTCCCTCAACCAGAGGAAATCATTGATTAGTCTGTTGTCTGACAGAAAGAGCTGCATGTCTGGATGGAACTTGAAGGTATTGTCTATGTTCAGATGGGTAATGTGTGATTGGACTGTGAAAGGAACAAAGGAACTGTGTTGGTTGGAGGGGTTTGTAAATCTATGTTGAAAGTATTAGTGCCTCATCTAATGACTCTGTGAGGGCCAGTGTATGGCAACTGTAGTGCAGCACAAATAATGTCATCATAGAGCATGACATAGTTACAATCTGCTAGTGCCTTATTGCTGAAAATTCTGGGAGAACTGTGCAACTGTAAAGGTGGTACCCTGAGCTGTGCAATGTGTAGTTTGACTGTTTTGATGAGGGATGTTGGTTCTGAGGTCTTCATTGGCAGCACTTGTCGCACAGAGTCTGCAAGTAGAGTGGGTAATTCACCGCAGGGTACTTCAATGATGAAACTGCTGAGATCATCTTTGTGAGCAATGCATACATGTAACAGCATCCAAGGTAATGCTGCCATTCAGCGACCACGGTGGTAGCTTTTAGTGCACAATGCCATCATTATTTGAGGCCATTGCTTTGTGGATGGCAGACCATTGTGTGGCAACACTGTATGCAGCAGAGGTTGCATAGTTCATTAAATAGAACTGATTTAAACTGTCATCCTTGGTCAGTGGTTATGGAGAGCACACAGCCAAAATGTTACATCCAGTGTCAACAAATGCTCTTATTATCATCTGTGCTGTAATGTCCTGCAATTGAATGGTGAGTTGTGTTGCCATAATACAAGACAGTGAAATAATTTTCATGTATGCTTTGCCTCCTTGTCAAGTGTTCAGAGTGGAGTTATGTATCCTGATGCAAAACAAGCTCTTATCTAACATAGTGTGAAAATGGGAATGTCTAAAAATTCAGAATGAAATTTAAAAATATCTTACTAACCACACATTCCAAAAATTATATTATTGTCTAAATTGATAGGTATTAAATTCCTGTTAGTGACATACATGTAAAGGTATACATTAAGTAGTTGTATATATTGTAAACAGGCTTCAGTTGTTACAGAGGTTTTCTCTGAAAAATACCAATATATTCAGTGGTGTGGAGCAGTATAGTGATAGCCCATTGTCAGTACAGTGTTCAATTCCAATTTCTAAGAGCTGTTTCTGTTTTGTTAATATGTATCTTCACTCATTCCATATCCTTAACAATTCTTGCTCTTGATTGGATCTATGGAGCATTATTAACAAGTAAATGGATGTATGAATAAATGAACAAATTTAATGAGAAGATAGTTGTTCTATCATAAAAACTAATGCCAAGTTGAGCCACTTATAAATCTTGTTTGTTCTTTTACAGCATATATGACAGCAGGTGATTACAATGTCATTTCTGTAGACTGGTCACCAATTGCAAACAATTTAATATACACTCAAGTAACAGCAGAACTAGTCATTGTTGGTCGGTATGTGGCAACAGTTCTGGATTGTTTAGTGGAGACACATGGGCTGGACCTGTCAAGAGTTCACTTGGTTGGTCATAGTCTGGGTGCCCATGTTGTTGGTGTGATTGGAGGTTCATTATCAGAGGAGAAGAAAGTGGCGTTTCTCACAGGTGCAGTATTTAATACTGTTAATATCTGAAATTAGATCACTGTGACAAAGGTGTATCATCTTTTTCACATAAAGTAACGCTAAAAATTAGGTTTGTATAAATTGTGGTGTGCGCAGTCATAACAAACTATTGTTGTGGTTTCTTGTAACCCTTGATAAATTTCAGGTCACAGCTCTACAGTGTTGTTTCAAAATTTTATTGAGCTAAAAACAGATATAAAGCACAAAATTAGTAACTAAGGTGGTTCAGATAATATTTATAGGACCCAGATGAATGAAGTTATTAAAAAGTAAAATAACATTTCAGTCAGACAATGTGTACTAACTTACTCATTGTAGCAGTTCCAAATACTCATTCATTACAATCCTAATTATGTTTAAATTGCAGAATGTGTGCTGTAAAGAGTACACATCACAGAAATATAGTACTCACTTCCATGACATATACACTGGAGACATAAGCTGCTTCTGCGACCGCGTGGGATTAGCCGAGCAGTCTAAGGCGCTGCAGTCATGGCCTGTGCGGCTGGTCCCGGCGGAGCTTCGAGTCCTCCCTCGGGCATGGGTGTGTGTGTTCGTCCTTAGGATAATTTAGGTTCAGTAGTGTGTAAGCTTAGGGACTGATGACCTTAGCACTTAAGTCCCATAAGATTTCACACAAATTTTTTTAACATAAGCTGCTTCAAGCCTATCTACCATCAGAATTACTTATTTTGCCAAATTCCAAAGCATTTTTTGTATGGAAACATAATCCAGCATAATATGCCACTTAGCTCAGTTATCTGGTGTCTTACAAATGAACTGTTACAACATTTCAACTTGCTCAACAAATAGATTCTTGCAGGCCCCTCTTTCAGAAGTTTCCAGTCTATATTTGTATACTGGAACCTTGTAAATAACTGAGACAGATTTCAAAACAAATCAATGAAAACATTTCTATCCATACACAAAATATGGCGCAAAAGGAAAAGTCCCATATCCAGTCAATAAGAACATCAGTTTTAAAAACATCTGCTACCAATTGCACTGAACACCTTTCCAATACTCTTTCACATAGGATTAAAGCAATTTTATCATTCTCGCAGTTTAATAAAATCATAGCAGTACTCTTATTACAACATTTCATCTACACAACAGCAGAATTTTTAGATCATACAAGAGGCTTGAAAAAGGAAGGTGCTAAATTTATCTGCTATTGCAGTAGGGCAAGCTCTATTTGACTAAAACCAAAATTCAAAACCAATATGAAATAGAAAGGAAGGAGAGTTCCAAGTCCAGTCAGTAAGAACACCAGTTTTAAAAACATCTGCTACTAGTTGTGCTGAACAACTTTCCAATCATCTTCCACATAAGATGAAAGCCTCCAAAAGTCATCTCATAAGTGGTCAGCTATCTGCATGTAGAAGCCACAAACAAGAGCTGTTTTAGATATTTTTAGGGCAAGTGATTATTCAGAAATTTCTTTAAATAAAAAAAAAACAGAAGAAGCTAATGGATCTTAGAGTTCTTCGTTTCATGTGTTACATAAAATAAGGAAAATGCAATCACTCAGCTACATCCATGGTGATGTGTGAAGCATAGAAGCATAGAAACATGCAACAGAAAAAAGTTTTCACATTAACTTATAAGATCTTGCTCTCTTCCTAGTAAAAGTACACACACACACACACACACACCATTCAAACAGAATTCACACACCCATAACCACAGTCGCTGATTGCTGAAGCTGGCTTCAGCTGCCAGAGACTTTGATCATATGTGTGTGAGTCGTGTTTGCAAGAGAGTGCATTTGTATGTGTGTACGTTGTCTAATTTCAAAGAAGGCCTTGTTGGCCAAAAGCTCACTTGCTGACAGTCTTTTTGCGACGCCTATCTGCTACTCAGCATCTCCACTATATGGTGAGCAGCAACTATCCTTTTCCCAATACTGTCTGATTCCATCCTGTATTTTCCATTGTTTGTTCTGTTCTAATCTGAATGACCATGTTTTTCATTAATGAACTTTGGCTATAAAATAATAATATAAAATTGATTTCAGTAGCAGGATCTACATTAACAAGCTACTCTAGTAGGGAATCCTCCACACACTGTGACACTATTGTCTTTGTTAATCAGCAAATAAATTTCAGGGAGGTCAATGTACATTATATTATCTCAAAATAAAAACTTTTAAATTTAACCAAATTTCCAGAATTTATGGTAATAATTGTTACTACATATAGAGCACTATGTGGTAATGCTTTTATGATCAATTTAGAGATGCCACTGAACAGTCTCAGTTTATTACAGATGGAGTTAGAGCTTTATGATGATTAGCAGTATACAAATACTGTTTTTGTAAAGTACAACATTATGGCACTAAGGAGAAGTCTACTATATAATTTTGACCTTTGAGAAATGTTTATTCACCCTACTGGTTCACAATCATTTCACTGTATCACAAACGTGGTTGTCACAACAAAAATATTCAGATCACATAGTAATGTGCTGTGTTTGTCCATCACGCTGTAACAGTTAAAATGTTAGCTGATGACATGTGGGTCACAGATTTGATTCCCTCTCCCTGCATTTATTTATTGTTTAACATTTTACTTTTTTGCAACGTCCTGGGAGTTCATTATTTATGCGATTTATGTAGTGCTAGGGATATTCTATGTGTGTTCAAATAGGAGCAATATCTGCTGGGATGACAGTTCAGCTCCCTCTTTCTTTTTTTGTGTGCTTAGTAATCATCCTTACATTGTGAAGTGTTAATTCATGTTGATGACACTGAACTTGCAACAGTAAATCAGTAAATCATTGTGAGTCTCACATGACAATGTAATTGCTATGGCAGTATTTTAAGACTTATTACATTTTTATGTGCATGAAGTCAAATGTCATAATTTTTATGGCAGTAATATAATCTGAAAAGAAGCAAGTTGTTGTTCATTTGTTGTTGTCTTCAGTGAAAATACAGGTTTCATGTGACTTTCCACACAAGTCTGTCCTGTGTAGTCTCCTCATTTCTTCTTCAATAAGGCAGCATACATCCATTAAAGCCTGCTCCTCTACACATAGCTTGGTCCTCCACCATAACTTTTACCCCAGACTCTTACTTCTAGTACCAAACCAGAAAGTGAGTTGGGTCCCTTGCCATTCAAGTTGTATATTAATGACCTTGTGGGCAATATTAACAGAAACATCAGACTTATTGAAGATGATGCAATTATCTATAATGAAGTGCTGTCAAAAAGAAGCTGCATAAATATTCAGTCAGGCCTTGATAAAATTTCAAGGTGGTGCAAAATGACTGGCAACTTGCTTTAAATGCTCAGAAATATAAAACTGTGCACTTCACAAAATGAAAAAAATGCAGTATCCTATAATAGGACTCAGCCAACTGATACAAATATCTTGCTGTAATATTTTGTGGTGATATGAAATGGAATGATTAAATAGGCTTAGTCATAGGTAAGGCAGGTGGTAGGCTTCAGTTTATGCAAGTCAGTCTACAAAGGAGATGGTTTACATAGCACTTGTGCAACACATTTTTGGATATTTCTCAAGTGTGTGGGGCCCATACCAAATAAGACAAACAGGGGATATTGAATGTATACAGTGAAGGACACACGAATGGTCATACGTTTGTTTGATCCATGGGAGAGTGTCACAGAGATGCTGAAGAAACTGAACTGGTGGGCACTTGATGATTGAAGTAAACTATCCTGAGAAAGCCTACTTACAGAGTTTCAAGAACAGCTTTAATCAATGAATGGGAATATATTACAAACTCCTATGTATTGCTCACATAGGGTTTGTGAGGACAAGATTAGATTAATTATAGCATGCACAGTAACATTTAAACAACCATTCTTCCTGCACTCCATGTATCAATGGAACATGAAGAAAATCTGATAAGTGCTATAATGGGAAATACCCTCTGCCTTGCATTTCACACAATAGCTAGATGTAGAATGTTGTTTTTCTTTCTTCAACCTGTTTTCTATCATAAGTCATAAAGTCATTATTGCCTATGCATTCCTACAGTCTTCATAACCAAAACTGATATTCCCTCAGGTCATCTATTACCAATATTTTCATTACTCTGTAGATAGTTTGCAGTAACATTTTGCAGTTATAACTTATTGTATTGATTAAAATTATGAAAAGGATAGTTGTTACTCACCATATACTGGAGATGCTGAATCACAAGTAGGCACAACAAAAAAATAGTCACAAAATAAGAGCCAACAAGACATTTGTCAATAATAGACGTCTATTTTTGACAAAGGTCTTGTTGGCTGAAAGTTTGTTTGGTGACAGTCTTTTTGTTGTGCCTAGCTGCAACTCAGCATCTCTGCAGCAACTATCCTTTTCATTATGTTGTTACATTCCATCCTGGATTTTTTACTGTACTGATAGCTTGGGTAAACTCACATTTTTCACAGTGTGCCTTCTTTTGTGCTAGTACAATTTCAGTCTCCTTGAAGTCTTAGGCTGCTTGGTCTGTCTCACATATACTGACTACCAAGTTTAAAGTTTAGTTGTAATTGGTTCAGCCAAGGATTTCAATAATAATTTGGGAATGTTGTCTGCTTCATGTAGTAGATGACTTGTGGGAAACAGAAACTGTTCAGATGAACACTAGTATGTTGATTTCTAGGGATAAAGCTTTTATTTATACAAAACCAAAAGTGAACATTTTGTATTTGATTTACATGATGATTTATGAAAACTTAGATCATCCAAATGGTAACCATTCTCTGGAACACTGGGGCCACCTGATATATGTTTTTTCTCTGCCAGAAGTCACACATAACTCAGTCCAACAGGTGTTGATCAGTCAGAACCACAGAACCACTGAATGTTCTACAGTATTAAATTATTTCATTTACCAGTTTTTGGCTTACATGGCCATCAACAGACTTTTAACTATCATGCTCAAAGAGGGTACAATGCTAGTGAACAACACTGAAAAAGATGTTACACACCTATAGTGAGGTACAAACACAGATTAAATGATACTGGTAATGTAATTGAAAATGTTAAATTTAAACAATAGATGATTATAAAGCAAACATATGTTCATATTATAAAATAGCGGATTAATTAGGTCATGCCTTTGCCTTTTAAAATACACTGGATCGTTGTGTTCCTCAGACAGTAGGAAAACCAGTGGTTACAGAGTTTCAGTGTTTCACCTACATTCTTTGATACCTGGCTGAGATATGGGATGTAAATCACCTCTCGCAAAATTTCGAAGGAACAGTGGGTATATTTTCAGGTTCTGTTTCCTATGGAAGAAGTGGTCAATCAGGACTGGGTTGTAGCCATTGGTTGATGTAGAAAATTTTGTTCTATCTAACTCACCTTTGAAATATTTTTTGAATTGCAACTTGTTTACAAGTCAATTTTAAATCACATAACTTCTTGCTTGTCACATTCAAGATATGACTTGCTGGTATTCTAGAGAAGGGGACCTGCATTTGCGTGGTGAGTTGTAGACTTGTAAGCAGTCTGATAGTGCACAGGAGATAGAAATCTAACCCATCTCTGTAAGCACTGTCCCATTTTATCTGGAATTGAACAAGTAATTTGGACAGCACCCATTATACTTATAAAATGTTATGGCTGGTGGCTGTGCTCTATTTTTTACTTCTCCACAGCATTATTTTTCAGAAAAATAATTCAGCTGTCTGTTTCCCATGGTATCATGACCTATCTTGATTTAGATGGTGTTAGACATTTGCCCAGTGTGACATGCTCTTCAAATCTCTCAGCCATTAAAAAAAGTTGATCTCAGGTTGCTGATAGACTGGTAAATCATCACTCACTAATAACTATGATTGGTGAAGTCTAGGACAGAGTTTAAATGGCATGATATGACACACCCATATCTGACAACTGGGGTTCATTCAACTTGATGGCTTACTAGATTAGAGTCATTATTGTTGCCAAATGTGCCAGCCCTGTGTGATAAATTTTGTACATTGTATTCTCCCAAAACACATGCAAATTTAGGTATTATATTTTTTTCCACTACGCTGAACTGCCTTAGCACCTGCTGCTTTGCTCACATGGACTGTATGCTCTGTACAGATTTTTTTGTTTTCTTTAACTGAATTTTTATGTCATTCACAAATTGCAGCACCTTCTAAACTTGTCATGCTAATTAAGGCCATAGAAGCATGGTCTTTTCTGGATGTACTTCTGACCAAAGAGTGCTTCTGATAGCTGGAGTCCAAGGTTTTTGTTTGTAATGGTTTTTATGTTATTTGTTGGTGTCTTTATAGAAACTTTCATCCTCTAACACATATTTCTTTATATCTAACTGAAAAGGGAAATACAAATTTTCACAGGTTTAGCATCAAATTTTTTTTTAATATAACAAAATATTTTCAGCCTCTATTTCAGTCCCCTGGGGTAACAAATGCATATTGCTTTTATTTCTTACAGAGTAGCCAAATTTTCATAGATATAGCTTTAAAAATACTGTCTTACTGAAATACTTTCATAAATCTTTTCATTCTCTGTTTCACACCCTTAAGAGAGAAATTTTGAGTAGTCCCTTCTTAAATAATGCTTTAAGTAAAATCAACATCCCCTCCAAATTTCAAGCCTCTATCCCTAGTGGTTTGGGCTGAGCAATGATGAATCAGTGAATCTGTCTGGCCCTATTTCATCCTCAGAGGGGTTGAATTTCTGAAAACATTGGAACATATATATATATATTTTTCATTTACATCCAAGAAACCAAATACCAAGTTTCAAAGGCTTAACTTTAAAAATAATTTCACACTGAAACAGTGGAAAATTCTGGATGGAATAATGACAGTATTATGGCTTCAGCTGCCAGAGACTGTGTGTGTGTGTGTGTGTGTGTGTGTGTGTGTGTGTGTGTGTGTCTGTTTTCTTTTTTTACAAAGACCTTGTTGGCAGAAAGCTTATTGTGTGACAGTCCTTTTGATGTGCCTATCTGCGACTTAGCATCTCCATTATATGGCATATAGCAACTATTCTTTTCATAATAATATTATGAAAATTATAGATTGTTACTCATCATATGGTGAAAATTTTGAGTTGTAGACAGTTACAACAAAAAGAATGTTAAATAAGTAAATTTTGGCCAAAAAAGCCTTCTTCTGAAGTAGAAAAAACACACACACCCATTTCCAAGCAAATGTAACTCTCACATATGTGACCACTGTGTCTGGCTGCCAGGGAATAAGTTGTTATTAATTTAGTTTTCCAGCTGTGGTTTCTATCTGTTAATGTATAACTTGACTCATTACACACCTCTATGTGGGTTTCTCCATGGTGGAGTTTATAAAACATAATATGTGAGTGCCCCAGAAGCCACAGCTTCATAGCACATAATATGATGTGGTGTGTGGAGGTCACACCTGTTGACAACAGTGCAATTTTCAGTATAGGCCCTCTGTTCAGCAGTTTCCAAATAGTTAATGACAGCACACTCTCCCACAGTCATTGGCATTGCTATTGCTGTTGGCTACAGCACATGGGACTTATATTTCATTAAATTTCACCAGTCAGAACATATAAATTTTATACATAGTAGGCCTGTTCATGGAATTTACAGCAATATAATCTGTAGTACTGTCCTGCATCTATTAACTGGTTAATAAAAAGTATAAATTTTGTTCTCATCTGCACATCAGAAATCAATGGCCTTGTTGCAGTGGTAACTTCAGTTCCTATCAGGTCATAGAAGATCAACACTGTTGTGCTTGGCTAGCACTTCAATGGAGCTACTTAACTTAGAATTGGCATCTCCAGTAACGAAAACTGACAATGGCCAGGAAAGCAGAGTGTTGACCACATGCCTCACCAGTTCCGCATGCAGTATTGCCCATCAGCGGAGAATGACATGCAGTCAATTGGTAACATAGGGCCCTCTGAGAGCTGTTCGGACAGAAATACATAGCAGAAGTTATAGATTTACAAAAGCACAGTAATATTTGTCAAGCCCATCCTGCACAACAACAACACCCACTCTCCCACCCACCTCCCACTGCCCCGACCACCACTTCCCTTTCAGACCATGTAATGTCACTTCCTTTATGACATCCAGGTTCTCATCACCCTGCCATTACACATTTATGGAACAGAGTTACCAGAAAGATGGAACCAGTCCTCTTCAGTTATAAACACTATTTTTGGATCCATACAGTTTTGAGAAAACAATCACAGAAATTCATTTCCTTCATATATTCTGCTTCCTTCAGCTGTTGCACTTTTATACGCTCTAAAATGAATGAGTGTAGTTTTTTTTTACTTTGATTGGTTATTTAATGACCTAGAAAGTAGTTTTTCAGTCGAATTTTTGAAACATGTCATAAAATTCACAAATATGCAAGGCTTTGTAGGGACTGTTGAGTCAGGGAATTTATATGTAAAAATGTGAACACATTTTCTGTATGAGTTTTTCTTCACATAAGACACTGCCAAATTCATTCTGCATGAGAATACTTCATTTTCTACCACTGAAGAGCTGCATTTAAAACCTCAAATTATCAAATTGAACCACCTCAAAACAAACAAAATATCTTAGTTTTACAGTGCAAGTGTCACAGAAAAGACAAAGATGAAAACCCAACACTGGCAAGAAACAGTCCTGTAGGAGGAACATCCGCAACCAAGCATTAAACCAGAGATTGAAAATGCCACTACAGTTGTAAGATTCTTTTAAGACACCCATCTTTTAAGGACACCCATTTTCAGGAGTCATAACTTGGTGCTGTGGCTCCGAGTGCCACGGTAGCACTTGCTGGTAGCACACTGCGTCTTTTATTCATCCACTGCAGCACTTGGAGTCACAGCACCAAGTTATGACACCCAAAGATGAGTTTATAGGATCCCAAAACCAGTCATCTCCTAAATAAAAGAACCTTACAACTGTAGCAGTATTTTGAACCTCTGGTACTGGCAAGAAAATCGTACTGTTGATATTTAAAACAGTTGTGATCCTTCATAAAATGTACACACTGCACTCATGTTCATCTGTGCAGCACATGAATTAATCAATCTCATAGTTTTAGCACTTGTCAGGAGCTCAAGAGATCCTTGATGATTGTTGCTCCAGCACACGATGTGGATATGGCATACACTAGAATACAACATACTCTGCGGTCAGTGTTGGCATAATTCAGAAGACTAAAAGCCTGAATTACTTCTATATTACAGCCATAGTGGATGTGGTCTTCTGGTGTACAATATATATTTATAATAATGCCATATGCTGGAGCAGCAATTATCCTGAAGTTCATGATAAGTGCTACTAATATTGTGTTTTCATGCAGGTGCTACATTGAAGAACATGCTTATCAGGATATTTCATAATTTATAAGTTTTTTAATTTTTTCAGATCGTTTTATGTTTGTTCACATGATCCATACTGTACTTTTAATGGGATAGATCCACCTGAAGACAGAGTGAGTTTTTGCTCTGTAATGGAGTGCTCTACCAACTGAGCTATCCACATCACAGCCAGCACAAACCATGATGACCAAAAGAAGAATCTTCCATGTTTGAGTTCCAATGTAGCACACAGTTTTAATCTGTTTTCAGGGATCTCAGGAGTCCAGATGGATGCAATCATTGAAGTCCCACAATATTTTGGTGAATAACGTTTCCACCATCATCAGGTGGGTCTGATGGAATGGTCGGTCTGCTCACTGTCTGTGTTATTTATGTCTGATAGTCAGGCTTTGATTCCCTGCCTGATGGTCCCATTGTGGCCACTGACATTCTGATTGCGAATGCCGATGCTTCAATTGTGGGCACCGACCCAGGTCCACGCCATCCCTGGCGATAGAAGATGCAGAATCCCATTCAATGTCCCCGGCAGTCATCATGGAAGGATCTTGTGTCCGCTTGAGGCATGAATCCTTGATGAGCCTAAGTAAGAGTTTCCATGCCTTACTGAATTGAAAACCCTTGTCTCAGTTCATGAGATTGTCCATTACACAAATTTCAATGGCCTCCTTGAAGATGCTGTCCCATTAGAAGCTGGTAGGGGCCAGAATCTTAGTCTCTTCATATTTCGCGTTGTGTCCAGTTTCCAAGCAGTGTTGTGCCACAAACAATTTGTTGGGCTGACCTAGGCATACGTCATTGGTGTTCTTTTCAGCAGTCTTCAACTGTTCAGGTTGTTTGACTGATGTAGGATTTGCTGCAACCACATGGAATATAATATACGCCCACTTTCTTGAGGCCAAATCCGTCTTTCACTGTCCCAGTAAGGCACGTATCTTGGACGGTGGTCAAAAGAGTGTCTCAATTTTGTGTTGTTTTAGCAGCCTAGCAATTTTTGACCTCATGTTGCCTGCAAATGGTAGAAAAGCAAGGCTTGTTTCCTCATCTTTACACTGGTCTTCACCTGGGTTTCTATTGTGTTTCTGTAGTATGACGGCTGTCGCATCTGTCGATTGTTGTACCCGTTCCTGCAGAACACATTTTCTAGGTGTTTAAGTTCTTTGTGTAAATTAGTTTGTCTGATATCGAGTATGCCCTGTGAACCAGTGTGTTGACCATTGCATAGAGTTGTGCAGGATGGTGGCAACTTGAGGCTTCTAAATATGAGTCCATATGTGGAGAGCTGTATTGCACACTATGACCCAGTGTGCCATTTGATCTCCACTCTACAAGTACATCAAGAAAGAGTAATTTCCCTTCCTTCTCAATTTCCATGGTGAACCGTATGTTGTTGTAGATGGACATCTGTAGATGATCATGTCTATGGGGCCAGATGACAAACATGTCATGCACGTATCGGGAAAAATACACAGTTTTCCATTCGGCCGCTTGTAGTGCCTCTTCATCGAAACTCTCCAGGAATAAGTTGGCTACCACTGGTGAGAGAGGGCTCCCCATAGCCACACCGTTGGCTGCTCATATACTACAACAATGAGCAGACCAACCATTCCATCAGAACCACATGATGATAGTGGAAAGATCTTCTTCTTCTTCTTCTTCTTCTTCTGTCATGCAGTACGCTTTCCCTCAGCCCATTGCAGCTACACCTGGTCCTTCCATCGTTTTGCCGGTCTTCCAATGCATCATTTACCTTGCAGAGCACATCGTCAAAAATGTAGTGGTAATCTTGATTTGTCCATTCGTAACAGATGGGATATCCATTTCTGTCGGTATTTGTCAACCTTACTGTTTATATCAATAATATTTAATTCCTTCTGGATATCCATATTTCTTTTGTAGTCTAGCTTGATGTAACCTGCTATACACCTGAGGAATTTCATTTCATTGCCTTGTAATCTTATTTTATCTTTATCTAAATAATTTATATATATTTATATAATAGAGGGAAACATTCCAAGCAGGAAAAATATATCAAAAATCAAAGATGATGTAACTTACCAAATGAAAGCGTTGGTATGTTGATAGGAGACAATAAAAAACACACACACAAATTTCAACCTTTCGCAACCCAAGGTTGCTTCATCAGGAAAGAGGGAAGGGAAGGAACTACAAAAGGATGTGGGTTTTAAGGGAGAGGGTAACAAGTTTAAGCAAACGCTCTCAGCTATACAATGAGAATCAGCTTAATTTTTCAAGGAACTCCTCGACAGAATAGAAGGAGTGACCCATGAGGAAACTCTCCAGTTTCAATTTGAAAGCGCGTGGATTACTGCAAAGATTTTTGAATTTGAGTCGCAGCTTATTGAAAATGGAAGCACCAGTATACTGCACACCTTTTTGCACAAGGGTTAAGGAAGTCCGATCCAAATGGAGGTTTGATTTCTGCTGAGTATTAACCGAGTGAAAGATGCTTATTGTTGGAAATAAACTAATATTGGTAACAAGAAACAACAATAAGGAATATAAATAAAGAGAGGCCAATGTCAAAATACCCAGACTCATGAACAGAGGTCGACAAGGGGTTCGTGAACTCACACCACTTATTGCCTGAACCGCTCATTTCTGAGCCAAAAATATCCTTCTAGAATGGGAAGAGTTACCACAAAACATAATACCATATGACATAAGTGAATGAAAATAAGCAAAGTAGACTAATTTATGTGTCAAAGTATCACTCACTTTCGATACCGTTTGAATAGTGAAAATGGCAGTATTAAGTCTTTGAACAAGATCCTGAACGTGGGCTTTCCACGACAGCTTACTATCTATTTGAACATCTAGGAATTTGAACTGTTCAGTTTCACTAATCATATGACCGTTCTGTGAGATTAAAACGTCAGGTTTTGTTGAATTGTGTGTTAGAAACTGTAAAAACTGAGTCTTACTGTGATTTAACGTTAGTTTATTTTCTACAAGCCATGAACTGAGGTCATGTACTGCACTACTTGAAACCGAGTCAATGTTGCACACAACAACCTTTACTATCAAGCTAGTGTCATCAGAAAACAGAAATATTTTAGAGTTACCCATAATACTAGAGGGCATATCATTTATATAAATAAGGAACAGGAGCAGCCCCAACACTGATCCCTGGGGCACCCCCCACTTGACAGTACCCCACTCAGATCCCACATCACAGCCATTATCAACATTGTGAATAATGACCTTTTGCTGCCTGTTGCTAGAGTAAGAGATGAACCAATTGTGAGCTACTCCCCTTATTCTGTAATGGTCCAACTTCTGGAGCAATATTGTGAGATCAACACAGTCAAATGCCTTTGTTAAATCAAAAAATACGCCAAGCGTTCGAAACTTTTTGTTTAGCCCATCCAGTACCTCAAAGAGAAAAAGAGAATATAGCATTTTCAGTTGTCAAACGACTTCTAAAGCCAAACTGTACATGTGATAGCAAATCGTGTGATATAAAATGATCAATTAACCTTACATACACAGCCTTTTCGATAACTTTTGCAAACACTGATGGCATAGAAATAGGTCTAAAATTATCTACATTATCCCTTTCTCCCTTTTATAAAGCGGCTTTACTACTGAGTACTTTAATCGCTCAGGAAAATGACCATTCCTAAAGGAAAAATTACAAATATGGCTAAATACAGGGCTAACATGTGCAGCACAGAACTTTAATATTCTACTAGACATTCCATCATAACCATGAGAGTCCTTAGTCTTCAGTGATTTAATTATTGACTCAATCTCCCTCTTGTCTGTATCACAGAGGAGTATTTCAGATGTCAGTCTCGGAAAGGCATTTGCTAAGAAATTTATATGATTTTCTGTAGAAACTAAATTTTTATTTAATTCACCAGCAATGCTCAGAAAATGGTTGTTAAATACTGTACATATATATGATTCATCAGTAACAGAAATATTATTACTGTGAACTGACTTTATATCATCAACCTTGTGCTGCAGACCAGACACTTCCTTCACAACTGACCATACGGCTTTAATTTTATCCTGTGAATTAGCTATTCTATTTGCATACCACATACTTTTTGCCTTGCTAATAAAATTTTTAAGCACCTTACAATACTGTTTGTAATGAGCTACTGTAGATTGATTGTGACTACTTCTAACATTTTGATATAATTCCCGCTTTGTTCTACATGATATCCTTATCCCACTAGTCAGCCAATCGGGCTCTCCATTACTGCTAGTACCCCATTTAGAATGTTCTAATGGAAAGCAACTCTCAAAGAGCATGAGAAATGTGTTATGGAAAGCATCGTATTTATCATCTATATTATCGGCACTATAAACATCTTGCCACTCTTGTTCCTTGACAAGTTTTGAAAAACTCTCTATTGATGTTGGATTAACTTTCCTACATAGTTTGTAATTAAATACAACATTGGTTTGAATACAAAAACCTTTTAGTGTTAAAATTTGTGCATCATGGTCTGAAAGGCCATTCGCCCTTTTAGTAACAGAATGCCCATCTAGTAATGAAGAATGAATAAAAATATTGTCTATGACTGTGCTACTGATCCCCTGCACCCTAGTTGGAAAAACACAGTTTGCTTCAGATCATATGAATTTAGGAGATCTACCAACATCCTTATTCTTAAACAACCATGTACAAAATTAATATTGAAGTCACCACATATAACTACTTTCTGGTACTTCCTACAAAGTGAATCAAGAACCCTCTCTAGCTTAAGCAAAAATGCTCTGAAGTCAGAGTTATGGGACCTATAAACAACAGCAATTAGAAGCTTAGCTTCACTAAATTCAACTAATGCTGCACAACTTTCAAATATCTGTTCAGTGCAGTGTCGTGATACGTCTATGGACTCAAATGAAATACTGTTTTTTACGTACAGAGCCACTCCCTCACCCCTCAAGGAACTCCTCGAGAAACAGCCAGCTAATCTGTAGCCTGGTTAAAGGAAGCCTCTGAATTATCAAATTATTTAAGTGGTGCTCTGATATACCAATAATTTCAGAGTTAACATCTATTAGCAGTTCACTAACTTTATCTCTAATACCTCTTATATTTTGATGAAATATGCTAATTCCTTCTCTACTTGGAAGCATTACATCCTCTGGAGGTGAGCCCTTAGTTAGAAGCACTTCCTTTAAGCAGGTATACCTATAAGCTGACTTTAGTCTAAAAAAGGTTCAGCTCTAACACCAACTACTACAGGAATTTTTCCATGAGTGATACCACTACCACCACCACCACCCACTACACTGTCACCTATAAGCTTATCCAGCCTCTCCTTCCCATACCTATTGAGGTGCAGTCCATGCCTAGTGAAACCCTATCTACTGATAGACCCAACTCGCACCACTGAGATGTGATCCATGCCCTCCACCATCAGTGACCTCCCCAGCCCCACATTAATGCACCTAACAGCCACATTAAGGGGAGGCATGCCCTCCGCCATCAGTGTCCTCCCCAGCCCCACATTAAGGCACCTAACAGCCGCATTAAGGTGAGGCCGATCATGACGCTGAAATTTTAGTGAAGCTGTATTATCAGAATGGGGAATGTGCTAGTTCAGCTTTACAATCCTATTGCCATAGGAAGGGGACTCCAATGGGTAAAGGTCCGTTGACAAATGCAGCTGTGGCAAGAAAGATTTCAAAGTTCGAAGTCACGGGTTGTTTAGACGATAGACCCCATAGTGGCCGACCGAGCACAAGGCGTAATGCTGCTGAGACAGTTCCAGAAGAAATGGAGACTGTAGTGAGTTCATTATGCATGGGAAAGTCAGCGCTCATGAATTCGCACATCGACCTGGCATTCCATACACTACTGTTTGGTTGGCACTTAGGCATACCCTCAAATGCTATCCGTACAAAATCCATCAGCATCACGAACTGTTAAATGGCGATTTAGTGCAGTGGAGGGCATTTGCGATGTGGGCATTTCAAAAGATTGCGGAAGATGACAATTGGTTTAGTAACTTGTTGTGGACTGACAAAGCTCATTTCACGCTCCAAGGGTCTATCAGTGCCCAAAACTGCAGAATTTGGGCTACCGAAAATCCTAGAACTGTCGTGGAAACTCCATTCCACGACGAGAAAGTCATGGTATGGGTTGGATTTACCATATCTACCATTATCAGGCCTTTTTTCTTGGAGGAAATGCATGATTTTGGTTTTGTAACTGCTATCATGATGGGTGAGAGGTACGTCGATAGGTTACAGAATCGCGTCATCCCAGCCTGGCTGATAAACACCTGCTGGAACGTACTGTGTTTATGCAAGATGGCGCTCCACCCCATATTGCTAGACATGTGAAAGATCTCTTGGGCATGTCGTTTGGTGATGATTATGTTCTCAGCCACCACTATCGTCATGCTTCGCCTGCCAGGTCCCCAGACCTCAGTCCATGCGATTATTGGCTTTGGGGTTACCTGAAGTCGCAAGTGTATCATGATCGACCGACATCTCTAGGGATGCTGAAAGACAACATCCAATGCCAATAGCTCACAATAACTCCGGACATGCTTTACAGTGCTGTTCACATTATTCCTCGACTACATCTATTGTTGAGGAATGATGGTGGACATATTGAGCATTTCCTGTAAAGAACATTATCTTTGCATTGTCTTACTTTGTTATGCTAATTATTGCTATTCTGATTAGATGAAGTGCAATTTGTTGGACATTTTTTGAATTTTTGTATTTTTTTTTGGTTCTAATTAAACCCCAGTCATTCCAAGCATGTGTGTCAATTTGTACCTCTCTATCTACATTACTCCATGCTTTATTTAGTTTTCAAATTTATACTGACTTTTTGATCACCAGGCATATATAGGCAACAGGATTATAGAGAAAATAGATACATTCAAATTTCTAGGAACCATGCTGCCATACAAGGGAGACCTAGATCAAAAAGACAAAACAGAAATTTAACTACTTAAATGGCACTATCAGAAGAGCCCTCCAACGTAATCTGAGAACAGAAACATATCTAAAATTTTATAAAGTTGTGTCAGTACCAAAATTGCTATATGGAAGTGAATCTTGGGTAATAGCAGAAATGTTATTCACCAAAATATTGTGGACTTCAATGGTTGCATCTGCCAGGACACCCGAGAGCCCTGGAAACAACACATATGCTGGGAAAGCCTCCGATCACATATCAGTTTTAATCTGTTTGGAAGTTTCGAAACAGCACACACTCTGTTGCAGAGTGGAAATTCATTCTGGGAAGAATCCTGTAGGCTCTGTTTAAGTCAATTGTCTGTAATATCTTTTCTTCCAGGAGTGCTAACCCTGCAAGACATGTGAAAGAACTTCAGTGAAGTTTAAAACACAGGAGAAGAGGTACTATGGGAGGTGTAAGTGTAGGGGCAGCTCATAAGACACACCTCGTATGACTCACTTGGTAGAGCACTTGACCACTAATGGCAAAGGTCCTTGGTTTGAGTCCCTGTCCAGCTCATAGTTTTAATCTGCCGTAATGTTTCAGCATCTGAAGACAGTTTAATTTACCTAAAATCAGTACCTAACGACAAAATTTTGCAGTCTATATTGTTTCTAATAAATTTAATTTGCATCTATTGTTTACTTCCCAGCATTGCGATGCTTACAAACTGTAGCCTATGTTGGGCTAATGTTCAATGTTTGAAATTAATACGATGAGTGCTTTTTGCTTTAAAAATAATTAATCATACAGATTTTCACCAGTGACATTCATAAGATTTCATGACTAGGCAGAATTGTTTTATAGTCAGAGCTCATTTGTCAGAGCCAATTTTTCAGTTACTGAACCATAAGCCTGCATGTTCCACATTCCAGGGAGATACAGAACTTTCCTCTTCAGTGTTTGGTTGCATTATATTACAGTATTTGAAAGCATTTTTCATCACAATTTTTCATCACAATTTTTCATCACAATTTTTCATTTGCTAAATATATCATGTATGTGTACCATTTTAACCTCATTAGTTTTTCATTTTAGTAGCCTACTTTGAAAGCTTTCTGTTGGTCTGACAAATTGTACCATTTAGGATTAAAGTTGTTGTTGTTGTTCTGGTCTTCAGTCGAGGGACTGGACTGATGCAGCTCTCCATGCTACTCTATCCAGTGCAGGCCTCTTCATCTCTGAATAACTATTGCAACCTACATCCTCCTGAGTCTGCTTAGAGTATTCATCTCTTGGTCTCCCTCTATGATTTTTACCCTCCACGCTTCCCTCCAATACTACATTGGTGATCTCTTAATGCCTCAGAATGTGTCCTACCAATTGATCCCTTGATCCCTTCTTCTAGTCAAGTTGTGCCACAAATTACTCTTCTCCCTAACTCTATTCAGTGCCTCTTCATTAGTCATGTGACCCATCTAATCTTCAGCATTCTTCCATAGCACCACATATCGAAAGCTTCTATTCTGGTCATGTCTAAACTATTTATCATCCATGTTTCACTTCCATGCATGGCTACACTCCATACAAATACTTCCAGAAAAGACTTCCTAATACTTAAATCAATACTTGATGTGAACAGATTTCTCTTCTTTAGTAATGCTGTCCTTGCCACAGCCAGTCTACATTTTATATCCTCCATACTTTGATATTCATCATTTATTTTGTTTCTCAAATAGCAAAACTCATCTACTACTTGAAGTGTCTCATTTCCTAATCTAATTCCCTCAGCATCTCCTGATTTAATTTGACTACATTCCATTACCCTCATTTTGCTTCTGTTGATGTTCATCTTATATCCTTCTTTCAAGGCACTGTATATTCTGTTCAGCTGCTCTTCCAGGTCCTTTGCTGTCTCTGACAGAATTACAATGTCATTGGAAACCTCAAAGTTGTTATTACTTCTCCATGGATTTTAATTTGTACTCTAAATTTTTCTTTTGTTTCCTTTGCTGCTTGCTCAATACACAGATTGGACAACATCGGGGATAGTCTACAAACCTGTCTCACTCCCTTCTCACCGACTGTTTCTCTTTCATGCCCCTCAACTTTTATAACAGTGATCTGGTTTCTGTACAAATTGTAAATAGCCTTTCGTTTCCTGTATTTTACCTCTGCCACCTTCAGAATTTGAAACAGAGTATTCCAGTCAACACTGTCAAAAGCTTTCTGTGTGTCTACAAATGCTAAAAACATATGTTTGACTTTCTTTAATCTATCTTCTAAAATAAGTTGTAGGGTCAGTATTGTCTACAAAATCCAAACAGATCTTCCCCGAGGTTGGCTCCTACCAGTTTTTCCATTTGTCTGTAAAGAATTAATGTCAATATTTTGCAACCGTGACTCATTAAACTGATAGTTTGGTCATTTTCACACCTGTCAACACCTGCTTTTTTCGGATAGGAATTATTGTATTCTTCTTGAAGTCTGAGGGTATTTTGCCTGTATGATATATCTTGCTTACCATATGGAAGAGTTTTATCATGGGTGGCTCTGCCAAGGTTATCAGTAGCTCTAATGGAATGTTATCTACTTATGTCTTTGAGTGCTCTTTTGTTTGTTATTGCACTCTTTTTCAGTTTTTATAATTATAGACTTATAAACATCTATTTAATCTAAAATGTTTTACAATTTATTTCCATATCAGTGGCTTATAAAATATGAATTCTACTTTTCCACCTTACACACAGAGGAATTCACCAGAGAAGGTATACCTGTATAAGCTGCTCACATAGCCCTTTAATAATATTTAAAACAATATTAGTAGCTTATAAAATATGAATTAATATTTGCTTTGTCTTATACTGTGATATATGCTGGAAGTGTCGTAACAGACTCAGCTGCTCACATAGCACTGTAACAATATAGATAATGACATATGCACGTATTCTTTCTTCTTGCAGCAAATGTTAAATTCACACTGCTCAGCTGTATGTTAAGGTTTTTAAAAAGTAGAAGTTAGAGTTAAATCACAGGCTAACACTTCAGAATACTAATGTGCAACCAAATCGAAACCTTCATCAGGACTAGACCCAGCAGGGCCTGGATATGATGATGACCTCAAGCCAGGCAATGACAGTATGCTGGACAAAGGCGATGCAGAGTTTGTCCAGATCATCCATACAAACACTGCTGTTCTAGGATATGAATTTGTCCTGGGAGATGCAGACTTCTTTCCAAATGGAGGTTCAAAGCAAGCAGGATGTGGTGGTGACTGGCTTGGTGAGTTTTTTGGGCACAACATTTTACTTTCAACTTATATTATTGGTTGTGTTTGCTAAAACATTGAGAATGGAAGAAAGAAAGTGGGGAGGAACAGAGAAAAGGAGAGAACTCATCCCTATTCTTTCCCATGTTCCCCTCCTTTTTGCCATCCTGGAATCTGTCATTATCAAAATTTGCAATTATTATGTTTGCTAGATTCAGTTGCCACTGACTATTACCATTCCACAATATTCAGAGGCAAAAAGAATGTGTAATATTTCTGTGAGTGGTGTATGAGACTGATTAAATAGATAGGAGTGTAATATATAACAGACAAACAGATTTTATCACATCATACACTTTGAAAAAAGAATAGGTTTTAATGTGCTAGAAACATAAAACCCTCTATCAGACAGAATTGTGATTATCCTGTTGATAAATGTTACCCTTGGATTTGTATCTTCAGTTGACTGGTTTATCAGGGTTCCATACACTGAAGCAGAAAGAAAGGTTAGTACATTGTTTATAGCCCGCCCAACTGGCAGCTTGGTCTAATGCACTGCTTCCTGAGCAGGAAGGCATGCCTGTCCCTGGCACAAATCCACCCAGTGGATTAGTGTCGAGGTCCAGTGTGCCAGCCAGCCTGTGGATGGTTTTAAGGCAGTTTTCCATCTACCTCGGTGAATATGGACTGGTTTCCCTTATTCCACCACAGTTACACAGTTGCTGTGCAAACAACATTTCCAAGTATGCATAAACCATAATTACTCTACCATGCAAACATTTGGGGTTACACTCATCTAGTATGAGATGTTCCTGGAGAGTCCACTGGGGGCTGAACTGCACAATAATGCTGGGTTCGGTGTGGGGTGGCAGTGGGGTTGGTGGACTGCTGTGGCCTGTTGTGGGGTTGTAGAAAACAAAACTTCACAGCTGCACATTGTTCACTCAAACATCCCATCGGGATGAAGCCTCTCCTTCATTTCTAGGTTCCCGGTTTAATACATACACGCATTGTGTATCAGTTAGTAGCAGAAGTTATGAAAGCAGACTGCGTACATTAAATTCAGGTAAGCTAATTTAAATGGTAAATTTTGCCACTGTGCAAGCTGTGATAAGAAATAGGTCTCCTCAGTTGTAAAAAAATGTTGGTAACTGATCCATCATTAACTACAGTCTCATTAGTGAAACGCTAATTCATTTATTATTGACAAATTTGTAGCAATAATTTATGAATTAGTAGAACATACACATGATTTCTATTTGTATGTGTGGTTTTGCACTGAATTCTTGAAAATAAAAGTATACTTCAATTTTTGATTGAGTCTTTTTACGTTATGAATTTGTATACAAGAAATTCAAATCATCTGAGGTACAAGTCAGAAATTCAAGCTACTTGTGAGATTGTTTAGGCAGGGCTCAGTATCAAGGATGGGTTCATATTTGTAGTTGAAACCTTGTACTGGCTACAAGACTCACATCAGATTTAACCGTGAACTTTATAGAAAACCCCAGTACATTAGTGTGAAGGTTTCTCTATCATACTGTCATCAGTCAAGGAGATTTTAATTATCCAGCAATCAGTTGTATGACTGCAGTTTTATGAGTGGTCAACCTGGCAAGATATCTTGCAAAACAATACTAAACTCTTTCTCTGAAAACTGCATGGAACACATTGTTTAGAAGCATACATTTGATGGATATGTATTAGATCTGATTGTGACAACTGAGGTCATCCACACTGAAACTGATGTCAATGACCATGAGGCAGTTGGAGCAATAATCTTTACGAATCAATACAAAGGGCAACTAAATAATTAGAAATGATAACATGTAGAATAAGTATCACAGTGGAATGTCATGGTAGAATTTAAGTTATTTAAGAGTAAAGGTAGAAACTCTCCAAACAGTTGAGGCATTGAGTCTTCAACAGGCAGTTCCATGACTTGAATGGGGTGATGGGTTTTGTCAGGTGTGTATATGTGAGGAGAAAGAGGAGGGAGGGACAGAGGGACAGAGGTTGGGGAAGACTGGTTGACGACTGGAATGGTGGGCAGGTGAGTGGGATGGTGAAAAAGGGGGGGGGGGGGGGGGGGGGGTAACAAGTGTCTGGTACAGTAAAACAACAGGGAAAGTTGGCATGTGCAACATATAAGAATGGGTACCAGTGCTGGTGAATCTGAATAGTGTACAGTGGCAGTGACATGATTGGCATGGAAGGCTGGACTGGAAGAGAATGCTGGTGTATAAAAATACAATTAATTTGGTGAGAGATAAAGGTATGATGATAGTATAGTACTCAGTAGCACCTTTCAACTGGAAAGGTTTTTTTTTTCTTTTTTACAAACATCATGCAGCACACGACAGTAGGTATTGTTTTAAACTTTCCTTAGCATTAATTTGAAATGATTAGTCTTGAACGTTCTCTTCCTATTAATGAAAACTACCTCTTCTCTCTTGTAGCATGGTAATGCTGATGATGAGTGGTAGTTGTGTTCTTGAGGATTATTCCTGTGCAACCAAAGATTTGCTGCAATGGTTCATGGTATGCATAGAGGGGAATGTGTGTACTTGAAACTTGTAGAAATAAAATACTTTTCTTCCACTAGTAATCCACTTTTTAATTGTTAGACACATAGAGAGCAAACATATGTCCACACACCATGGTAGACAAGAACAGAAGAGTTATATTAGAAAAATTAAAACAAGAAAGATGATGTAAAAATCTGAAGGTATGTCATTTTTAATTCTTCCACCGCCCTCTCAGTTTACATTAATACATCATAACAAGAATTATTGTACCTTTGGTGCATTCAATTGGTGCCTGCATGAATGAATACATCTCATTTGTCTATGCAGATAAACCTTGTAGCTACCTACACACAGGGTGTTGGTGCAGGGTAAGTAAAACTACTGTCCTGGGTCAGGTTGGAGGTGGGTGTAGGACAGGGTGAGAGCAGAGGTTGATGCCAGGAAGATAATTGGAGAAAAAGATGTGTTGCAAGGACAACTCCTGTATATGTAGCCAAGAGAAGCAGGTGTTTGGAGTAAGGGCTCAAGTGCCATAAGCTGCAAAGCACCCACTGAAATCTAGCATGATGCACTCAACAACATAATCTGTATTGGGTGGTCAGGTCTGTTCTTTACCACAATGTGACAGTGGGTATTCACTCAGTGGACAGTGTGTTGGTGCTCATGCTCACATGAAATACCATTCAAAAATTTATGCAGAGATGTGACTGCTCTCATAGGTGGCCCTGCCTCTGATGGGACAACATAAGACTGCAGTGAGACTGGTGTAGGATGGGCTGGGTTGGCCCATTAAGCATGTCATGCATCTGGGTCTTCCACGTTGTATTACCCATGTGACTCTGAGTTGGGAGGGAGTGTGGCATAAGGATGGACCACAGTATCAAGAAATTGGGTAGGCAGTTGACTATGTCTTTAGGAGGGGTGAGAATGATGATACATTGGACATCCCTCATTTCTGGGCACAATGATAAATTAGTGAAGCACTGGCAAAGGATATGGTTCAGTTGTTCAAATTCAGGAATTAATTGTATGATTAGGAGGTTCTCCTTTGCAGCTGGTTCTTGGGAGTGATGAGAGGCTTAGCGATGTGTTACAATGTAGCATGAGAAACCTGTCTGCAGACTAGGTTTGGTTGATAGTGCTTGCCTGTTAAGGTCATAATGAGACCGTCAGCATACTAGCCAGAGGAATTCTGGTCACTGCAGATGTGCCATCCACAGGCGGCCAGACTGTATGGTAGTGCTTGTTTGGTGTGGAAGGCATGACAGCAGTCTAAATGTTGATGGTTAGTGGTCTTGATATGGATAATGGTATGGACAGTGCAATCAGAGAGGTACAGGTCAGCGTCCCAGATAGTGGCACTTCGGTCAGAGGAAGACCAAATGAAGTTCATGGGAGATAAGGTGTTGAGACTGTGGAGGTAGGGGACTGATGACCTCTGATGTTACGTCCCATAGTGCCCAGAGCCAACTGTGGAGGTATGAGGAAAGAGTGTTGTTCTGCTACATACTGGAATAACATTTTTTCCTCAGAGCTTCCAGATATGTTGCAATACTGTTGAAGGGTTCAAAGGTGAATGCCTTTGAGTCTTTTATGCAGCAAACAAAGACATGGAGACGCCACCATCACTAACATTACCAATGAAGCCTGTCTTTGGTGGAAAACCTGAGGGGCAAATCCAAACAGAAACGTTTTAAGTTATTCTGTAGATTCTTATACTGTTTCATTTATTATTAACTAAAAGTATGATGTAAATAAAATAGAAAGAAACTTCCACATGGGAAAAATATATTACAAAAAAAAAATCCAAGACTTACCAAGCGGGAAAGCGCCGGTAGACAGGCACAATAAAATAACACACACACAAAATTTCTAGCTTTCGCAACCAACGGTTGCTTCTTCAGGAAAGAGGGAAGGAGAGGGAAAGACGAAAGGATGTGGGTTTTAAGGGAGAGGGTAAGGAGTCATTCCAATCCCGGGAGCGGAAAGACTTACCTTAAGGGGAAAAAAGGATAGATACATTCGCATGCACACACACACACACACACACACACACACACACACACACACACACACACACACACACACACACATCCATCCATACATACATATACAGACACAAGCAGACATAATGTATAATGTTTTACTGTAGACTAAAAAGATTAATAACAAGATTTTTAAAATATTCTGAACCCCAGAAGGATCTAAAACATTAATGTAAATAGATATATTGAAAGACAATGAATGAGAGCATTTCTTGATGGGGTAAGAGTGGTGAAAGGCAGAATAGTACACCCCTTGTGAGACAGAAGCAGGGAGAAGGTTACTGGAAGTGGAAGCTCTAAGGTGTATGAGTGAGCCTCGAGACACCTGGTGCAGCCATCAAGGGTCTACAGCATGGCTCAGCAAAGGATATTACCCCGACTCTGTATGACAGTACCATTGGAGATACTGCTTCCACTGCCATTTTGGAGACTCTGTTCAGAATTGCAGGCTATGTCTGCTTTTAATGTTTAAGCTGCATTAGTTCTTGGGTCAGAGGTACAGGTGGCTGCCATCTGTTATGCCTTATAAAGGTGGGACAGCCACCATGTTGTGGAATGACTCCTGCAGATTCAAAGCCTTGCTAAAGAACTTTTTACTAACTAACATTACTGCTTTATTGATGGTTCAGAATGGCTTCTACATAAATTATCTTATTTCCTGGGAATACATGAATCATAAGACATATTTGAACCACTGAATTTTTATCCTCTTATACATTGTATACTACTGATTCTGTCCAAGATAAACATTCTTCCAAAACATTATGTGAGGAATGGTATCAGAATAGATAGGAAGACACCTGATGTCATCATACCAAAATCAATGTTGTGAAAACATCACAAGTAAATGAATTTTCTGTCTACCTAGAATTACGACCATAGTAATCGCAAACAGACTTAATTGTCTAATGTTGCTGTTGTGACTAGTTCCTGGAGCCTTAAATGCTAATTTATTTCAGTAGTATTTCAACAGTAAAATTATCAAGAACTGATATTTGTTATTTCATCACTGATAAGTGGTCTTGGCTTCTTCCATGAAATAAAGAGTAGTGTTCCAGCATTGTTCGCCAGTGTATTATGTTCAGACCTCATGTTGACCTGGAGTAGTGGTATTTTTACTTTGCAATGAATCTGCTATGACTGAATGTGTGGGAGAGCAGGGGAAGGCTGCAGAGAGTGAAAGTGAAGAACACTGTGGCCTGGCCTATTACCAGGATCAAAGAGTTTTTGCTACGGTATGTGCAACCCTCAGCGCAGTGGTAAAAGCCAGTTGTCTACTTAGAGCTAGCTTTTCTGCTGTCAATATCTTTTGCTTTGAACATGAAGCTGTTAGAATATTGAATCTGACTAAATGCAGTAACTAAAACAAAGTCAAATAGCCATAAAATTGCTGTAAACTGAAGAAAAGATAGTTTTGTGACAGCTAGCAATAAGTGTAATATAGTTCGTTATTGTAATATCCCAAATGTTAGTGGATATTAAGAGCATCTCGGCTCTAGCTGAAGACCCTGTAAGTATCTTCAATGAAGCTGAACCACACCAGGAGATTTGGGGTTTTGGAAAACTAGGAAGGTTTTTTCTATTTGGCCTATAAACAGGTTGGCACAGGAGCATGTCATGTGGGTGTTCATATCTATGCCATACATTTGTTTGTTTATCTTCACTTTGAAGAAGAAGTAGTTTTGAGAGGATGCAATTACTTAGATGTACAAGGAATAGGTTTTGGAATTGGATTGATGTTGGGAAGGTAGTGTTCGATAGTGAAAGGCCGTGTGTTCGAGGGATGTTGCTGTATAGGAAGGTAGCGCAACAGTGGCAAGTAGTGACGCATGTGGTACTGGAATGGGGATGATTGAGAGTCAGGTGACACAGTTGCATGACACTGTTTTTAACAAAGTCACCAAGTTTCTGGAAATGATGGTCAGAACGTTCTACCAATCATTCAATTCCTCTATGATAGAGTCATTCTAGAACTGCTGTGTGAATGTCATCATCATCTGAAAATCTGCCGGGAGATTGTCATCTGTGGTTGATGTCAGTGGCTTTCCTTTCTGATCAGCATTACCCATATCTATGCAGCCTTGGTCAAACTGTTGGCATTATTCCACTATGAGTGCATGCAACATTGTGTCTCATCCATATACCACCAGAAATTCACAGAGAGCCTGTATGTAATTTAGACTTCCACAACAATCATACTGTCTCATTTACTTCAATTTTGTAGTATGAGGGGGTACCAAAAAAAAAAAAAAAAAAAAAAAAAGAAAATGGAATAACATTGCGGCAGCAGGTACTTCTCCCCAAGCCCTTTCTCCCCTCACACAATCCATGTGAAACAGTCCCTCGTCCCAGTCAAGCTGCAGAACTACAGTCCTGGCAAAGTATTAGTGTGTTCAGTCAGTTATAGCTAGGGAGTGGTATATGTTTTTGAACTGATGAAGATAGATGGATCAGGAGTCCATTTGGGATTAAATGTTGCTAGGGAGGAGGGAATGATTGTAAATTATGTCAGTAAGTGTTTGCTAAACACTACGAAAATATTTGTGGTAAAACTGGAATAATTAATGATGGAAGAAAAGTGTGAATCAGACTTAGGAAGGGGAAAAGTTATATATATAGGCCCTGTTGCATTCCTATCCAATGCACCTGCTGGCTCTACCTCCTGCATTTAATCTACTTGCTGCCTCCCTCACACATGCCCCAGCCATCAACCACCCTTTCCCAAACCTCCTACTTCTCCCCAAGTCCTTTCTCCCCTAACACAATCCATGTGAAACAGTCCCTCATCCCAGTCAAGCTGCAGAACTACAGTCCTGGCAAAGTATTAGTGTGTTCAGTCAGGACATTGTAGTCACACATCTGCTGTGTGTGTGTGTGTGTGTGTGTGTGTGTGTGTGTGTGTGTGTGTTTATGTATACTCTAGCTGAAAAAATGGTTGATGCAAAAGTTAGCAAAGTTTTCAGTCTTGTTTATGTGTCTGTTGACAACTCAACTCATTTACTATTATACGAGTTGTTACTTTTACTCCTAAATTACTTGTTGTGTATGCGAGATAAGAGATTGTTATGTCATATCTCAAAGACAAATTAAAAACATTTATGACTGGAAAGGAGCATGTAGAATGAATCAGTTAATGTCTATTCATCTTTAACATATACACAATGGAATAGGACATTTCATCTCTTACACGTAATTACAGACATACCAGTGTACTAAATCACAAATGTACATAATTGCAGATATTTAGTCATGTTCACATTCTGTACTTCAAAAAATTCTATTATATTATAAAATGGCATTTACACTCAGCAGCAATAATTTTTTAAATAATTTGTGGGACATAGACCATACTGAGGGTGGTAATTTATTAAAGATTTTTAGGGAGCTGACTCCTGGGTCAGTGGGTGCTTTCACCAGTCTATATCATGGAATATTAGTTTTCATTTTGGCTCTAATATTGTGCCAGTGAATATCTCCTCTTTTGTAAAATTCTTTTATATTCAGTTTAATGTATAGTGATCAGACATATTTGTACAGTTTACAGTCTTGAGCTTTTAATGTTTTCTAACCAGAAGTCAATACTGGCCTCTTGGGCCAGCCCTACACATTTCTTGTGTGGATTTTTTTCCCAGTATATCAGTGAAGAGTCCCCCAGTGCCAGCAGCCCATAGGAAATGTGGGATTGGAACATACCAAACTATGTCAGTCTCAGATATTCATAAGTAGATACATACCTCATTTTTAAAAATTTAGCTGACTTTTTTTCAAAGACATAATATAGTGCTAACAGAAGATGATGGGTTTTATTTGGATTATAAAGAAGTTTGTTAGAGCAGAAACATTTCAATGCAGCAGTGGAGTATATAAAGTGCACACCCCATTTGTCCTTCCTAATACGTAGGAAAAGCATCCAGAAATTTCAAAACTTGTCACCAAGAAAATATGAATGCTTCCGGTCTTAACCACTTTGAAAAATGTCATTGCACAACATATGCTGGAAACTAAACACATTATCAACTGGTTAGAAAACAATTTGGTGGCACTACACAGTAAAGTCAGTGGTAAGACTGTACCTCTCTTAGAACAACTGAAAATATATCGCTATAAAATCAAAAAGCCTGAGTCCATGTTAAATGAAGTGATGTTTTCACTAGCCATAGTTATTTTAGCAATTTTGAAGCCTTATTTTCAATTTATTTCCTTGCATCTGTCAATTTATTTAAAACTCCGATCTCTGACACTACATAATAAAGATCATCTGCAGTCATCTCAGTATAAACAACATCTATGAAGTGTTTTGAAAAGTATAAACATGTATGCACCTTGAATGACATGATGTGTGATTACAGAATGGGAAAAACTAAAGTCTACTGACATTAATATGTTAAAAATAAACATTTTGGGTTTTTTGCCAAGTTCTCCACTGTTTCTCATCATATTTTCCATAATTTGATTCACAAATTACAAAATTTAACAAAACGTTTTCACAATGGAGACATACATTTCACATTGCCTTACTCAAGATAACAGATTAAAACGATTTGCATCTAACAGTGGATCTATACAGTCTGAAAGACATTGTGTGATTTTGTGAACACAAACAAATTGTGACTGAAGGTGTTATTACTCATATTTCATATTTTAGTACTCATGTGTCTTGATGGTTGATAAAAATAATAAAATAATAAGAAAAAGAAATCTGTTTCTCAAGTTTGAAAGATTGCTTGTCCAAGCATGTAACAGCTATGTACGAGGGTTGCCCAGAAAGTAATGCACCACATTTTTTTTCTTCAGCAATTCTTTACTAAATATAATGAGAATTAAACATACAAAAGAACAGTGTTTTACAATCATACCCTATTTTTCCATGTAATCTCCATCCCATTCTATGGCCTTCCTCCAGTGCAAAACAAGGGTTTATGTGCCCTATCAGTACCAATCCTTGTCCTGGTGGCAGAGCCAGTGCTTCACTATGGGAATCACCTTCTCATCATCCTCAAAATGTGCCAGTGTGCACAGAATCAGCTAAGTGAAAAATCCGTGCAATACTCACATTTATTTATGTATAAAAGCTGACATAGGAATTTTGCCTTGTGTGAGACTGCTTGTACAAGATTGTGTGTCAATTTGGAGTTCCATATTCGCATATTTTACTGTTTGCATCACTTCTTCTGCATAATCTTTCATTGATTGTATCAATACTCAGTTGTATTGTGATATATTGTGAAATTTCAGACATTCACTAGTGCCACGATAAACTAGTACTCTTATCATCAATTGCAGTGTTAAACTAAATAGTGCAGTTATAAAATTTTTGAGGACAGTAGGCCTACTCTTGTCCAAAAACAATCTTGCTCTAATTTCATTTACAATTATGTGAGAAATAGGTTAATTTCAGAATTTTCAGACACTTGCAAAACTATATTTTCATAAGTTAGAAGTACGGGTGTTTTGGATACGTAATTTAATTCATAACAAATCAGTATACATCATCCTTGAATTTAATTGTATATCAATGTAAATAAACGAGCATTTTTGAGAATTGTAGGAAGTAACCATTGCCCTTTCATAATATACGAGCAAGTTGTAACAATTCGGCATTTGCGATTTAGTTATTGCAGCAGATTTTCCATCTAACATATTGTGCTACATCTAGTTCTCCCTTAAAGTGGAGTAGCCCTATATATTATCTGCATTTATCATAAATTAACTCTGTTTTTGTGTTTGCTAAAAGCTATAATTAAAATCAGAATGTTTTAGGAAACTAGTAAGTTTTTCTGCAGGTTTTTGTGTTGCCTTAACAAAAATCTTGTTGTGTGTACCTGCTTCAATTTTTTATATGAAATTAGCAACGTTTTAGCTCAACAGATTAAAAGATAATCAGCAGGTTTAATTTAAAGTTATTTGTTCACTGCCATGTAATATATTGCACTAACCAAAGTGAAGACCCACTCAAACATGGGATGAGTTGGTTGATGTTTGTAAGCAGCTAGAAATCGCCCTGACTACTGTCAGTTGCTGTGAATCAGTTTGTTGGAAGAGCTTCCAAGAGTCATGTACCTGTGATACGTGTATCAGAGGTACCAGTACCTCAAGTACTATCATCTCCTGTGGATCCTGCCTCCTCTGCAGAAAGTACAGGATCTGTCATTACCCATCCACTTGACTGTGAGTGGCATGTCAGTGGTAAATCTAGGTATCCTGCAAGGTTGGACAGGGATCTTGGAGGATGCAGGGTGTTGTATCGATCCCCCTAACTGACAAGTTTGAGGTCCTGTCTTTCACTGAAACTGAAACTGAGCCAGTGGGACTCACTACACCTGCTTATGGAAACCGTTTTGTCCAGTGTCAGGAGGTGGAAAACGCAAAAGGATAGGTATCTATTAATGACTGGCAGTTCAAGCGTATGGCAAATAATGATACCCTTTAGGGAAACGGCAGCAAGGGACAGGAAAGGACAAAGTGCACTCAGTGTCTATGCCGGGGGGCCTCATTCAACATGTTGTAGAGGCTATTCTGGCAGCAATGGAGGGAATAGAGTGCAATCAGTTGCAGACTGTGGGTGCAAGTTGGAACAAATGATGCCTGTTCTCTGGGTTCTGAAGTCATTCTTGTGTCATTCCAGCAAATGGCAGAGGAGGTTGAGAAGACCAATCTTGGGCATAGAGTTTCAAAAAAGCCCATAATTTTGCAGCATCACCCCCAGAACTCATCGTTGCCCTTTGGTTCTGAGTCTAGCGGAAGGACTAACCCAGAGACTTTGAAGGTTCTGTGACAAGCTAGGCTGGGACTTCCTGGAGTTGTGCCATAAAGTTGAGAACTGTAGGATCTCTGTAAATAGGTAGCTGACTGTGTGTGGGGTGCACACAAGGTTTTTTTTTTAGATTAGGCAACTCTCCATCTAATCCAAATAATGACAGCTGTAGGAAACCCAGAAGTATTAGTGTAAGGCTGAAAGAAATGCCTCCCACAGGTGAGAGTATTAAAATCCTAATGGTAAACTGCTGAAGCATTCACAATGAAGCACCAGAGCTTGAAGTGCTCATGAGAAGGAGTGAAGCTCATATAATATTAGGTACAGAAAGCTGTTTGAAACCTGAAATTGATAGCAGTGAGATTTTTGGGGAAAAATTTAGCATAAGTAAAATGAATAGGCAAATGGGGAATGGAGGTGGTGTATTTGTTGCTGCAAACAAGAAACTCAGATCCCCTGAGATAGAAATTGAAGCTGCATGTGAGACTGTTTGGGTAAGACTCAGTATCAGGGGTGCGCATAAAATGATAACTGGACCCTTCTATCACCCACCAGACTCATCTCCTGATGTAACCTAAAACTTTAGAGAAAACCTCAGTTTACTTGTATGTAAGTTCCCCAATCATGCTGTAATCATTGGTGGTGACTTTAATCATCCAAAAATTAATTAGGAAATTTACATTTTTGTTATTGGTGGGCCTAATAAGACATCCTGTGGAACTTTGCAAAAAGCTGTCTCTGAAAACTATCTAGAACAGATAGTTAGAAACCCCACTCATAATGAAAAATTGGATCTAATGGCAACGAATAGACCTGATCTCTTTGAGGATGTCAACATTGAAACTGGTATCAGTGACCATGACATGGTTGTGGCAACAATGATCAGCAAAGTACAAAGGACAACTAAAGCAAGCAGAAAGATATGTATGTTCAGTAAACTAGATAAAAAATCAGTAATGTCATATCCCAGCAAGAAACTTATAACTTTCACCACAGGTCAAGAGCATGTAGAGGAACTCTGACTCAAGTTTAAAAAAATAGTTGACCACACACTGGGTAGAGATGAACCCAGTAGAACAGTTCATAATGAGAGGGAAACTTCAAATTATACACTCACTGCAAAGAAACTTCTGAAAAAAAAGAGATTACCACATAGTAGGTGTAAAACAAAGCATAGGGCTATAGACAGAGAGTTGCTGAATGAAATGCATTTAGCTGTCAAGAGAGCAATTCGTGATCCCTTCGAAGACTGCTGTAACAGAATATTGTCAAATGACATTTCACAAAATCCAAAGAAATTCAGATTGTATGTTAAGGCTGTTAGTGGCACCAAAGTTAGTGCCCAGTCCCTAGCTAATGGGACAGGAACTGAAATTGAGGGTAACAAAGCTAAATCTGAAAGGCTTAACACCATTTTCAAAATTTCCTTTACAAAGGAAAACCAGGAGAATTGTACCAATTTAATCATTGTACCACTGAAAAGACGAATGAAATAAGTATTTATGTCAGTGGTGTTGAGAGGCACCTGAAATCTTTAAAACTGAATGAAGCTCCAGGCCCCAATGAAATCCCTGTCAGATTCTAAACTGAATTTGAAGCTCTTTTAAGTAAGGTCTTTCATAGATCCCTTGAACAAAAAAACATGCCCATTTCTTGGAAAAGGGTGTAAGTCACATCTGTGTACAAGAAGGATAGTGGAAGTTATCCATAAAACTACCGTCCAATATCCTTAACATGGATTTGTTGTAGAATGTTAGAACATATTCTGAGCTCAAACATAATGAGGTATCTTGAACAGAATGACCTCCTCATTGCCAACCAGCATGGATTTAGAAAACATCAATCATGTGGAACCCAACTCGCACTTTTTCCCCACGACATTCTGCAAGCTTTGGATCAAGGCAGTCTCATAGATGCAGTGTTGCTTGATTTACAAAAGGCATTTGGCTCAGTTAGCACCTATGCTTATTATCAAAAGTATGATTATGTAAGATATCAAGTGAAATTTGTGATTGGCTTGAGAAATTTTTGGTAGGGAGGACACAGCATTTTACCTTGCATGGAGAGTCATTGTCAGTAACTTCGGGTGTGCCCCAAGAAAGTGTGTTGGGGCCCTTGTTGTTCATGGTGTATATTAATGACCTTGCAAACAACATTAATAGTAAAATCAGGTTTTTTGAAGATGATGCAGTTATCTATAATGAAGTACTATCCAAGAGGAGCTGCATAATTATCCAGTCAGATCTTGATAAGATTTCAGCATGGTGCAGAAACTGGAAACTTGATGTAAATGCTCAGAAATGTAAAATTTTGCACTTCTCAAAATAAAAACACATAGTATTTATGATTTTAATATCAATGAGCCTCTGTTGGAATCAGAAAACTCATACAAATACCTGTGTGTAACACTTTGTACCCCACAAGGAACCAAGGACCTCGCCATTGGTGGGGAGGCTTGTGTGCTTCAGCGATACAAGAGGGCCGTACCCCATAGGTGCAACTACAATGGAGGGGTATCTGTTGAGAGGCCAGACAAATGTGTGGTTCCTGAAGAGGGGCAGCAGCCTTTTCAGTAGTTGCATGGGCAACAGTCTGGATGATTTACTGATCTGGCCTTGTAACACTAACCAAAACGGCCTTGCTGTGCTGGTACTGCAAATGGCTGAAAGCAAGGGGAAACTACAGCTGTAATTTTTTCCAAGGGCATGCAGTTTTACTGCATAGTTAAATGATGATGGCTTCCTCTGAGGTAAAATAGTTCCCCATTCGGATCTCCAGGTGGGGACTACTCAAGAGGACGTCGTTATCAGGAGAAAGAAAACGGGCGTTCTATGGATTGGAGTGTGGAAAGTCAGATCCCTTAATCAGGCAGGTAGGTTAGAAAATTTAAAAAGGGAAATGGATAGATTAAAGTTAGATATAGTGGGAATTAGTGAAGTTCAGTGGCAGGAGGAACAAGACTTTTGATCAGGTCAATACAGGATTATAAATACAAAATCAATTAGGGGTAATGCAGCAGTAGGTTTAATAATGAATAAAAAAATACGAGTGTGGGTAAGCTACTACAAACAGCATAGTGGACGCATTCTACTACAAACAGCATAGTGAACGCATTATTGTGGCCAAGATAGACACAAAGCCCATGACTACTACAGTAGTACAAGTTATATGCCAACTAGCTCTGCAGATGATGATGAAATTGATGAAATGTATGATGAGATAAAAGAAATTATTCAGGTAGTGAAGGGAGACAAAAATTTAATAGTCATTGGTGACTGGAATTCGAGAGTAGCAAAAAGGAAGAGAAGGAAATGTAGTTGGTGAATATGGATTGGGGGGAAGAAATGAAAGAGGAAGCCGCCTGGTAGAATTTTGCACAGAGCATAACTTAATCATAGCTAACACTTGGTTCAAGAATCATAAAAGAAGGAAAGAAGGTTGTATACATGGAAGAAGCCTGGAGATACTGACAGGTTTCAGATAGATTATATAATGGTAAGACAGAAATTTAGGAACCAGGTTTTAAATTGTAAGGCATTTCCAGGGGCAGATGTGGATTCTGACCACAATCTATTGGTATGAACTGTAGATTAAAACTGAAGAAACTGCAAAAATGTGGGAATTTAAGGAGATGGGACCTGGATAAACTGACTAAACCAGAGGTTGTACAGAGTTTCAGGGAGAGCATAAGGGAACAATTGACAAGAATGGGGGAAAGAATTACAGTAGAAGAAGAATGGGTAGCTTTGAGGGATGAAGTAGTGAAGGCAGCAGAGGATCAAGTAGGTAAAAAGACGAGGGCTAGCAGAAATCCTTGGGTAACAGAAGAAATATGGAATTTAACTGATGAAAGAAGAAAATATAAAAATGCAGTAAATGAAGCAGGCAAAAAGGAATACAAATGTCTCAAAAATGCGATCAACAGGAGGTGCAAAATGGCGAAGCAGGGATGGCTAGAGGACAAATGTAAGGATGTAGAGGCTTATATCACTAGGGGTAAGATAGATACTGCCTACAGGAAAAGTAAAGAGACCTTTGGAGAAAAGAGAACCACTTGCATGAATATCAAGAGCTTAGATGGAAACCCAGTACTAAGCAAAGAAGGGAAAGCAGAAAGGTGAAAGGAGTATATAGAGTGTCTATACAAGGGCGATGTACTTCAGAGCAATATTATAGATGTATGAGACAGGCGAAATACCTTCAGACTTCAAGAAGAATATAATAATTCCAATCCCAAAGAAAGCAGGTGTTGACAGATGTGAAAATTACCGAACTATCAGTTTAATACAGTTTAATACAGTTTTACAGTTTAATACAGTTTAATACAGTTTAATAAGTCACAGCTGCAAAATACTAATGCAAATTCTTTACAGATGAATGGAAAAACTGGTAGAAGCCGATCTTGGGGAAGATCAGATTGGATTCCGTATAAATGTTGGAATACATGAGGCAATACTGACCTACGACTTATCTTAGAAAACAGTTTAAGGAAAGGCAAACCTATGTTTCTAGCATTTGTAGGCTTAGAGAAAGCTTTGGACAATGTTGACTGGAATACTCTCTTTCAAATTCTAAAGGTGGCCGGGGTAAAATACAGGAAGTGAAAGGCTATTTACAATTTGTACAGAAAGCAGATGGCAGTTATAAGAAGTTTTGCTATTTGGAGAGCAAAATAACTGATGATGGTCGAAGTAGAAAGGATATAAAATGTAGACTGGCAATGGCAAGGAAAGCGTGTGTGTGTGTGTGTGTGTGTGCGCGAGTATATACCTATCCTTTTTTCCCCCTAAGGTAAGTTTTTCCGCTCCCAGGATTGGAATGACTCCTTACCCTCTCCCTTAAAACCCACATCCTTTCATCTTTCCTTTTCCTTCCCTCTTTCCTGATGAAGCATCCACCGGTTGCGACAGCTCAAAATTCTGTGTGTGTGTTTGTGCGTTTTATTTATTGTGCCTATCTACTGGCGCTTTCCCGCTTGGTAAGTCTCGGAATATATATATATATACCCTAAGGTAAGTCTTTCCGCTCCCGGGATTGGAATGACTCCTTACCCTCTCCCTTAAAACCCCCATCCTTTCATCTTTCCTTTTCCTTCCCTCTTTCCTGACGAAGCAGCCGCCTGTTGCGAAAGCTCGAAATTCTGTGTGTGTGTTTTATTCATTGTGCCTATCTACCGGCGCTCCGGCACTTTCCCGTTTGGTAAGTCTTGGAATCTTTGTTTTTAATATATATATATATATATATATATATATATATATATATATATATATATATATATATGCTTGTGTCTGTGTATGTGCGGATGGATATGTGTGTGTGTGTGTGTGTGCGAGTGTACACCTGTCCTTTTTTTCCCCTAAGGGAAGTCTTTCCGCTCCCGGGATTGGAATGACTCCTTACCCTCTCCCTTAAAACCCACATATATATATATATATATATATATATATATATATATATATATATATATATTAGCCAGCACATCTTGGCACAGTGTTACACCGTCCGGGTTATCTGGATACTTCCCACCAACACCAACCTATCTGAACTCTGGAGATGGGAACTCGCCCTTCAGTATATCCTCTCTTCTCGATATCCGCCAGGCCTCAACCTCCGCTAATTTCAAGTTGCCGCCGCTCATACCTCACCTGTCTTTCAACAACTTCTTTGCCTCTGTACTTCTGCCTCGACTGACATCTCTGCCCGAACTCTTTGCCTTTACAAATGTCTGCTTGTGTCTGTGTATGTGCGGATGGATATGTGTGTGTGTGTGTGAGTGAGTGTACACCTGTCCTTTTTTCCCCCTAAGGGAAGTCTTTCCTCTCCCGGGACTGGAATGACTCCTTACCCTCTCCCTTAAAACCCACATCCTTTCGTCTTTCCCTTTCCTTCCCTCTTTCCTGAAGAAGCAACCGTCGGTTTGCAAAAGCTAGAAATTCTGTGTGTGTGTTTGTGTGTTTTATTTATTGTGCCTATCTACCGGCGCTTTCCCGCTTGGTAAGTCTTGGAATCTTTGTTTTTAATATATTTTTCCCATGTGGAAGTTTCTTTCTATTTTATTTACATCATCATGGACATTCTCCCGGATGTGGTATCCCAACAGATCATCAAACATGGGGACTTCTTGCCAATCAAATCTAATATGTGCATGTTTGGAGGAAAGAGCCAAGATCCCCACTTACAGAACAAATAAATTGTTGAAGCCTTTTACTGTCACTGACATAGACTTTTCAGGTCCTCTCTACATGAGTATAGGCATGACCATGGAAAAAGCCTATTTAACAGTCTTCACTTGTGCAAAAACCCACACAATACATTTAGAACTTTGCTCCAACATGAATATTGACACTTCTTTATGGCTTTACAGAGCTTAACTAATAGAGGTGGATTGCCACACACATCCTACACTGCCAATGCAAAGACTTTTCATGCTGACAACAAAGAATTTTTGGAGCTATGCAACACACTGACCACCTCAGAGACCTATCATTCCTCACCAAAAACAAAATCACATGGAAGTTTAATATAACATGGATATCTTTCCAGAGAAGATGGTGGAAGAAGGTGATGGACATCATCAACTGATACTTACAGAAAGGTTGAGACAATCAAGAGTAACTGCAGAACAGCTCTTACCACCTTGGTCAGTACTGAAGCTGCAGTGAACTCAAGGGCTACCTCTCCAAGAGATGATGCACAATCTCTGTTAATGACTTCCAAAGGACAGTTAAATGTTCGCACTGGACCAGAAACTGCAGTCACACACTGTTTGACCAAATAATTTAGCTACAGCAGTAACTAGCACATGCCTCCCAGGAAAGATGGACCATGGAATATCTCATAGAGTTTATGAGCTTTTGTGCAAGTCAGAGACACATGTGCAAGATGTATTGACTTCTGACCTGATGATCTGGCTTTGGTTCAAGAGGACAAATGAACAGGACATGTCTGGAGGAAAGGGAAAATAAAAACTTGTGTACAGGAAGAGAAAATAATATAAGGAAAATAATACTGTGCACATCAGCAGGACAGCAGATATCAGCAGGACAGCAGATAGCATGCTCAGTTCAGCTGATCATCCCATGGAGGTTAACCAGGGTGGTGGCAATCTTGGAAATTGATGTAGTCAAGACGTTTATATTGGTGATCGGTAATGCTGATTCCTAATATATGACTTGTTGTAAACTCTTTTGTTGTATAAAGTTTGTGACTTGTAAATACAAACTTCAGATTGCTACCTACTGCTGTCATTCAAGGCAACTTATAAAGAAAATAAAGAGACAGCAACTACTGCATAACAAGTGTAAAAATATGTGTAGAGGTATAATTAGAAAAATGGTGAATGAAACATTTTTAGCTGTCTAAAAGGTAATGTGTGAGGCCTACAATGGCTATTATAGTAGAATCTTGTCAAAAGATCTCTTACAAAAACCAGACAACTTCTGGTCATGTGTAAAGACTGCCAATGGTGCCAAAGTTAGTGTCCAGATATTTGTAGATAAGAGAGGAACATTAATTGAGAGTAGCAAAGCAAAAATAGAAATACTGAATTCAGTTTCCAAATGCTCCTTTACGAAATAAGATACAGGAGTACTGTTACAGCTTAATTCTTACACTATTGAAAAGATTAATAGAGATATAAAATCCCTGTTAGATTGTATACAGAATTTGTCGCTGAAAAAAAAAAAAAAACTGTGCTCAGTAATTAGGATGCACAAGTCAAAACCATTTACTAGAAGGGTATCAGAAATGATCCATACATCCACACCCTGAAAACATTGGTTGTGTGAAACCCACTTTTTTCTCACACGATGTTCATCATCAAACAAAATTTGGGACTGCACTGTAGATTTCTTGGCAGGGAAGACACAGCAAGATATTTTGAATGGAAAGTCATCAACAGAGGTAGAAGTAAATTCAGGTATGGGCCAGAAAAATGTATTGGGACTCTTGCTATTCAAGTTGTAAATTAATTATAAGGCAGAGAATATTAACAGTATCCTCATACCTTTTGCAGATTATGCAGTTCTCTATAGTGAAGACTTTGGTTCACTAATAAGGCACTAGTAAAATGTAATCAGTCTACAAATGCATAAAAAGTTTTCAGCATAATTGATGCATCAAATTCAGGTGGAATCCTAAGCTTTTGAAGAATGCCTCAATCCTTGCCAACAGGGGCTAAGTCTGAATGTCATAAAACAGGTGAGGCTCCCACTTATCCAGAGGACAGCATCTGATTAGCCAGAGTACATCATGATGACAGCACAGAAATGGTACATACTGAGGTGGCACCCTCCATATCAATAAACATTTTTGAACTTTCTATCCAGTGCTGCTTGCAAACCATCCCTTGCTTCAGGCAGTAAACTGCAAGAATTCTTCTTCTGTGCTCTTTTGCTATCAGGTGCATGCCTCCATGAATCAATAAATGCATACCAAGTGCCTCCATTGAAAATGTTTTCACATACTATGTGAGGTACCACTCCTTTTCTAATGATACAAAAGCTGTGTTTCAAGAGACATTCTGTAATCTTAGACTTGAACAGGAGGCAGATTACATTATTTGCAAGACTAATAATTGTCACTGTGAACGTCAAGCAACATCTACACATAGTGGGTATAGAGAAAGAAGCTGATAAGTGTAGACTATGTGGTAAGGGGGATGAAAACACATGACATCTAATCTTCCAGTGAAAAGCATTTGATGTTAAAAGCCACAAAATTTGGCTCTTTAAGTCCTGAAGAAATTATGCCATCATGTCTAATAAGTAGCCAGTGAAGGTCCCCTACAACACTTAAAGGGAACTGGTTGGCTTTCTAGAACCACAGTGAGTAAAACAACACAATAAATTCAGTTTTGGTGGGGCAATGGTTTTTTCTCCCTGAACAATCAAATTAAATCAAACCTAGATATGTAAATCTTATAAACAGAGCTACTTTTGAGCCTTTTTAATGGCTCCTCATAGTAGTTTACAAATTAATATGTTGTTAAGCATAGTAAAAAATAGTCGTTGTTACATTGTTATTCTTTTTTAACCCACTACCAGACCATATTAATTTCCAGAAATTTCCCTTGTTCCATGTACTGAATTATGATGAGATGAAACAAATCTAATTCACCCAGCAAAGCTTCCATATATAATTTCTGGTTTCTGAAATTCTTCCAGGCAAAAAACTTTCACATTTCCAACAAAATTTTGTTTCAGTCTTTTAAACTGGGAAACACATTCTTGCAGAATGAGGACACTTTTAACTTTTTGTATCTTTGCCCATAACCTGATGAACAGATTTCTGGTTGGAAGTTGATTGTTAAATGACACAGATAATTTGTCTTCAATATTTATTCACATAGGAGAACAACATGAACAAACAGTGACATTTTCAAAGTTACACTTTTAACAGACACATTGTTGTTGTGGTCTTCAGTCCTGAGACTGGTTTGATGCAGTTCTCCATGCTACTTTATCCTGTGCAAGCTACTTCATCTCCCAGTACTTACTGCAACCTACATCCTTCTGAATCTGTTCAGTGTATTCATGCCTTGTCTTCCTCTACAATTTTTACCCTCCACACTGCCCTCCAGCGCTAAATTTGTGATCCCTTGATGCCTCAGAACATGTCCTACCAACTGATCCCTTCTTCTAGTCAAGTTGTGCCACAAACTTCTCTTCTCCCCAATCCTATTCAACACCTCCTCATTAGTTATGTGATCTACCCATCTAATCTTCAGCATTCTTCTGTAGCACCACATTTTGAAAGCTTCTATTCTCTTCTAGTCTAAACTATTTATCACCCATGTTTCACTTCCATACATGGCTACACTCCATACAAATACACTCCTGGAAATGGAAAAAAGAACACATTGACACCGGTGTGTCAGACCCACCATACTTGCTCTGGACACTGCGAGAGGGCTGTACAAGCAATGATCACACGCACGGCACAGCGGACACACCAGGAACCGAGGTGTTGGCCGTCGAATGGCGCTAGCTGCGCAGCATTTGTGCACCACCACCGTCAGTGTCAGCCAGTATGCCGTGGCATACGGAGCTCCATCGCAGTCTTTAACACTGGTAGCATGCCGCGACAGCGTGGACGTGGACCGTATGTGCAGTTGACGGACTTTGAGCGAGGGCGTATAGTGGGCATGCGGGAGGCCGGGTGGACGTACCGCCGAATTGCTCAACACGTGGGGCGTGAGGTCTCCACAGTACATCGATGTTGTCGCCAGTGGTCGGCGGAAGGTGCACGTGCCCGTCAACCTGGGACCGGACCGCAGCGATGCACGGATGTACGCCAAGACCGTAGGATCCTACGCAGTGCCGTAGGGGACTGCACCACCACTTCCCAGCAAATTAGGGACACTGTTGCTCCTGGGGTATCGGCGAGGACCATTCGCAACCGTCTCCATGAAGCTGGGCTACAGTCCCGCACACCGTTAGGCCGTCTTCCGCTCATGCCCCAATATCGTGCAGCCCGCCTCCAGTGGTGTCGCGACAGGCGTGAATGGAGGGACGAATGAAGACGTGTCGTCTTCAGCGATGAGAGTCGCTTCTGCCTTGGTGCCAATGATGGTCGTATGCGTGTTTGGCGCCATGCAGGTGAGCACCACAATCAGGACTGCATACGACTGAGGCACACAGGGCCAACACCCGGCATCATGGTGTGGGGAGCGATCTCCTACACTGGCCGTACACCTCTGGTGATCGTCGAGGGGACACTGAATAGTGCAGTGTACATCCAAACCGTCATCGAACCCATCGTTCTACCATTCCTAGACCGGCAAGGGAACTTGCTCTTCCAACAGGACAATGCACGTCCGCATGTATCCCGTGCCACCCAACGTGCTCTAGAAGGTGTAAGTCAACTACCCTGGCCAGCAAGATCTCCGGATCTGTCCCCCATTGAGCATGTTTGGCACTGGATGAAGCGTTGTCTCACGTGGTCTGCACGTCCAGCACAAACGCTGGTCCAACTGAGGCGCCAGGTGGAAATGGCATGGCAAGCCGTTCCACAGGACTACATCCAGCATCTCTACGATCGTCTCCATGGGAGAATAGCAGCCTGCATTGCTGCGAAAGGTGGAATACACTGTACTAGTGCCGACATTGTGCATGCTCTGTTGCCTGTGTCTATGTGCCTGTGGTTCTGTCAGTGTGATCATGTGATGTATCTGACCCCAGGAATGTGTCAATAAAGTTTCCCCTTCCTGGGACAATGAATTCACGGTGTTCTTATTTCAATTTCCAGGAGTGTACTTTCAGAAACGACTTCCTGACACTTAAATCAATACTCGATGTTAACAAATTTCTCTTCTTCAGAAACACTTTCCTTGCCATTGCCAGCCTACATTTTATATCCTCTCTACTTTGACCATCATCAGTTATTTTGCTCCACAAATAGCAAAACTCCTTCACTACTTTAAGTGTCTCATTTCTTAATCTAATTCCCTCAGCATCACTCAACTTAATTCGACTACATTCCATTATCCTCATTTTGCTTTTGTTGATGTTCATCTTATATCCTCCTTTCAAGACACTGTCCATTCTGTTCAACTGCTCTTCCAAGTCCTTTGCTGTCTCTGACAGAATTACAATGTCATCAGCGAACCTCAAAGTTTTTATTTCTTCTCCACGGATTTTAATACCTACTCTGAATTTTTCTTTTGTTTCCTTTACTGCTTGCTCGATATACAGATTGAATAACATTGAGGAGAGGCTACAGCCCTGTCTCACTCCCTTACCAACTGCTGCTTCCCTTTCATGTCCCTCAACTCTCTCCTGATAATGACGTCCTCTTGAGTAGTCCCCACGCGGAGATCCGAATGGGGGACTATTTTACCGCCAGAATATTTTACCCAAGATGATGCCATCATTATTTAACCATCGAGAAAAGCTGCAAGGCCTTGGGAAAAATTACGGCTGTCGTTTCCCCTTGCTTTCAGCTGTTCGCAGTACCAGCACAGCAATGCACATTAACAATACAGAAAACCAAAGAGAAAATAAAATGATAAGAGTGCTCTGCTACAGCACATCATATAATCTACTCTGAGACGCAAGTAATAGAAAAATCTTGTTTCCAACAAAATGTGTCTCAAATATTTATACTATTTATTGATGCCTGCTTGATGAAGCTTTTCCTTGCTTAGCTTAGGTAATAGGTCACATCTATTTTCAGTTTAGTAAACAGTGTGTTCTGCTAATCACCCCTTTTTACTCTTTGCCTGTTACCTTTCTCCATCCTTCATTGTCTCCCCCTCCCCTCCCCCCTTCTACCACCAAGACTGGCTTTGTCGAAATTCCTCATTTGTGACTTATGCTGAAGAGCAATCCATTTCAATAAGCTTTCTGCTTTTCTGAAAAGAATATCTGTGCTACTCCCTTTTCTAGCCTATTGCAGTGCTCCACCAGGAACACTCACAGGTTACATAATACATAGCAGTATCCACTTTTATCATTCATAATTGTGCAGTTTGGGTGGGCCTACAAAATCTAGATCAAACTTTTCAAAAACACATATAAGCAGTTAGTAGTTTAATATCTTTTGACCATCTTCTACTTCCAAATTTTATCCACTCAGCCTGTGTTCATTCATGGATACTTTTTGGCCATTGGTCATTATCCATCCATTACAAGTGGCAATATGAGTTAATATTTTGCTGTCTATGGCCTATGAATGATTTTTACAGCAAGACTTTTGTTTTTATTGTAATCTGTCATTCCTTAGCAAGGAGTAAGTTAGTCAATTAGTCTTTTCCTTGCCAAATTTTACTTGTAATGTCTTGTGAGCTTATTTCATTCATTATAAAAGTGAAATTCAAGTATTTAAATATACAGACATCTTTAATTTTGCAAGCAAGGCATCTCATTTGTCTCCATTCACTACCAAGTATTCCATATTTTTGAAGTTTATTCTCAGTCCCCATTTTCAATATTCTTCGTGCAGTTTGCTGGACATATAACTGGAGTCATCTTTGTCTGCTGCTGTACAGTATTTCTTGTCCTACATGGGTTCTCATTCCATGACATTTTCTTTTCCAGTTCTGCAAAACTTCTTCTAAGTACACTTTATTTAAAGTTGATGCTAATGAGCACCCTTGTTTGCAGAGAAATCTTGGGAAATTTTAGTATCTACATTGACCGTACTGTTGTAACCATCGTGTAAGTTTCTTACTGCCTGGACATACTTATTACTGATGCCAAATTTTTGCACTGCAACCCACAAATTACTTCGTGATATTGCTTACTCATCTGGCAGTCAGTTCTCCAAAGTAACTGATACCAGTTCTCAAGGACAAAAGTATACACCATGAATAATTCGACAGACACCCTTATCATCTAATTCACTATGTCTTACCAGAGGCAGAATGATACATCAGGAGGTGATAACATTTCCTTTTGATTTTACTGCTCAGCAACCATTAAATGTATGAAAAAATAAGTTAAATCATTGTAGCACCAACAATAGTCTCAGTAACCAATGGAGGGGTGAAAGGAGGTATCATGGAATTATGAGTTATGGTATACACATTGTGGAACTCAGATATGAATGTCTTCATATGGCTGATACCTTTTGAACAGTATTTATTTGTGTGTGATAGTGAAGTTTTGCGTGTATGCATACACATACACAAATGTACAACCTACTTCCATTGGATGGAAACTTAGCGGACAGTCTTCCTCATGGATTAAACAATGTAATAGTAGTTAAAGGAGGTACAGACACTATTACTCACATGGCTGACAGTCTTAGATCAAACATCAATATATGTCTGGAGATTTTTGGGAGTGTAGTTTGCATGTCAAGTCCAAATATTGCTAACATTATAGCTAAATGAGTAGGCTGCCTTCTGATTTAAGTGAGCTATTTTAAAGAGGGCTGATGGTCACACAGGGCATCTGAAACAATTTTAATTTCAAATGGAGAAAGGAGGGAAAGGCAACAGGCAGGAAGTATGAATATAACAAGCCACAACCTGTTGTGTGGTCAGGCGAAATATCAGTTCTGAACATAATGTTTAATATAGCTTTATTTACTGAAAAAAAAATCACAACTACTTCTTCTCTGGGTGTAATAACAGATAACTTTTGCCTTGCTAAGATGCAACCAATTGTGTAACCTTGACTAAATATGTATATTGCACAGTGATAATTTTGTGCAATATTGACTGTAACTAAGTACAATGGTATAAGGAAAAGGATAGATTGCTACTCACCAAAAACATAATGCATTCAGCTACAGACAGACACAATGAAAAGGCTGTCACACATTTAGCTTTTGGCCAATGCTAAATGTGTAACAGTCTTTTCATTGTGCCTGTCTGCAACTCAACATGCCATCTTTATTGGTCAGTAGCAGTCTATCCTTTTCCTCATATTGTTGATGTTCCTACTTGAAGTTTCCATTGTTAGTAACAAAATGTAATCTGGAAAAAGATTTTAAAGATCTTGTGTGCTATTCTTCACTAGACCATGGAGAACTTGTGCTTCCCTCCAAATAATTTCTAAAATGTAATGACTGTTTCCTCTCTTTGTCTTAAAAATAGGAAAGTCTTGTATAGGTATGTTGTTTGGGTTGTTTTGGGGGAGGAGACCAGACAGCAAGGTCATCGGTGTACAGGTATGTCATTAATATTAATACTTGTTAATAAAATGTATCGGACTTTGTGGGAAAAAAAAATTCCAAGATTTGACTAGGTTTTGCCAACAGTGCAAGAATGATTATAAGAAAATGGAAAAGATTAACATTAGGAAAAAAACTAAATACAGATTTTGGAAAATGTAATTATAGGCCTAATCTATCTTTAGAATTGCAATCAGTAAGTGATTCAAATTTACAACCATTACAGCAAAGCAGTAAAAAACTTCAGAACAATTATCTGTATATGTTTGCCAACTACATTCTGATCAGTTGTTCTTGAAACATTTTATTCAGATCTGTGGGATGCTGTAACATTCAAAACGCTTGAATTATTGTATAATTCAGTACGTAAGTGGACAGAACAAATACAACAGGGCTTTTTCAAGTTGGAACTGATTCCAACCTGAATATGAAGAAAAACAAGTGTATCTTGAGATCCAAGAAGAAACTTCTGTAATTACCATGGTGCTGACAATGCACATGAGAAGATAAAACCAGCTACAATAATACCAGCTACAATAATATTTGCCTAGTGCATAATGCTTTGGTGAGAGTTTTGTTTCTGAGTAAGCTATTTTCACTTATTCATGTGTGTGCTTTCTCTTTTATTCCATATTTTTCCTTGTTACCGCAGAAAAAAAAATTATGGTTATTAATGCAACCCCCTCTCTCTTTTCAGGAAATTCATTGTACAGTGCATGGTGCAAAATATTGTGAAGCAAAATTAATCACTCCCTCTCCTGTTCTATTCATGTATCAAACAATGAGAAAAAGGATGATACATGCTTTAGATTATTTCTACAGTGTTAGGTGTTTGGTATACATTGTTACTGAATTATCCATTTTCTTACAGGAGACTGTTCACATATGAGATCTACACAATATTTTGCAGAATCTGTAACATCTCCTTCAGCCTTTCTTGGGTACCAATGCGATGACTGGAACACATATAGCAGCTGCTATGGACGACCATGGGCTGCCATGGGAGCACATGTTGACCCCAGGTAAAATATCACTTTTGTGCATATGCGCGCGCATGACCCCACACCGACACACACACACACACACACACACACACACACAGAGAGAGAGAGAGAGAGAGAGAGAGAGAGAAGAGAGAGAGAGAGAGAGAGAGAGAGAGAGAGAGAGAGAGAGAGAGAGAGAGATAACAAGATTATTTTTATCATTTGTATCTGCATGTGCACTCAAGGTTTTATCTTTGGGGAAGATGGATGCCCATCTGTTTTTGTATGCTTCCTCATACCCATGTATACTCTGCTCTTCTCTCATTGTCATCTTCAATCATTTGACATCTACTGCTAGATAAAGATCTCCTCTATAATTTTCCATGTGTTGGCTGGAATCCCCCCCACCAGCACAGGGCTGGACACCATCTTCTGGTGGTATACAGGTGGCCCACTCAATGCTTTATTGTCACAGGAGGCTGCACACCAGTAGTTATGAAAGATTATGTCTGACTGAAACCACACTCTTTGCTTGAAGATGAGAATTAGTCAACTCATTGAAACATTGATTCACGATGATGCTGCCACTCGACTGGTAACTTAAGATGATGTGATCAGTGTTGAATGGTTTGCATGTAGTAAATGTTATTTTCTGAAAGATACTGATTGATTCTGCACAAACGGGCTGGCTTTAAACTTTGAAAAATCATAGCTTCTCCAGTTCCGTACTCTCAGAAACATTCCCTTTCCTATTAACCTAGCATACCAATAGTAATGGTAAATAGTCTAGAAAGTTCTGACTTCTAAGGTGTGCACATTGATGAAAACTTAAACTGGAAAAACTATATGGTAGACCCACTAACATGTTTAGATTTGGTTATTTTTATGTAAGAATAATTACCAACTTTGTGGATACAGAAGTAAATAAGCTAATGTATTTTGTGTATTTTCATTCACTGATATCTTATGGGATAATAGTCTGGGGTACTCCTCACTTACACAAAAAGTATTTTTTGCAAAAACAAAAGTGATTAGAATTATGTGTGGGATTCACACAAATACATCTTGCAGGTATCTCTTTAAGCAGTTCACAATATAAACCTGAGCTTCATAGTACATTTGTTAAATTATCACACTTCTTATGAACAACTGATCCGAGTTTGAGACTGAGAGATATTCACATGTGCAACAGTATAACAGAAAAATGATCTCTATTGCCCTTTAATATATCTAACTTTGGCACTGAAAGCAAGAACATATGCAGCAATAAGACTCTTTGACAATCTGCCCATAGAAATAAAATGTCTGACAGATAGTAGATGCTTTTAAAATATTGATTAAAATTGCTTTGTCTCACCATCTCCTTCTGTACCTTAGAGGAATTCTTGAATATAAATAATGAATATAAATAACTCATACAGAAAAAACAGTAAATGGTCAGCATGTAGCCTCATAAATATTTTTCCATCTTACAATACAGGGTGGTTAGAAGCAGTCTGAAAACATTGTAAGGGTGTTGCATGTTAGGTTATCTTGAGAAATAATTTAAGAAAAAAATTTGATACATTGTGCCTTTTCTGAGTTAGTTGGTATTTAAGTTATCCAATCAGGCCACTGCACTAAAAAGTTCAAGTATCCCACCAGATACAGCTCGTTTTAGCTGTTCTCATAGCATTGATGATATTGCATGAGACTGCATAACCTGTGGCTCAGATTCAATTCTTACTACTGTCCCATATACAGTTTTCGTATTGCTTGAAGAACACATTTGGTGACACAATCTCTGGCTGGCCACTTGAATTTGCTTGTGCAATTACCTGACTGGCTAAGTTCAATGATAATTAACTCAGTAACAGTGCAACTTTTTTTTCTAAAACATTATTTCTCTGCACAACCTACCTGCAACATACATACAGGCTTTACAGACTTTCTGACCACCCTTTGTGTCTGGAAAGGGTAGACTGCTACTCACCATATAGAGGTGGTGTTGAATCACAGACAGGCACAATGAAAAAGACTGCTGTCCTACCAAAGCTTTTAGACAAAGTCCTTCTTTTGGGCACTGAAGGCTGACTGTGACTTTGTCTGATTAAGTAGCGACCTGTTAAGATCTTTAGTGGGGCTAAGGAGGAGGTATGAGATGGGAAGGGGCAGTGATAGCAGGATAGGGGTGGAGGAAGATTCTAGTGCTGCCTGTTGGAAGATACAGGGACAGAACAGGATAGGGCTGCTAGTAACAGTGTCGGAAGGCTTTGAGGGGAGGGAGAGGGGGGGATGAGAGGTAGAGAAGGGGAAAGGACTTGTAGTGCATTGATAAGATAGATGTGACTGGAGAGACACAGAAGGTCTGTTTCTGGACAAGCTTGGGAGAGTAATTTTGGTCTGTGAAGACCTCCATGAGAGCCATGTCATATTTGGCATATTTGGCGATCGACTTTTCATCATTACAGATGAGATGATGACAGGTGGTGAGGCTATATCAAAGTGGAAGTATTGTGTGTGGTTGGTAGGTTTTATGTGGATGGAGGTACTTATGTATATATCCTTGAAGCTGAAGTCTGCATCGAGGAATGTGGCTTCTTGGATCGAACAGGGTCAGGCAGTGTGAATGCTGGAGTGGATGTTGCAGTTCTGCAGTAATACAGATAGGTTGTCCTCATACGATCACGAAGATATCGTCAAGGGATCCGAACGAGGTGAGTGGTTTGGGATTCTGGGCAGACACGAAGAATTCCTCTAGATGCTCTATGAATAGGTTGGTATAGGATGGTGCCATGTGGCCATCCATTGCTTTCCCACGGTTTTGTTTGTAGATAACGCCTGCAAGAAGAAGTAATTGTGGGTGAGGATATAGTTGGTCATAGTGATCAGGAATAAGATAGTATGTTTAGAGTCAGTCAGGCATTTGAAAAGGTAGTATTCAATAGCCATCCGGCCAGGAATGCTGGAGAAGTTAGTGAAGAGGGAGGTGACATCAATAGTTATGAGCAAGGCACCAGGTGGTAAAGAAACAGGAACTGTGAAGAGTCAGAGGTTCCCTCTGTGGGAGTACAGTAGTCAGCCTCAGTGGGGCATCTTGGATGATTGGGCTTATGAAATTTAGGAAGCATGTAGAGGGTAGGACTGCAGGGAATGGTGGAAGTGAGAACAGACTCATGGAGAAGTTTTGGGATAGGCCTAAGGATTGGAGGAGGGGCTGGAGATCATGTTGGGTTTCTGGAATGGAGTCACTGTAACAGGAGCCCTCCACCAGGATATTCTACATCTACATCTACATGACTACTCTGCAATTCACATTCAAGTGCTTGGCAGAGGGTTCATCAAACCACAATTGTACTATCTCGTTACCATTCCACTCCCAAACAGCGTGCTGGAAAAACGAACACCTAAACCTTTCTGTTCAAGCTCTGATTTCTCTTATTTTATTTTGATAATCATTCCTACCTGTGTAGGTTGGGCTCAACAAAATATTTTTGCATTCAGAAGAGAAAGTTGGTGACTGAAATTTCGTAAATAGATCTCACCACTACGAAAAAAGTCTTTGCTTTAATGACTTCCATCCCAACTCGCGTATCATATCTATTGACACGTAATCAGCATGGCTTCAGAAAACATCGCTCTTGTGCAACGCAGCTAGCTCTTTATTCGCACGAAGTAATGGCCGCTATCGACAGGGGATCTCAAGTTGATTCCGTATTTCTAGATTTCCGGAAAGCTTTTGACACCGTTCCTCACAAGCGACTTCTAATCAAGCTGCGGAGCTATGGGGTATCGTCTCAGTTGTGCGACTGGATTCGTGATTTCCTGTCAGGAAGGTCGCAGTTCGTAGTAATAGACGGTAAATCATCGAGTAAAACTGAAGTGATATCAGGTGTTCCCCAGGGAAGCGTCCTGGGACCTCTACTGTTCCTGATCTATATAAATGACCTGGGTGACAATCTGAGCAGTTCTCTTAGGTTGTTCGCAGATGATGCTGTAATTTACCGTCTAGTAAGGTCATCCGAAGACCAGTATCAGCTGCAAAGCGATTTAGAAAAGATTGCTGTATGGTGTGTCAGGTGGCAGTTGACGCTAAATAACGAAAAGTGTGAGATGATCCACATGAGTTCCAAAAGAAATCCGTTGGAATTCGATTACTCGATAAATAGTACAATTCTCAAGGCTGTCAATTCAACTAAGTACCTGGGTGTTAAAATTACAAACAACTTCAGTTGGAAGGACCACATAGATAATATTGTCGGGAAGGCGAGCCAAAGGTTGCGTTTCATTGGCAGGACACTTAGAAGATGCAACAAGTCCACTAAAGAGACAGCTTACACTACACTCGTTCGTCCTCTGTTAGAATATTGCTGCGCGGTGTGGGATCCTTACCAGGTGGGATTGACGGAGGACATCGAGAGGGTGCAAAGAAGGGCAGCTCGTTTTGTATTATCGCGTTATAGGGGAGAGAGTGTGGCAGATATGATACACGAGTTGGGATGGAAGTCATTACAGCATAGACGTTTTTCGTCGCGGCGAGACCTTTTTACGAAATTTCAGTCACCAACTTTCTCTTCCGAATGCGAAAATATTTTGTTGAGCCCAACCTACATAGGTAGGAATGATCATCAAAATAAAATAAGAGAAATCAGAGCTCGAACAGAAAGGTTTAGGTGTTCGTTTTTCCCGCTCGCTGTTCGGGAGTGGAATAGTAGAGAGATAGTATGATTGTGGTTCGATGAACCCTCTGCCAAGCACTTAAATGTGAATTGCAGAGTAGTCATGTAGATGTAGATGTAGATGTAGATGTAGATGCCACACTCTCTCCCCTATTACGTGATAATACAAAACGAGCTGCCCTTTTTTGCACCCTTTCGATGTCCTCCATCAACCCCTCCTGGTAAAGATCCCACATTGCACAGCAATATTCTAACAGATGACAAACGAGTGTAGTGTAAGCTGTCTCTTTAGTGGAATTGTTGCATCTTCTAAGTGTCCTGCCAATGAAATGGAACCTTTGGCTCACCTTCCCCACAATATTGTCTATGTGGTCCTTCCAATTGAAGTTGTTTGTAATGTTAACACCCAGGTACTTAGTTGAATTGACAGCCTGGAGAATTGTACTATTTATCGAGTAATCGAATTTCAACAGATTTCTTTTGGAACTCGTGTGGATCACCTCACACTTTTCGTTACTTAAAGTCAACTGTCACCTGCCACACTGTACAGCAATCTGTTCTAAATCACTTTGCAACTGATACTGGTCTTCGGTTGACCTTACTAGATTGTAAGTTACTGCATCATCTGCGAACAACCTAAGAGAACTGCTCAGATTGTCACCCAGGTCATTTATATAGATCAGGAACAGCAGAGGTCCCAGGATGCTTCCCTGGGGAACACCTGATATCACTTCAGTTCATAAAGACAGCAGTGAAGCCTCTGTCATCAGGTCATATGGTCAGAGCTAGTATATGTGTTTTCTACTGCAGAAGTAAGATTTTGTCCAAAATTTTTAATATTTTAGCAGACTTATACATTGTGCCTCTCTGGGACACAGTGCCTCCTCTATGTGGAGAGTAGCAATTTATCCTTTCCATATTGTTGTTATTTTATCTTGGACCTTTCCTTATGTATCAACAGTGTACGTATTCTGTGTTTGTTCTGATGACATGTTCCACATCATCTGTAGCACAAGTAAATAACTAACTAACTTGTAAGTCCCTAACTCAGTGCTATACTACTAGTTGGAAACATACTTTGTTACAGCAATACCAAAGGGGTATACTTCATGAAAACTGCCAGTTCATCACCATATGGTCTTGGTTTATTAGGATGAGCACAACATATCCAAAGAACAGGAATTGGTTGCTGCAATACAGGACCACAAGACAGGTAGACATTGATGCTGGAGATGCAGTTTAGTGCATAAAATATTATCACACATGAATAGTCATATAAATCAATGCACTTCTGTGGAAAAATTTCTGTTCTAAAAAATTATGTATATGGAACAAAAAATATGTCTTAAGAAAAAATATGACATTTAAAAAAAGTTTGTACATTGTTTTAAATATATAATGTCCTAAAATGAGGCATTGTTATTCAGTTTAAAAGACAAGTTACAGTTGAGAACACCGTTAAAATTACAAGACATAATGACTAAAGAGGAACTTTTGAAATGGAAACTTGCTCTCCAACAATGAACTTCCACCCTCCCCCCCCCCCCTACCCCCTCCTCCCCACCAAAAAAATTGGGAAAAAACTTTCTACCTCTCTTTTTAATTTTCCCTAGTTTCCTCTCTCCCTTTCTTCCTATTTTTTAACTGCATCATTCTTTTCCTCTTTTAATACACCTATACCTCTCAATCTCTGCCTTCTGTCATCTCTAAACTGAAGCTGGCGTATTACACTTTCTCCTTCATTTTTGCATTCGAGAATCATCACACCAAGTTCTAAATAACTTAACCATTCACTCTTTCTAACTTTCCTTGAGAGAACCCTCTTTCCTTTCTGAAGATGCAGTAGCTTCACACATTGGTGTTGCTATACAGTAAGTAGGTAATACTAAGAATTTCACTTCTTGAAGAAAAGTGTTTCCCAGATGTTCTGTCTCTGTGTAATTTTGACATTTTATTTTTATTAACAATAGTTACTGTCATTTGAAACATTCTTTCCTGGCATATAATGTGTTACCATATATGCTACAATATAGACACATGCTAGTAATAAAAAGGTGAGTTGTTGCTTCTCTTATATAATTATGATTTAATCTCCAATGTATCAGTAGACAGCTCTTTAAAGAAAAAACACATCATGTCTTCATTTTGGAAAATAAACTGTATTTCCTACTTTGCGTTTAAATCCACATTCACACCTATAAGTAAAATAGGGATAAATATAACTGCATTAACAAATTCATTGATTAACATTATTGTATTACATACATTCAGAAGCATCAGTCTCGAAAGAAATGAACAAGCTTTAGATTCACACTGACATTAACTCAACTTTTGTTCCTGTAAACCTTAAACTGGCAATCTGTTTGAGCATATGTATTGTGTGTGTCCCTTTGGCTACAATGGATTCAGTCTTTACAAGAGGTACTCAGACATCAAAAAAAAATGATGCATTTGGTGTGGACTGGGTCAGGGTCACTCCTATGGACTGTGTTGGTGTCACCCCTTAGGTTTAGATAATGAGGCTGTCAACAGCACAATTTGCACAACTTATTGTCATGAGAGATTTCCTTGTATACCTCGTGTAAGATATCAAGAATTCTGAACTGCTGTTGGAGAATCCTTCACTAGAACAAGATATGCCCCTTGTGAAATTTTCTGGAAGCCTGTGATCTAACCACTGTTGAATTCATATTCATCTCATTTTTTTTTTAAAGTATTAAATAAACACTTAGTGACAAAATACATTTACTGAACAGCAATTTTTAAAAAGAAAAGTTTTTTAATTGAAAGTGAGACCATTGTTATGTTTAATTACATTAGTGATTCATTTATTTTTATTTTGATGGATTCTTGTGTTTGACATGTGATCATAGAACATGTCCCTAAATATCCATACTTGCTTTAAAGAAAAAATCAAAATGTGGTGACAGCAATTTCAGAGTGCATCAGTCACAAAGTGCAAAAGATATTTTATTTATGGAAAAATGACATTTCAGAGAAACTGCAGACACAGTGATTTATGATTTTACTAATAAATGTTATTTTCCCAACAATTATAGTAGACATTTCAGAATAAAATTCACTCATCAGTTGCACAATTTTTTTTATTTCACTTTACCAGTTTCAGCAGACTAATCTATCACCTTCAGAAGCCTAAAAAATGTGGGACATTATAAATCATTAGAGATTGGCCTTATCTTTCTGTGAAGTTTAAGAAGTATATCATAAAAACTTATACTTAGCACCATATTGGCCTAATAGATGTCAATATTATCTTCACAGAAGAATAATGCCATGAGATGTCCAAAAATGTACACATTGTAAGTGGTAATGATAAATGCAGATTGACAGAAACTCATAATTTACAGCATATGAATCACATTTATCTAGGGTCACATTGTTGTGTTAGTAGTGAGGGACATATATATAAAAGTATATAAAACTTAGAACTATGGAATCAGAATACGACATCTCGGCAAACATTTTAAAAATATTGAAAATTCAAAACAAATGTCTAAATACTGGCATCCTGAACAACATGGAATTACAAAGGTGGTTTTGTACCTGTTGAAACAAATTCATTAAGAAGCAGTAGCGAAGAAGAATTGAGAAATGAAAGAATAAACATGATTCATGCACAAGAAGTGTCTATGAGGTATCCAGGCAAAATTGTGAAAATAAGGTCAGCAAATGATATATATATCTCAAAAATAAACTTTGCTATCAAAGAGCAATGTGATCATCTTAGGGTTACCTACATAGGCCCAAACAAATTTCTATTTAAAAACTGCCTGGGAAAGGATGGCAAACATTTAAGTAGATTTGGACCTTTAACATTCATTAGAATGTTCACAGATGTATGAAACATCATCAGAAATAAGGGAAACTAATATGGCATGAAGGTGGGGCAGGAGGGGGAGGGGGCTTGAAAGACTAGTAAACCTGATGTGTACAATTAACAGAACCAATGAAACAGAACATAGAAAAACCACAACGAAAGAACCAGGGTATCCAGTTAGTTAAGCAGATAACCCAACTCTACTGTTTATGGATAAAAACAAAGAAATTATAGAAATAAAGGCCAAAGATTTACTGAATTAAATTTGCGTAGCACCATTACATAGATGAGTGTTTGCGCAATCTGCCACATCAGCATTTCTATCTCATGCCAGTGGCGATTGGGAAAAACAAGTGCACCATCATCGCCCACAGCCAGTGCCCTGGCCAACAAATGTCAACACCTAAGGCTGTTGCCAGCAGGGTCTTGGTCACTTGCATTTTCTCTGCCACATGCAAATGTTCTCACATCAGACTAGCTTCATGCCAGTGTGCATTCAGTTGTCAGTGACAGGGCTATGTACTTGGACCGTTAATAGTTGTGTTAATGTTTCTCTAACCTTGTTATTATTTGGTGGGCAGTTATCAGCTGACATAATTTCATGGATGTAGTCCCCTTCACTGCTCCCTCTCCCCCATCCAAGCTTTTCCACCATTCCAATAAGCAGATGAATATTGGAACACACACGTGTGACATCTGTAGCAGCATTTCAGGTAGAGGATCCATTGTGACAAAAAGCTTTTTTTTTCTTTTCATGGGCTGTGATTGAAATGTTTCACTTGCTTCAAAAACTTGCCCCCTTGAAAACACATCAGCATTGTTATTTTCTGAAATGTATTATTTGGTTATGTTTATTATCTTAAGCAAACAAATGTGGTGTTTCCTGTATAGAGCTCCACCAGCAGCAAAAGAAACCACACCAGTCCTATGAAGCATGGGCAGCCACCCTCTGTGGGCTAAGTAGGAAATATAAATTTATGTGTGCCCAGTGCCTACACTCCTATGCCACTTCTCTGATTCATGAAATTGTTGTTTGTTCTGCAGTGGACAGTGAGGTCTGTTGTGCATGTTGCCACATTGGCAGCATTCCCTGATGCTTTCAATTTGTTCCTCTAATTCAGCCATGTGACAATCGGATGTTGCTGTTTTCTGATGTGGTTTCCTGTTGTGTCATGCCTGCTTCCATTTACATGCTAGTGCTGCAATCCACATAGGTATACAGCTGTGTTGCTTGCAGAAACTATGGCCATGTGGCTACAGTCTTTCATAGCTTCCCATGCAGCCAGGCCCACTTTCACTCTGTGTCCCACTCCAAGCCACGTGACTGCATCCACATCAATTTTGCAGATCCTGTCTGTCGTTCCATGTGGCTAATAGTGTTGGATACACTGTCAAATTATCCATGTGTCATGCACATGGTCTCCACCTTGGCAGACACTACTGTGCAGGCTCTAATGCAAATTTTTGCAATCCAAGGATTACCACAGATGATCATCTCTGATAATAATGGCCCACAGTTTGCCACAGCATTGTTCCATGATTTCTGCATCTGGATCTTTATTACCCACCTCTCATCTGCACCATTTCACACCCAACTGAATGGTGAAGCAGAATGTATGGTGTGTAAATTTAAGATGCAATTGGAAAAGTGCTTGGTGAAGTTGTGTGCCAATACAGCGATGTCTCTGTTCCTAAGCACTTACAGGACCATCCCATTGAATGGCCGCATCCCAACGGAGTTTCTGCATGGCCAACAACCCCAGACATTGCTACACCTGCTCTGCCAAGCATCACAGCCCTGGGCAACATTCTCCTGTTGTAGCTACCTCCATCTCCAAAGAGCCCCCATGTGCAGATGTGTGACCACAGCAAATGCAACTTAATCTGGGCCACTTCTGTCTGCACACTCTGCCAGGGCTGGAGACAAATGACAGCCAATCCCTGCGGAGACAACATGACTTTGGATACTGATGAGCCAATGGAAGCCACTGGCATTGCTGTGTAGGTGCTGTTGCGACACCTTCATTACTGCTGCCATTTTTGTTGGATCGCCTGGGAAGATTTGATGGCTCCCTCATCCCTGCTGACCTTCCACCAGCACTCAATCGAGCCTGCATGGTCCTGCTTTTACACATGCTGGTGCCTATGGGGCCAGCTCCACGGAAGACAGGTGGGATGTGGTGCACACCCGTGCAATCCGTCACCACAGTATTTGTATCTGATGTCAGCAGTGGCTGGACAAAGCAAGCACACCCTGTTGCCCCCAGCCAGCATCCCAACTGGAAAAAGTAAAAGTGTCAGGCAACTGCAAGTGTCGCCTCGGCCACTTATATTTTCACCCTCCTATGCAAAAGTTCTTGAGTCAGACCGCCTCCTTGCCAATGTCCATGTAATTGTCAGTGACAGGACTCTATACTTGGACAGTTAATAGTTGTTAACGTTTCTCTAACCTTGTCATTATCTGGCATGCAGTTATCAGCCAGCATAATTTTGTGTACGTAAAGGTCGTCAATAAAGAATGTAGACAGAGCAGAGTTCTTAGCAGGAATCATCAAATACACTAAATTGCTTGGAATATTAACTGATAAAAATGTAAATTGGGATAAACACATTGAATATATAAGAGGTAAAATCAGCTCAAACTTGCATGTATCATATGAACACAGCTACCAAAAGACACAAATATTATGAAAATAATATACTACGCAACAACATTAAGTTATGGTATAGTTTTATGGGGAGGCACCTCCAAAACAAACATTAACAGAACATTTATACCACAAAAAAGAACAATAACAGGGTGTATGTGCCACAGGACAACAGAGAAATTCAGGAAAACGAGGGAATTTTTTCATCTGAGAGAAAATAAAAAAATAAAAAATAAATAAAAAAAATAAAATAAAAGGAATTTTTCAGAATTCTGGGAATTTTTCATTGCATTAGTTTTCAGTTACATTTCTGTAATTGTGTCATTTACAACAACATAACACCATGCACACGTTAGCATCTGGCAACACCAAAATGTGTCAAAGGCCTTAGGACGAAGGCTATGCAATACATAGTAACAAGAAACTGCAATACATAGTAATAACAAACTGCTTCTGATGAGTGTGACATCATGACTGTTTGTACTTGTTTGTTCGAGCAGTTGCCAGCAGTCTCATGTGCATGCACAATTCAGTCACATATGAGCTTCACGCTTCTGGCTAGTTGAAACTAGATGCTAACCAGAAAAAAATTTTCTGGCACTCCCAAGCTGCCAGATTAACACGTGGACAGAGCATTGCAAGGTGTAGTGGCGAGAGGGGTAGTTTCCGTGTGATCCATGTTTACGTTTAGTGATTTTGCCTCTTTGCTCACAACTCCCAAGTCACATGAAAACAAAACGGATTTCTGTAGCTGGGTGCTCTCAAGCAAATTAAAATACATTCACATAATTATGAAAGGCTGAAAAATGTTATTATTTTCAGTTTTCTGATTTGATTTTATTTCCAAATTTTTGGCAGTCAAGCAATACTTGCCTTGTGGAACAATGAACTTCTTTTTGTCAGTTTGCTAAAGAAATTTGGCTTTTATTAATCTTCTTCATTGAGGCAGTCAATTGATTTGAAATGAAGCATTTCATTCCATGGTATAGGCTAGTTCCAACTATTCCCTGAATTTCAAGTGCACATTTCATCTTCTGGTAGGTGTGGCATTATGCCATAATAAAGAACCAAACATGAGATAGTACAGTACTGGTACTCCAAGAAAATATACATCCCTAAAACCACACTGAAAAGCTTAATATCAGGTTGGGATCTACTTAATTGTGAATCTGGACATACAAATGTGCACTTCAAGCCAAATTATACGTTTTAGTATGGTTTATGAAATTCCAGTGCTCTTGGAGCATCCTCTGATGTCCTGTTTCTCTTATGACTTAATGTAACATCTCCTACTGCTTTATACGTAGGAACATACAGGCTTCCTATGCCATCATAGCTGCGCACACACTGTAATGCCTGTTTTTGGTTGCTCTCTGGCAACTGTTGAAACCAACCCATTTCTGACAGATCTCGGAAAAATATTGCAAATGGTGGTTTCAAAACTGTTACTTTCAAAGTAAATTTCCTTTTACCCAAGATGAATTATATTGTGTGTGAGATTATGCGATGAAGTTCTTAAAGCACAGAATGTTTGTCTCTCATTTAAAATGTAACACATTGACGACCGGCCACTTACTCCCCATCCCATCCCCTCTGATTTTGTGGTAATGTGGCCCAGCTGACAGCCCGTCAAAACTTGAATAAAGATGAACATGAAGACAGGAAGAAGGTGTACTGAACTGTGAAAAAAGCAAAATAGGGTGAACAGTCCAAGGAAAAGAAATGCAATATAGATGACTTTAAACATGTCATCGTTAAGTGGTCACGGTGCTGGACTATCAAAGAGGCGAGCCGTGTTCAGACCTCTCACATGCCGATTTATTTATTTATTTATTTTTCCTACTGCTCACTGTATTGAAATTTGTGTCTGTATTGTGGTCTAATGTCTGCTTACAAAAGTGAGGTGTAATAAAAGGACGTATAATGACAGTTGATTCTGCACAACTACTCTGCTACCAGCCGGAAGGAAGTGACTTTTGAATGGGGACCACGAACTTTTTATGACAAGGTGACAGGTCAACCAAATCCTCCACTGGTAAGCACATCTGGTGTGTCATACATGGCATTAGTGACAACACATGTATCATATGATAGGAATCTCTTTCTGACACAGTGACACACCTAATTTGTACTCATAGTTGGTGAGTGAGATATGCCTCCTTGCCCAGTTTAGGTGATCGTATGAATGTGAATGTGATCACTCCCAAAGATATGATGAAAACATAATTGTTTATCACATAAGCTGAAACAAATGACTGCAACTGTTTCACAATTACACAGTTCCTCTGTGCACCATCAGAACATAGGTTCTTAACGCTTCTGTAGTTACTTTCCAGCTTGGAAGTTTTGACTCTTGAATTTCTTTGTTGTAACATAAATCACACCCATTTATTTGTTGTTTCCATTTCTGTGGTATCTCACCCCCTCTCACTATTCATCACATTTACTTACAAAAGTTATGTATTTTTACCACATGACTCATATTTTATAACCAATGAATAGTATGACAACTACCAAAACTGCAGAGAGAGAATAAACATTTCAATGGCCGAGCAGACAGTTCATAAAGTTGGGAAAAGTAAAATAAGAACAAATGGCATGAGAGAGTTTTGAAAACAGCTCATCTACTTCACAGTCCAACACTGTGACCACTTTACCATGATGTGCACCTGTCTATCTGCACTTAATATTGTACTTGTTAAGCTTGAATCATTCACTCTATCTATTTTGCTTTTTTCTGAATTAAGTACTCCTTCTTTGTGTTTTCATGCTTGATCTGTGTTCAGTTTTTGATGGGTTGTCCATTGGGCCACCTTATCTCCAAATCTGAGGGGGGGGGGGGGGGGGGGGTAATGTGATGGGGAGTTCCCCTTGTTAGAAGATTTCGAGTCCAGAAGACCAGACATTTATGTTATTAATTTAAATTTTACTGGCATGATGTATATTAAAGAGCAACACATCCAAAAAAGATCAATATTACATGTGAAGACTTAGCTTCTCTTGTAGTTTATTAATCTTCAATATCTACACTCTATGAGAAAGCTTAGCTTTTCTTGCAGATACAGTATGTTTATTAATTTAAACAATTAACTTTTCCTATTCATGTGTTTGTTCTACTTAACAATGATGTTGCTACTAGTTGACTACATTAATTGTCCTATGCTCTGATACATGCTGTCATCAGCTGGCAAGATCATGTGATGTGAATTGTGATTATCTCACAAAAGGGCATTGCAATCTTGATTTCAATGCTTTGAAAACTAACATTCTGTGTTTAGTGGAAATCGAATTTATACTTTTGTAATTACAAAAATATGCAGTGAATCATAATACAAAAATATGTAACATATGTTGCTGCAAATCAAAGATCTTTCCCAGACTTTTTTTGCTGGATTTTGTTTTCTAAAGTGCCAGGAAGTTCTATGCCAATGTATAAAATGTTAACCATTTCAAGGACTGATAAGTTTTACATTTCCATGGGAAAGTATATTGTCACTTAACATGGAGGAAGTGTATTTTCACCAAGAAAAAATAAAATTATATTTTTTAGTCGGGAAAAATCCAAGAATTTTTTTTTTCTTCTCCTTGTATACACCCTGAATAAGAATGATTGCCAACCTTAAATGGAGATTATCATGTAGGCCAGCATTTAAAGCTATTAAGATCCTAACACTACCAAACATATACCTACACAGGCTCGTGTATTGGACAAGATTCTCATATGCTCCCGACGCTCAAGATAACAAGACAGAAAACAGCCATGACACAAGGAAATAGGACTTCTTCCATGAATCCATACACAACATCATGAAATGTAAAATATGCAGGACTGAAACCCCTAGAAAAACTACCTTTAAACTTGAGAGAAATAAACAATAAAAACATTTTTTAAAACTCTCTCAAAACTTATCTGTTATTGTAGCATAATGATTTTATGTGCACCACAGTTAAACTGTAAGACAAACTGCAATACAAATACTGTATCAAAAAGAAATATCAATTATATGTACAGGTAGCACAGATGTTGTAAACAAAAATCATAGTTTACCATGAAATAGAAGTAGAATATTATTGTAAAAAATCAATACTTGCTGATTACTTCATAATCAATCCATATTTATCAGTGAACATAATATAGGCCCAACTGTACCTGATCCATACAATGTATTTTGCATACAGATCCAGTAAATAAAAACAAATAAAGAATGTCATTGCAGTCTAAGACAAAAGCATTATGGGTAGGGCCCTCCAACTATCTCAGGATTTTGATGATTAACTCGCCAGTTGGACAGAAATTGGCATGGAAAATGGCACAGTCACACCCATCTACAAGAAGGGTAGTAAAAGTGATCCACAAAACTGCCATCCAATATCCCTGACTTAGGTTTGTTGTAGAATTTTAGAACATATTCTGAGCTGAAACAAAATGAGGTATCTTGAACAGAATGACCTCTTCAATGCCAACCAGCATGAATTTCAAAAACATTGATCATGTGAAACCAAACTCACACTTTACTCATATGACATACTGAAAGCTTTGGATCAAGGCAGTCAGGTAGGTGCAGTATTTCTTGATTTCCAAAAAGCATTTGAATCAGTACCACACCTATGCTTATTGTTAAAAGTGTGATCACATGGGATATTAAGCAAATTTGTGACTGGGTTGAGGACTTTTTGTTAGGGAGGATGCAGAATCATCAAACATAGAAATAACATCACGTGTATTCCAGGGAAGTGTGTTGGGACCCTTGCTGTCAATGTTGTATATTAATTATCTTGCAGACAATGTTGTTGTTGTTGTTGTTGTTGTCTTCAGTCCTGAGACTGGTTTGATGCAGCTCTCCATGCTACTCATGCTACTCTATCCTTTGCAAACTTCTTCATCTCCAAGTACCTACTGCAACCTACATCCTTCTGAATCTGCTTAGTGTATTCATCTCTTTGTCTCCCTCTATGATTTTTACCCTCCACGCTGCCCTCCAATACTAAATTGGTGATCCCTCGATGTCTCAGAACATGTCCTACCAACCGATCCATTCTTCTAGCCAAGTTGTGCCAGAAACTTCTCTACTCCCCAATCCTATTCAACACCTCATCATTAGTTGTATGATCTACCCATCTAATCTTCAACATTCTTCTGTAGCACCACATTTTGAAAGCTTCAATTCTCTTCTTGTCCAAACTATTTATCATCCATGTTTCGCTTCCATAATTGGCTATACTCCATACAAATATTTTCAGAAACAACTTCCTGACACTTAAATCTATACTCATTGTTAACAAATTTCTCTTCTTCAGAAACGCTTTCCTTCCCATTGCCAGTCTACATTTTATATCCTCTCTACTTCGACCATCGTCAGTTATTTTGCTCCCCAAATAGCAAAACTCCTTTACTTCTTCAAGTGTCTCATTTCCTAATCTAATTCCCTCGGCATCATCCGACTTAATTTGGCTACATTCCATTATCCTCGTATTGCTTTTGTTGATGTTCATCTTATATCCTCCTTTCGAGACACTATCCATTCTGTTCAACTGCTCTTCCAAGTTCTTTGCTGTCTCTGACAGAATTACAATGTCATCAGCGAACCTCAAAGTTTTTATTTCTTCTCCACGGATTTTAATACCTACTCCAAATTTTTCTTTTGTTTCCTTCACTGCTTGCTCAATATACAGATTGAATAACATCAGGGAGAGGCTACAACCCTGTCTCACTCCCTTCCCAACCACTGCTTCCCTTTCATGCCCCTCAACTGTTATAACTGCCATCTGGTTTCTATACAAATTGTAAATGCCTTTCGCTCCCTCTATTTTACCCCTGCCACCTTCCAAATTTTAAAGAGAGTATTCCAGTCAACATTGTCAAAAACTTTCTCTAAGTCTACAAATGCTAGAAATGTAGGCTTGCCTTTTCTTAATCTAGCTTCTAAAATAAGTCGTAGGGTCAGTATTGCCTCACGTGTTTCAATATTTCTATGGAATCCAAACTGATCTTCCCCATGGTCGGCTTCTGCTAGTTTTTCCATTCGTCTGTAAAGAAATCACTTAAGTATTTTGCAGCTGTGACTTATTAAACTAATAGTTCGGTAATTGTCACACCTGTCAACACCTGCGTTCTTTGGGATTGGAATTATTATATTCTTCTTGAAGTCTGAGGGTATTTCGCCTGTCTCATACATCTTGCTCACCACATGGTAGAGTTTTGTCAGGACTGGCTCTCCCAAGGCCGTCAGTAGTTCTAATGGAATGTTGTCTACTCCCGGGGCATTGTTTCGAATCAGGTCTTTCAGTGCTCTGTCAAACTCTTCACGCAGTATCACATCTCCCATTTCATCTTCATCTACATCCTCTTGCATTGCAGACAATATTAATAGTAAAATCAGGCTTTTTGCAGATGATGCTGTTATCTGTAATGAAGTACTGTCTGAAAGAATCTGCATAAAGATTCAGTCAGATCTTAATAAGATTTCAAAGTGGTGCAGAGATTGACAACTTGCTTTAAATGTTCATAAATGTAAAATTTTACACTTTAAAAAATTAAAAATGTAGTATCCTATGGTTATAACATCAGTGAATTACTGTTGTAATTGGCCACCTCATACAAACACCTGGCTGCAATACTTTGTAGGGATATGAAATGAAATGATTGCATAGATTCAGTCATGGATAAGACAGACTTTGGTTTATTAGTAGACTACTGGGAAAGTGCAATCAATCTACAAAGGAGATTGCTTACAAATCACTCTTGTGACCAGTTTTAGAATATTCCTTAAGTGTGTGGGACCCATACCAGACAGGACTAACAGTAGATATTGAACATATACAGACAAGAATAGCTCAAATGTTCACAGGGTTGATTAATTGATCACAGGGTTGTTTAATCTGTGGAAGAGTGTCACAAAGATAATGAACGAACTGAACTGCAAGACTCTTGAAGATAGATGTAAACTATCCCAAGAAAGTCTATTAAAAGATTTTCAAGAACTGGCTTTAAATGATTACTCCAGGAATATACTACAACCCCTTTACATGTTGCTCACATAGTAATCATGAGGATAAGATTAGAATAATTACTGCATGAACAAAGACATTCATACAATTGTTCTTCCTGCATTCAGGAAGAAACCCTAATAAATGATACAATGGGACATACGCTCTCCCATAGTGGTTTTCAGAGAATAGATGTAGATATTCCTCAGGAAGACATCCAACAACTATATCAATCAATGACAAGTAAATAACTGGTTGCATGAGTGCCAGAGATGGACCAACATATTATTGACTTGCTCAATTTGTGAAGCTCTTTTGAATAAATCATCCAATTTTTCTAATTGTAACCATTTCTATGTCTGTACAAGCACATCACATCTACTGATTTCTGTCTCATTCAGATAATTCCTTAATGGTGTGTTCTTTTTTGTCTTAGAGTGTATCATACATTTGCAAAACATGGCACAGTTTCACAAAAGCTATTGCGCTAACATTAATATTTTACAAGAGATGCTACACAGTCAAAACAGTGCTTATTTTTTCAATGTAAGCTGATTCTTCAACAACTCTTTTTAATTTAGGTAGGAACATTTATATGCTTCAAACTCATTTAAAAGGTTCATTTTGCATCCCTTGCCAAGTATATGGAAAATTTGCATGTTAAGCAAGAATGGAGGGGGAAGACTATGCTTCTTGATTTTGAAATGTTCTTCAAAAGTTGACATATAAATTTTCACCATCTTTGTTGAGCAGGTACTCATGAAAGTGGTCTTAAATGGCCTCCCTGTCTGTCCTACATAAAAAAACTTGGGCACATATTACCGATAACCCAGATTTGAGAAATTTGTCTAATGGAAGCTTCTCACTATATATAAAGAGCAACTTGGCTACCAGTACATTATTGGTGGTACAGGAACAGTGATGCCATATTTTAAAACAAATTAGTTATGTGATATGAAATGTCACCTAAAAATGAGATTGTAGTGTATTTCTAATCAGTAAGGTCACTTTATTCTTACTGGATTTATTTGTATCAAGTTTTTCTACAAGGCTTGCTTGATATTTAATTTTCACTGCTATATACTTCAAGTTATTAAGTTTAGTATCAATAACAGGAAGAGGTTAGGGGACCTCAACAATATAGTTTTTCATAGCACGAAAGAATGCCAGTTCATGCTTCAAGGGTTGACAAGAAACAGCAATGATGCTGTTATTTGTTGTGGTGGGTTTCCTGTAAATGTCAAAGTTAATTTACCATCTATTATATGCAGCTTCAGGCCCAGAAAGTTAAGTTCACCAAGTTGATTTTCTGTCTCATATGCAAATTTAATTTTCCAGTGGAAGCTGTTCAAGGACTCATTAAGTGAAATAATGTAATTCACATCTCCTTTCAACAGAATGGTAGTATCATCAACATATCATCTGTAGAAAGAAATGTATTATCCAGAGTGAGGTGGGAATTAAGAAATATATTTCAAAATTAGTAATGAAGGTGTCAGCTAGATATCTCACGAGGCAGTTCCTGATATCAAAGCCTTCATCTTTTTCTTACAGCTGACCACTGAAATGAAATGATTGTTCTTAAAACAGATTCTCAAAAATGTTATGAATTCTTTTATTTTGTCTAAGTTCAGCTTATTGTGAAATTGTCTTCAATAATACAGATCATTTCATCTTTTGGATTGTCAGTGTTAAGATTTATAATACCAAAAGATGTGAATACATGCCCATATTTTTCAAATGCAATATATAACCCCCATGCTGCTAGCACAACTTGACTATATACATAAATGTGATTCATTTACCATAAATTATCAGTATCTTTCAATCTGTGTTTATAATTACCACATACAACAAGTAAATTTTTGGATATGTCATGGCATTATGCTTCTGCAAAGAAGGTATTTTTATAATATATTTTTTTTTATACTTCACATAACTGTATGGTAATTGTCTAATAGTTTATAATGCTCCAAATTTAGTAGGGTTCTGAAAATGACAGATTAATCTGTTGAAACCAGTACAAGAAAATACAAGGATTTTATTCTGAAATTATTATTGCTTGTCTTGAAATTACTGTGACTGTGTCAGACAATAAATTATTTTCAACATATAGCTTATTAATGCAAGATCCATATTTAACACCTACTTTTCTACAGCCTGCAATCAGAGTTTCTTGTTTTCTGAACTGACCTTTTGTGTAACACATATAAGAATGAAAACCGGAAAGTATGACTCAAACAAAAATCATCCAAAATGACACAAAAGTCATAAATTCTCTGAGTGGAAGCAAATGAGGTATGAAAGTAGGACTTAAGCAGCAAAAATTACACCAAAATTTGTAAAAGCAGGTACATCTATGAACAAAAATACATATTTTGAAAAAGGTGTGGGACCATCAAGTAGGAAGAGCAGTGTGTTTTTCTAAAAGACAACCACAGCAGAAAACTATCTAGCATGTTCTGAGAGAGAAATAAAGACACAGCAGTGAATAGTGTCAAAAAACAAGGAGTAGGAACTACACACATTGTAGATGCTGACTTTCAACTGAAAATAAAACAAATAATTTACTCCCGGAAAATCATTTACCGTGTGCTTGAATGAAGTTCCAAAACCTGAAGCTGAATTTGATAGAATAGAACAAATTAAGAAATACCGTAGTTGGTAGAGTGCCTCATACACATATTCTAATATATAATTCATGGCAATAAATAAATGGGGACTGATGATCTCAGATGTTAAGTCGCATAGTGCTTCGAGCCATTTGAAGCATTTTTGAATAAATAAATTTGAACAGCTAATACTAAAATAAAGAAAATTTGTTCTGAGTACATTAATTATGCTGTATTGGATGAAAGTAAACTGCCTCATAATCCGCATGTCAAATATGGGTCCACTCAAATTATGAAAGAAGTTTATGCTTGATTGTCTCAACAAAGTAATCAAAGAAAGACTTGAACAAAATTAACTGTCTATGGAAACAGTAATCAGAGTATTAACAAGAATTTAAATATGTTTATAATAGAAGTCAGTTTACAGACAATAAACAATAAAAATAAAATCCTTATTATAATGAAAATGAACATACACTACATTACAAACAAGATACTAGAATTTTTATATTTTCTGAAAAACCAGAAAAAATTATTTGATGTAGTCTGTAATCACATTTTTACTTTACCTGCTGACTATTGGTTTTGGACCAAGTACTGTCATCAGGCCATCCCCTGGCATGCAGTCATCAAGCTGGGTCACTCATTCAGACATGTGTGTATGTGACACACCTACTTGGGTAAGCAGCCTTGATGACTGCATGCCAGAGGATGGCCTTATGTTGGTATCTGGTACCAAAACTGAGTCAGTATACAAACTAAACGTGTAAATACAGACTAGAGCTAAAAACACTTTCTGATCATATTGCTGTTCCAACAAACAGCATGTCAAAAATATGTACAACACTGGCTGTCAGAAGATCTGGTAGAATTTTTTGTTCCTCACAATCATTCTGATGGAAAAAAACAGGTGTATAAATGAACAGAAGAATGGAGGTTCTTTAATATTTGCTAGAAATGATGTCATATTTTCTACGATAAAAGTATGGATGTTATTTTTACTGTGCACAACTGGCCAGAGAATTTAGATGTATAAAACTGAAAGCCTCTGCTTTCATGGCTGTTAGCTTATACAGATCTCCAGATGATGTATTTGAGCTACTTATGACATAGATACTAAAAACTGAAACAGAAGTCATTATCCATGGAGATATCAACGAAGAAATAACAAACACTGAGGAACTCAAGCACTGGAAAATACGGGGTGGAATTATGAAAAGGATTGATAGCTACTCACCATATGGTGGAGATCTTGAATCGCAGATATGCACAACAAAAAGACAGTCAAACCCGTATGTTTTGAGCCAGGAAGGTCTTCATCTGAATAAGACAACTAACACAAGTATGTGCATGCGTGCAGAGAGAGAGAGACACACACACACACACACACACACACACACACACACACACACACACACACAAATGCAATATGCACACATGCAACTACAGTCCTTGGCTGCCGACGCCAGATCTGGCCTGGTGAACATGTCACAAGAAAATTTGTTTACTGTTTTAAGATCACTGAATTTACATTGTACAGACCACAGCTCCACAAGGAATAATGATTGCTTGAATAAGCAGTTATCTTCTCAAATTGTATGTATGATATCAGACTGCTTGAGTTCTAGCAGATCATGAATCACTGGTTTTAACATAATTGAACCATCTACAGTGAAGCAGCAGAGAATCTGGTATAGGCATGCATATTCAAATACAGAGATATCTAAACAGACAGAATATGGCACTGCAGGCAGCAACATCTGTGTAAGACAACAACTGTCTGGCACAACTGTTAGATTGGTTACTACTACTAGAACGGCAGGTTATCAAGATTTAAGTGAGTTTGAACGTGGTGTTACAGTTGGTGCATGAGCGATGGGACACAGCATCTCTGAGTTAGTGATGAAGTGGGGTTTTCCCATACAACCACTTCACAAGTGTACCGTGAATATCAGGAATTCAGTAAAACATCAAATCTCCGATATCGCAGTGACCGGAAAACGATCTTGCATGAATGGGACCAATGACAACTGAAGAGAATCATTCTCATGACAGAAGTGCAATCCTTCCACAAATTGCTGCAGGTTTAAGTGATGGGCCATCAACAATTGACAAGTGTCAGGGTGCAAACAATTCAATGAAACATTATCAATATGGGCTTTCGGACCAGAGGGCCCACTCGTGTACCCTTGAGGACTTCATGACACCAAGCTTTATGCTTTGCCTGGTCCCGTCAACACTGACATTGGACTGTTGATGACTGGAAACATATTGCTTGGTCAGACAAGTCTAATCTCAAATTGCATCGAGCAGATGGACATGAACGTGTATGGAGAGAACTTCACAAATCCATGGACCCTGCATGTCAGCAGAGGCTGTTCAAGTTTGTGGAGGCTCCGTAATGGTGTGGGGCAAGTGCAGTTGGAGTGATATGGGACTCCTGATACATCTAGATATGACTCTGACAGGTGACACATAGGTAAGCATCCTGTCTGATCACCTGATCATGTCCATTGTGCATTCCGATAGACTTGGGCAGTTCCAGCAGGATAATGGGACACCCCACATGTACAGAATTGCTATGGAGTGATTCCAGGAACACTCTTCTTACTTTAAACACTTCCGCTGGCCACCAAACTTCCCAGATGTGAACATTATTGAGCATGTCTGAAATGCCTTGCAATGTGCTGTTCAGAAGAGACCTCCACTTACACTCTTACAGTTTTATGGACAGCCCTGCAGGATTTGTGGTGTCAAGTCGCTCCAGCATTACTTCAGACATTAGTTGAGTTCATGGCACATAGTGTTGCGGCACTTCAGTGTGCTCCCATGGGGCCCTACACAATATTCAGTACATATCACCATACTGTAGTTCACTGTTAACAATAACCAAGCCTAATGGAAGTACTTGTCTTGTTTTGGATGCACAAGCCATTCAGTAAGGTGTCGAGGTTGAGTGACTGTAGGAAGATCCAAGATGAGTTAGACAAAATTTCCAGTTGGTGTGATGAATGGCAGCTAGCCCTAAATGTGGAAAAATGTAAGTTAATGGGAAGAACAAACCTGTAATGTTCAGATACATTGTTACTAATGCCCTGCTTCACACAGTCAAGTCTTTTAAATATCTGGGCATAACTTCGCAAAGTGATATGAGGTGCAATGAGCATGTGAGAACTGTGGTAGGAAAGGTGACTGGTCAACTTCGGTTTATTGGGGGATTTTAGGAAAGAGTGGTTCACCTGTAAAGGAGACAGCATATAGGACACTGGAGCAACCTATTCTTGAGTACTACTCAAGTGTTTAGGATTCTTACCAGACTGGATTGAAGCATGACATGGAAGCAATTCAGAGGTGGGCTGCTAGATTTGTTACTGGTAGGTACAAACAACATGTAAGTGTTCAGGAACTCAAATGGGAATCTCTGAAGGGAAGGCAACATTCTGTTCAAGAAACACTAAAAAAAATTTAGAGAACTAGCATTTCAAGCTGACTGCTAAATGAGTCTACTGTCCCCAACATACACTGCAAATAAGGACCACAGACATAAGAAACAAGAAATTAGGGCTCGTATGGAGTTACATAGATAGTAATTTTTCCCTCGCTCTGTTTGTGACAGGAACAGGAAAGGAAACGACAAGTTGGGGTAGAGGGTACACTTCACAATGCACCATACAGCGGCTTGCAGAGTATCTATGTAGATTTAGAGTCAACCTCCATAGTGCAGTGGTAGTGTTACCGGCAAGGGGGCCCGGGTTTGATTTCCAGCAGGGGACTGGGTGTTGTGTGCCCATCATCATTTTTATTACAATTGTTACCCAAGTTGCCGAAGTGGTGTCAACTAAAAAGACTTGCAATATGGCAGCTGAACCCCAAAACGATATCCTGGTCAATAAATGCCATACAATCTTTTCATTTTTTTGTTTTTTTTTATTTTATTTTATTTTTTATGTAGATGTAGAAATTAAGTAATTGTACCTGTGTGCACAAGACCTGAAAACCTTGATGAGCAGTTACAAGAATTCCATGGTGCCAAATACCTTACAAGTGTTGATTTCAAAAGTTTATACTAGCCAGTTAAACTAACACCAGACTCTAGAAAGTGTACAGCCTTTATTTTTGGCAGTAGTAGTTACAAGTTTTGTGCACAACCTTCCAGACTTAATGTTAGTTCAGGAGTGTTCACCACTGCTTTAGACACAATACTAGTACCAGATCTATTAAAAAATGTAACACTCTATGTTGACAACATTCTAATAGCGAGAGACACTTGGAAGTATTCTTCCACATTCTAGAAGGAGCACAGAGAAGTTTTTTTCAAGCTGGAGTAATGACAAATTTACAAAAATCTAAGTTTGCAAGAGAGGAGATCCAATTTTTGGGATACAAGGAATATGACCATACCCTGATAAAATTAGCACAATCAAGAATTTCCCATATCCAAACACCAAGAAGTAAGCAAAGGAATTCTTTAGACTCTGCTCATTCTTCTAACATTTTGTTCCAAACCAATTATTAAATGGAACAGCATTTCTAAGTTCACTTAAAAAGAATTCTCTATGGCTTTGGGTACAGAAATGCACCAATAATTTTAAAGTTAAAGAAGAATTAACTTAATTCAGATATTTTACATCATTCTGTAATGAGCAAGGATTTTTGTGTCACTACAGGTGTTTGAAACACAGATTTGGGCTCATGTCTGTTTCAAATTGATTGAGACCAAGGTAAGTATGAAGTAAAAGTGATTAATTTTGCAAGTAGAGCACTCACAGAATGCAAGCATTTTTATTCAGCGGCAGAATTAGAAACACTAGCTACTGTGTAGGTATTCAAAAAGTTCAATTATTACATTTATGATAAAAACGTAAAGGTATGTACTGATGACCAAGCATTGAGTTTTCTGATGTCATGTAAACTATTACACCCATGCTTAGCATGTTGGGCATTGTTTTCATAAAAATATTCATTTGAAGTCATTCACATAGCAGGACAACAAAACATTGTAGCTGATCCACTGGCTAAACTGCCACTAGGTCTTACCAAAAATGCAGAAATGTTAAAACAAGTAACAGACTATCACACATTACTCTTGAAAGACAAAGAGTACAAACATTACTACACTGACATGTGAAGAAACATGCAAGAATTACAAGAAGCATGTCCACATTTGCACAAGGTGAGAACACAGTTAAAATAGGACAACACAGATAGTTTGAAGCAATTACATCTTACACCATGGGATGTAGCTCCACAGGAGACATCCTAATATTTGGTGTGTATGCATTGTGTCTGAAAGTAGATAGACTTATATGGTATACAAATCATGCCTAGGGACATTATGGTACCACAAAATGTGTACAAAAACTTAACCTGTTTTGCTACTTTCCCTATATCCGACGAAAAGTACATTGATTACTATGCACTTGTGACATTTGTCAAAAAGTAAATCCCATCAAGAAAACTAGTAAGACTGAAATGCACTCTATTTTGTCTAGTAAGCCACTTGAAATCATAGCTCTTGATATTGTTGGTCCACACCCGACATCCCATCAAGGTATTCAATATATTGTTACAATGTATGACATTTTTCCAAGTTTGTAAAGCTATACGCTGCTTAGTCTGCTATGTCTGCAGTAATAGTCAAAAGAATTGCAAATGATTATATTTCCATAGTAGAAAAATGCAAGTCAGTGCTCACAGACAACGCGTCTTACTTCAATGGCTGTAAGTGAAGACAATTTTTGCAAGATACATACAATTTAAATATCACACTTTAACCCATAAGGTTAATACATACTTCTATCTATAATCAAAACACACATTGGGTGCAGTATCTTGATTTGTTTGAGCAGGTAGTATGCCATCTTCCTATTTGTGATGCATAACACACTCCTATAGATTTGATATTGGATGTCAAAGAAAGTAACTGTGCCATTTCGGTATGTTTTTTCCCTGTCAACATACTTGGGAGAAAAAAAAAAAAAAAAGACTTAATATTCGTTTGTAACATTTAAAAAAAACATCGATATTTTTTCATGTGAAGTGCATTGAGTAAAAAGGACAAAGAAAATAAGCATGATTTATTATTGTAGACAATGATTAAAAAAGACAATATAGATTTTGTTAATTTTCATTTGTCTGATAAAAGAGTGTAGTACCACTGACCTACAAAGATACACTCTTCCTATGTTCCATATTAAGAGGTCTGTAATAAAAATAATAATTGTTAATTGATCTAAATCATTATTAGAATATAAAATGTTATATGTTACTATAGAAATCATCTTTTATTTATAGAATAATTGTGTACTTTCCTGCAGCTATTAAAGTTTTTATTAGTTACAATCTTACCCTATTGTTATCCACCGCTACAGTTGGCACAACTATTTTTGGTAATAATGGCTCTTCTAGCCCAGATGTTATTGAGTTAACTAATTTAGATTGTGCATTTATGAAAATATTAAAGTGTTTCCATCATTTTTTCAATTTCTGATGCAAATTTTGGTGTACTTGGCCACAGACATCAAGTATGTTATTTTTCACATGAGCACCACTACGTAGAAAGCTATAACTGTTCTTGGAACAAACTTGTGTCCGAGAATGGGTTCTTTCTCACCATTCAATCCAAAATGAGATTTTTGCTCTGCAGGGGAGTGTGTGCTGATACGGAACTTCCTGGCAGATTAAAACTGTGTGCCGGACTGAGACTCGAACTCGGGACCTTTGCCTTTCGCGGGCAAATGCTCTGCCACTGAGCTAACCAAGCATGACTCCCCCAGGCTGTGGCTAAGCCATGTCTCCGCAATATCCTTTCTTTCAGGAGTGCTAGTTCTGCACGGATCGCAGGAGAGCTTCTGTAAAGTTTGGAAGGTAGGAGACGAGATACTGGCAGAAGTAAAGCTGTAAGAGGGGGGGGGGGGGGGGGGCGTGAGTCGTGCTTGGGTAGCTCAATGGTAGAGCACTTGCCCGCGAAAGGCAAAGGTCTCGAGTTCAAGTCTCGGTCCGGCACACAGTTTTAATCTGCCAGAAAGTTTCATTCAATCCAAATCAATAATTTTATGCCAATCCTATGTGTCGACAATCATAGTGATGCCTATTGGTTTGCCACCACGGGCTGCTTAGCCGTTTGCGCTAGACGCGCCTTCGGGCATGCACCACAATGTGTTAGGCCATGACAGTCCAATTAAGGATTCGAGCACACTAAATGGCCATGCGCCACTACATCACATCCCACGCCGGGGCAAGCCGCCAGCATTAGTAGGGTGACTGCAGGCCACACTGCATCCTGCACCATCACTATGTAATGTAATGGGAAAGTTGCTTCTGCCACCTTGGACACCGCCATTTTTGCCGCCCCCGATTCAGATGCCCTCGCCACAAGTGCCTTCGTGTATCCTGCTGCTGCCTTCACCACCATGTGATGTAAGTGGTGCTTCAATGAATTCTGCTAGTTAACATCTCCAGAGAACTTCTGCTGAGGGATCTTTCCATTACCTAGAATAGAGTGAGACCTTCTTTTTTTTATACATCTGTTCAGTCTCAGTCCCAATTTTGTAACCATGCCTGATTTATGTCCTCACCAATCAGCAGAGAGGACGGAATCGGCTCTGTATGCTGCAACTGCGACCACAAACAAGCCTGATCGCATTACTTTATTGCGACAATAGGTAGGTATCCTGTCACTTGAAAAAATAGAGCTACAGAATGGTTTAACGTGATAACTCGAGACTGTTGAGCAAGAGCTGCCAAAAATGTGGGAACTATGGGCCATTCAAGAGCCCCTAAAGCTGAAACAGGAAGTTCAGTACCAGATATAGCCAACATCCTTCAGTCATAACTTTTGTACCTTATTTTGCTGGAGAGCCAAATTCCAGGACTGGATCTCACTCTGAATGTGGCTCTCCAGCAGGGATACGACTTCCTCAAATCCTGCCCTGAAATGAGATCCATCCTTCATGAAATCCTCCCACTCCACCAAGAGTGTCTTTCCGCCATCCACCTAACCTTCGTAACCTCTTAGTTCATCCCTATGAAATCCCCAAACCACCTTCCCTACCCTTTGGCTCCTACCCTTGTAGCCGCCCCTGGTGTAAAACCTGTCCCATGCACCCTCCCACCACCACCTACTCCAGTCCTGTAACCCAGAAGGTGTACATGATCAAAGGCAGAGCCACGTGTGAAAGCACCCACGTGATTTACCAACTGACCTGCCTACACTGTGAAGCTTTCTATGTGGGAATGACCAGCAACAAACTGTACATTCGCATGAATGGACACAGGCAGACAGTGTTTGTTGGTAATGAGGATCACCCTGTGGCTAAACATGCCTTGGTGGACAGCCAGCACATCTTGGCACAGTGTTACACCGTCCGGGTTATCTGGATACATCCCACTAACACCAACCTGTCAGAACTCCAGAGATGGGAACTTGCCATTCAGTATATCCTCTCTTCTCGTTACCCGCCAGGCCCCTACCTCCGCTAATTTCAAGCTGCCACTGCTCATACCTCACCTGTCATTCAACAACATCTTTGCCTTTGTACTTCCGCCTCAAATGACTTCTTTGCCAAACTCTTTGCCTTTACAAACGTCTGCTTGTGTGTGTGTATGTGCAGACGGATATGTGTGTGTATGTGAGTGTATGTATACCTGTCCTTTTTTCCCCCTAAGGTAAGTCTTTCCGCCCCCGGGATTGGAATGACTCCTTACCCTCTCCCTTAAAACCCCCATCCTTTCGTCTTTCCCTTTCCTTCCCTCTTTCCTGATGATGCAACTGTGGGTTGCGAAAGCTTGAATTTTGTGTGTGTGTTGGTGTTTGTTAGTGTCTCTATCAACATACCAATGCTTTCATTTGGTAAGTTTCATCATCTGTGTTTATATATATATAATTCACTCAGTTCACATTCTGTGTTGCTCCTCCTGACACCAATATGGGATTACAATCCTAATCCTGGTTAAAAAATAAAAATAAATATAAAACATTTTGAAATATTAAGAGTTGTCAGATGTGGAAGCCAACTCATGGCATATAAGAAATCATATTTCCAGTGTTCCATACGCAATCTAAATGTGAATAAACTTTAATTTGTGGCACAATAAGAAGTATCCACTGCCATGCACTTGATAGTGGTTTGCAAAGTGTGGATGTAGATGGAGTTGTAGAAGTGCAAGAAATCATTTCTCTGACAACTGCACTGCTAGAGTGACCTGGAAGCAGTCAATCACAGATGAAGTTTCAGGATGAAGAGCAATAGTCACTGCTCCAAACACAAATCAGCTTGATATCCTCTCCTGGTGAGGACCATGGCAGCACGTAGAGATAATGTAGGTTAACAGTGGCAGAAAGACTCAGTTTTGTTTTGTTTTAGGGCACAAAAACAACTAGGGCCATATGTTCCCATGTCAAAACCATAGAACACAAAGACAGAGAGGAGTTAAAAATGACTAGACATTAACCTCAAACAACCTAAGAGAAGACATCTGAAACTGGGAAGTGGAGAAAGGTCTATAAAATACACCGTAGAGAAGTGGAGGTCCAGAACTAAAAGTTAAATTTCCTTCGAGATATTGCTACAAAATATAAAAAGTGAAACGTGATTGACAGTCCACACTCTGTTCGATAATTCAGATGGCAAATAAAAACAGGAAGGTAAGCAACTATAAAAAGCGCATTCCATCAGGAAATGGTAGACAGTTAAAAGTTGGGTGCAATGTGCACAGATGATCTCCTCATGGCAAGATAGCTCAGAGGAGGTTGTCCAAGCTGCTGGCAGAGGCTTAATAGCCCAAAGCTTGCTTCCATGAAGGGAGGACCAGTGGTGACAGAACCTGCTGACACCCAGGAACACACAGACTATCTGAGGGAATGTGAGAACTAGGGGGCTGAGGTACAAGGAAACCAACCTTGGCAGCAGCATCATCAGCCTCATTTCCTGTCAGACCGATGTGACCAGGAACCCACATAAACATCACAGTGGCCCCATTAGAATAAGCAAGTGACAGCTTTCCTGGACCCGTTGCACTAAGGGATAGACAGCGTGTAGCACACACAAGCTTTGAAGGGCACTGAGAGAGCCAAGTAGATGACACAATTGAAAATCCGGTGTCGCAGGAAGTAGTGGGTGGCCTGATACAGGGCAAAGAGCTCTGCAGTAAATACTGAACAGTGTTCCACAAGCCAATACCAAAAAATTTCGGTGCCAATAACGAGGACACTCGATACCATGGTCAGTACAAGAGCCATCAGTACACATAAAAGTACTAGCGCCAAATTCTGGGCGAAGCTAGTGAAACTGAAGGTGATAGAGCCAGGCTTGAGTAGTGTCCTTAGGAAGCAAATGAAGGTAAAGGTGAACACAGTCTGCAGCATGAAGCCAAGGTGGTAAGGGGTTCACACCCACCGTGAAAGTTGCAGGTACCATGGAGTTAAGCTGCCGGAGCAAGAGCCGAAAGCAAATTCCAGGAGGTAACAGAGAAGAGGGACGCACCCCATACTGATGATCAAGGAGTCATTGAATAAGGAGACACAGGATGGATAGCAACACATCGGAAACAAATGGCATACATATCTGCAGTAATTCAGAAGCTTCTGCATACAGACTCTCAACCAGGCTAGTGTAAAAGGTGCCAGTGGCCAAACGGATGCCATGATAGTGGATAGTATGGAGACGGCGTAAGAGGGACAGACATGCAGATGCATAAATGAAACACCCATAGTCTACTTTCGAATGGACAAGGGATCAGTACAAGCGGAGGATTGTGGTTCGATCTGCACCCAAGTACCATTGTGGACATGTAGGAAGCTGAGGGACCACATACAGCAAGTGGCCAGCTAAGACACGTGGGAGGACCAAGAGAGATTCCTATTGAGCATGATACCCAGGAATTTTGTAGTTTCAATGAACGGAAGAGCAACAGGCCCAAGATGTAAGGACGATGGAAAAAACCAGTTGTCGCACCAGAAATTCATAAAAACAGTTTTGTCAGTGGAAAAACGAAAGCCCTTGTCAATGTTCCATGAGTAAAAATGATCAAGACATCGCTGAAGACGCTGCTCAATGAGGCAAGTCCATGGAGAACTGCATTAGATGGCAAAATCATCAATGAAAATGGAGCCGGAGATGCCAGGCAGGAGACATGCCATTATAAGGATAATAGTGATAGCAGAAAGGATAACGCTCAGCATGGAACCTTGAGGTACACTGTTTTCCTGGATAAAGGTGTCTGACAAGGCAGAACACCTTGAAAACTAGGTCATTTAAAAATTCCTTAAGGGAAAGGGGCAGGAGGCCATGGAAGCCCCATGTTGTACATGGCCACAAAATGGTTCAAATGGCTCCGAGCACCATGGGACTTAACTTCTGAGGTCATCAGTCCCCTACAACTTAGAACTACTTAAACCTAACTAACCTAAGGACATCACACAAATCCATGCCCGAGGCATGATTCAAAATTGAGCCAGTAGTGGTCGCGCGGTTCCAGACTGCAGCATCTAGAATCGCTCCACCACTACGGCTGGCTAACAGGGCCACAGTCTGGGATTTCGGCAGAAAACCATTCATGACAAGGGTGGATAAAGTGACAAAATGGTCAACTGCAGAACGGTGCACTCTAAAGCCACACCGGGCACTGGTTAGTAAACTGCAAGACTCAAGCCACCATACTAGCCGGACATGAATCGTATGTTCCATCACCCAGCAAAGAAAGCTGGTGAGAGGAATGGGGCAGTAGCTAGAAGGAAGGTGTTTGTCCTTACTGGACTTAAGTAGCGCTATGAAAGTGGCTTCACACCAGCATCTGGGAAATGTGCCCTGCACCCAGATGCAGTTGTATGTATTAAGCAGAAAGTGCTTGCCCTCAAGAGAAAGGTGCTGCAACATCTGAACGTGAACACTGTCTGGCCCTGGGGTGGAGAATCAGGATGAAGTGAGAGGATGATCTAGCTTCCTCATAGTAAAGGAGGCATTGTAGCACTCACAATTCAAAGAAGCGAAGTGTATTGCACGAGCCTCCTCCGCTAGTTTCCTATGCAAGAAGGCCGGGTGATAGTGAGAGGAGCTTGAAATCTCCACAAAATTGCAGCCCAAGGTGTTGAAGATAGCAATAGGGTCCTCAATGACATTGTCTGCCACTTTAGGCCATAAATTGGGGAATAGATCTTGGTCCCAGATAGCCACTGGAGGTTGGCCCACACAATGTAAGAGGGAGTGGAACTGTTAAAAGAACTAGTGAATTAAATCAAACTAGCTTTTTTGCTACACCGAAGAAGCGACGGCATTGTGCATGCATCTGTTTGTATTGAATGCAGTTTGCCATTGTAGGATGATGGTTGAAAAAACAGAGAGGACGTCTCTGTGAGCGAATTGTGCTGCAGCATGCCTCAGTCCACCAAGGGACTGAGACATGGTGTAGTAAAGAGAAAGTGCAAGGAATGGAACATTCTGTGGCAGTAAGGATAACATTTGTAAGGTATTCTACCTGGTCATCACAACTGGGAAAATGTTGTTCGTTGAAGGTCACCAGGGAGGAGTAAAGCTTCCAGTCAGCCTTAGCAAGCTGCCATTTGGGTGTGCACATAGGTGAGGTAAGAGACAGTAAAATGACAGCACATGGGAAATAGTCGCTTGAGTGTGTGTCAGACAGAACGGACCACCCGAGATGACGGACAAGTTGGGCAGTTCAGAAGGATAGGTTCAAATAGAAATAGGTGTTTGTAGAGTCTGAAAGGAAAATGAGAGCTCATGTGTTGTAGTGGTTCAAGAATTTCCATGTAAATTCTGGAACCACTCGACCTTCTGCCACCTTGAACACGCGATGTTTTAAAGATAAGTGTGAGAAAGCCTATTTACTGCGCAACACATGTCTGTGCGTGCAGGATTGAGGTTTTTCATGAGAGGACAGGAGTTGCATCAGACGAGGAGCACCGACAAGTGTTTGCCGGCCGCGCCTTGCAAGCTGTATTCAAAGGACAAGGAGTGTTTGTGTAATATTCTGTGGTTTATGGTACTGTGATAACTGTTAATGAGACAGATGAAGCATGGATTGAATAGAGACTCTTTCTTACTACATGTATGGGATTTGCTAGAGGCGAGACATGTTAATAATTTGTGGTGGTTATTAAACCATGACATAAATGTATATTAATGGAGTCTAATGTTTGATGACTCAGTTGGCTTAAAAGAGTTTAAATGTTTATACAAGAAAGGGTAAAGTGGTTTCCTGTTGAAGTCAAAATATTCCACAATTGAACTGAAAGTTTTCTATGAGTACCCAATTATTCCAAAAGTAGAGTTTTTTAAATTCCTATAATCATAGTCTTCAGAGAAGAAGCTTTTGGGAGATCGACGTAGCTGATTATCCAGAGAAAAGGGTTGGCTAGACCCATCATGTAAGTCAACTGATGAGAGAGAGAAAGAGATGTGAATTGTGAGTGCAATCCAGTTTCACTCCGCTCCATGTGTCATCAAAATGTTAGAGTGTTAAGGCAGAAGAGGTCAATTTGATTAAGAAGGTCAGCAAAGAGGACACCTCTCCGACAGGTTCTAGGAGAACCCCAAAGTGGATGGTAAGCATCAACATCACTGAGCAGCAGAAAGGGGTGAGACAGCTGCCCAATAAGCTGGAGAAAGTCTGCCCTGGTGACATCGAATGATGGAAGGATGTAAACGGTAAAAAAGGAAAAGGTCAAGTGAGGAAGGAAAATGTGAACTGCAACAGCTTGAAGGCAGGTAGTCAGGGAAGGCAGGTGGGTTGACGATGAATGTCATATGACTTTCCCACAAGATCGAATGCCAACCTCGGGGGCAAGGTCAAAAGAGACTGGGAAGAAACATGAGAGCTCAAAGTGGTCATGAGGATGCAGTTTTGTTTCCTGGAAGCAGAAAACAAGTCGACACAGCGTTGCTAAGAGCAGCTGTAAATCCTCATTGTTGGATCGAAGACCGTAAACATTCCACTGGAAGAGAGTCATGACAAGAAGAAAATGTAGGGGTGTCGCCTCGGCACGGCAGGTGCCAGCCTACAAAGACTTGCTGCTACAGGGCACAGAAGCAGGAGGATCCTGCTCCATGAGGTCTACAGAGGCATTGCCATTTTTCTGCTGTCAGCCTGCGGAGTCCAGTGCAGCAAAACAGTAGGTAGTGCACACCGGTGACACAGAGGGCAGCTGGGCAAGGATATCAGATGGCGACACTGTTAAAGAGGATCTTCAAGTCATTGAAGGAGAAAACCGTTTGCCATTGTTTGACTTCTTCGAGCCTTTCCGGTTAGCAGAAGACTCAGATGTTGGTTGGCTAGAGGGACATAGGACTTCTTCACAAGAGCATTCCTTCTATTCTTTCCAGACTGCTGGTTGTGTAGCTTGTGTTCGCCCCATGAGGAGAAAGCTTGGTGGTGTGTTGCACAGCTGAAGGAGGAGATGGGGACACTACTACGACACTGGCGATTTCACAATCGTGGTGCTAAATTTAAGATCGCATGTCTGTGTGGCCATGTCCTTCGTGGAGTGATAGGTAGCAAGACAGTTACTGTAGGTGCCAGGTGGTAGAACACAGGGTTTCGGACTAGTAAAAGACTTGTGAGGTACCAGGTAACGCACTTTTTCCTTTACCTGAATCTCCTGGACAGCCCGCAAAGAACCACTCAAACTGAGAAAGAGAGGGCGTGTGGGCACTAAGGAGGCACCTACTTTTTTCATCTCCCGATGGATGGCAATAACTCCCTCATCAGAGAGTACGTTTGGATTTCTGCCTCGGTCAAACAATCAAAAATCCTAGTGTAAATACCACCATGGAGAGAATTAATGTTCAATGGGCCTTGACACAAACAGGATAACCGTGGAAGAGCAAAGCTGCAAGCAGTCGTCGTGCTTCAGAATCAGAAGTAGTCTCCAAAAGCAAAGCATCATTGTGTAAGCAAGAGCAGGATTTTACAGGGGCAGCAATTGCATCAACACGTTTCTGATTAATAAATGGATTTACCGTTGCAAAGGACTGACCTCCTTCCATACGGGGAACCATGAGGAACAGTGGTGCAGCTGGGAGGCTCTTTGAATCAGTAGCCTCATTCCATTTACGTTTCATAGCCATTGATTGAGAAGATGATTGGCTCGTGAGAAAATTGCCCTCGTCTCTGATGGCGCGCTCCTTCCAACTGGGGGGGCCTCATTCAGAAACAGGCGCACCTGCCTTAGGTGATTGGTCACACCTACCGAACACCTGACTGGGGGACCAATCAGCAATTTGGGAAGGTAGCAGCTCAGGCAATCACCCATCTCTAAGCCTGGCCTGTACCAGGAAGTAAATGCAAACCCTACCTGTCGACTGGGGCTGGGAATTACACATTACCCAGTCACCTGTTATGCGTCAGACGCGTGGGTCAGCCTTCAAGAGCACACAGGGAGGAAGAAGAAGAAGAAAAAGGGGAACCTCAAACACCAAAGTGGAGGAAGTGGAGGAGAAGATGAAAGAAGGTGAAAGAAGGAAGAAAAAAAGGACTGAAAAACAATGACAAGACTGTTCCCATGTCAGCTGCTGAAAATGCTGAACAAATTCTGAAGAACACCCCAGACATGTTCCACAAGACGGGAAAAAGAACAGAAGAGGATAGACATGCAGCACGGAAGGGGAAAAAATGCTGCAAACACTGGTGTCCCATGATAGCCATGCACGAACCCGTCAAAGAGCAGCGAGTCCCCGGAGTGGGGGTGGGGGGTGATAGACTCAGTGGGTCTGTTTCATCAATGCTGGCCCATGCCTAAGGTATGAAATAGTATTATTCATTAATAATGTTCATTTCAAGGGCACCTTCAAAATAGAATACATAATTGTTATTCTTCAATGATAGTCACAGTAATCAAATATTTGTTATGTATGTTTTGGTACTTTAACAGACTATAACAACATTTGACCAAATGATATGATACAGATCTATTTGTCAATAGATTAAATGCATTAACGTGCACTACAAACGCAAGTATTGTTATCACATAATCTGTGGAAGTGTAACTATTGGCTATCCCTATAAACAGTTTTGATGTATGATACTCATTTAAATTAATCCACGTGAAGGCAATAATTGACATTCTTTTTGAGAACAATGGCCAAATCAATGAGGAATTTTGGTGGTGTTTTTGAGGTAGCATCCAAAAAGAAGATCTATCAACATGGGTGGCTCTAAAACCAGTTCCTGTCAGAAACACACAACATTTCAGTTACAAACTATGTCAGGCTCAGGCATACATACATGAATGTAGAACTTACGGTCATACAAGTTGTGTTACATTCCAGCTGAACGAGAGTGACTGCATACATTATACCTAGTGCCAGGAGGATTGAAAACATTATGCATGTAGGATTACTGAAGTGCTGGAAACTATGTGAGATGGCAAATGTTAGCTTCACTTAGGATCACTAGTAATTTAATTTTTGGCCACAAACGATGAAGCTGCTGCAATAGGGGCTACAACTTTGTGTGAAATTCTAAATATGATTTAACCATATGCTACTTGCAGATATAATAAAAGACTGGCTATGGGGAAGTGCAGCAAACAGCCAGACACAAAATGCAAATGGATTAATTCACCCAACAGTTCCTTAAATCATAGGAATTCCACACACATTCAGTACTTTAGCACCTTTCTTTTACAAGATTTAAGACCTAAATTTAATATTGCACATTTTCACAAACAGGTCGATATTGTTATGATACCTTTTCCTATTGTTGTGATACCTTTTCCTCTTATGAAGATGAGGATGGCACAAACATTCTAAGTGCTACAGACAACATTATAAGGGGGCAATCCTCTAACACATACTTGAGAATCGAGGTCATGATGCAAACGTGTGTGTGTGTGTGTGTGTGTGTGTGTGTGTGTGTGTGTGTGTGTGTGTGTGTGCGCGCGTGTGTGCAAGAGGACACATTTTATGCCACATTCTTCTCAGATTCACTGCCACTTGTAGAGGTCCACACCTAGCACCAACAAAATGCAGCCAGTGTTCTGAATAAAATCATTTCTTAGGGTTATGATTTACATATGGGAGCTCTTTGACTTTACTGTTTGGTGTTTAAATCCATTAATATACCATGATCTCTGTTAAAGTAAGAATTCAATTGTTTGGACATTTCAGTGGTACTGCTTTTAGAAGATGATTCTGTATTTGATAATGATGAATGATTTATCAACTTCCAAGTGTGGTTTACACACAATCAGACATATCACGTAAGTATGTACTGTAGTAGTTTGGATTTAAACTCTGACCATACCTTCCAGTAAGCAGGGACACTGAAAAATATCTTCAGTGAGTGCAGCCATCCCAGTTAAATTCCTATAAAATATTAATTGTTATGTAAGAAAATTGATGCCTGTTGCCTGGGCTGGATTTCTTTTGAATTCAGAAACTAAGAAATAGTTGTCAGGTATTGTTGAAAAAATTCTTGTACACAGGTTTCTACTTATGTTGTTATTTTTTATTTGGAGCACACAAGAAAAATCATTAAATAGTATTAAATAAAAAATGCTATTCCAAAAGTATGTTGGCATACTTTTATACTAAACTCTCAGATTCTGTTTATAGAAAACAACATAAAAATTTCCAGTTCAGTTGACAAAAGCTGGTTATGGACAATGTGAAAACTGAAATTTTGTGATCATTAAAATGAGCAGACTTTCACTGCAGTAGGAAACAACAGCTGATGGAATTTCAAACTGGACATGGATATATCAATTGCTGAGAAATCAAGTTTAAGAAGAAGATTTTTGCAGTGGAGCAATGGGAAAACTTCAAAAACAAATAGTAACACTATATGGTATGTAAAGTGTTTACATGTTCATTAGTGACGTGTATCTTTGTTCTGTACAAGTATAAACATCTGACAGTTCTTCATGCAGCCCAAGCACATTACATTTTCACTATTCTTTGATGCTGCAAAATAGTAACAATCATAAATTCATATATGTATTCATAGTTTTTTATAAATATGCTATTTCTTTTTGGTCTTTCCTCAAAACAAATCATTCAATAGTTAACACAAATAAATGGTAATTACACCTTGTTCATTATGTACATAGCCTAACTATTCTTTGTTAGGAGTTTGCAGTAAAGTCACACTTAAAATGTACACATCTCTGACCTTTGAAAAATTTCACAGACAGCAAGTTCACAACATACATCCACACATTAGGAACAATGATACACTTTTTCAATAGAGCATTCATAAAACGTGATACAAACGTAGTTCAAGGTGTACTACAATATAAAACAGTATTCAATCATTTGTGTATAACTTAACTTTGTTTTGTAGTTTACAAAGAAATGTAAATGCCCGCAAAACAGGAAGCACCTGAAATAATACTTAAACAATAGGCTGCCTCCATGGATGCAACCTAAGGCTCTGCCATTGGCACACATTCTGCAGTATTCTCCTTTTTCTTCTTTACTAACTCCACCAGTTGTCTATAACGATACATGCATTCTTCCTGTAAAAACAAAAAGGTGAAATTTTAAATAATAGTTATCACACAAAATTTCGAAGAGTGTGACCCAAAAGGGAATAACCTTAATTTATCAATGGAGCTCATTATTATTCTTTTATCTCTGTAATGCTATTGATTTTCATAAAATACTATTTAACAAGATATAAACTGCTGTCAGATATTCAGCTAGGTGGTGTCACAAGATGGTGTCATATTTCTACAAGCTAACTTGTCACCATTCTCAGGTGATCATGATGACTATCTTCCACTGGGCTCTGTCTTTTATACCCCTCTCTCCTGCTGTCCATCCTGTGTCCACAATGCTGGTGTGCGACTCACCTGGTGTGGAGGAGGGGCAAATGATTTACACATCTGGAGATAAAGAATCCTACACTGACAGCAATACAGAAAAATAAGAAGACTGTACACTGTTTTTAAAGACACACAACAGATTCTAGACATATAATTGATGCACCATTGGAAAACAGGAATAAGCAATCCAAGTTAAGATTCCTACTGCTGCTTACATATATGAACAGCCCATGCCTTAAGCCTTTCTCAGGCTGTAGGAGCTCCAAGATTTTTCTTCAATTTCTCTTAAGTATCGGACAGAACATTAAAATATGAAACAGGTTTCGGTTTTTCTGGATGGCTGGCTAACTTATTTGTTAAGGATGTAACCTGACTAGTGACAATGATCACATGTATTGCACATGTTTCTACTTTTAGCCTGCATCCAGATGATATACTTCAACAGTGACTTGACTGTTGAATATATGCCTTTTTCCAACTATGTGATATAGTTTTTTAACTGCAAATCCTCAATGCTAGAGCTCAATTCAGCATTGACTGCTATTTGTGATGCACCACCTATACGTGAGAAAGTGAGTTACAGCATGTTTCTAGTGCTCCCAGAAGTAGCAAAAGATTTCCTCAATCCAATCAAAATAGGACTACTTCCCTGACTCCTGGAGGGAAGACATTGTAACAGTCATTCTGAAGAAAGAGAGGATAGTACTTGCCCAAGTCAACATCATGGTCCTATCTTCATAGCTTGCATACAATATCTTGGAGTAGATGATAATCCCACGTCATCTACCATATTTACCCACATACAAGACAAACCCCCTGTTTTCAAGAAGCTTCTTGAGAAAATTTATTTTTATCATATTCTGATTAATCAAAATTACAAACTGTTTTACTGACAAAGTATCTGCCAAAACACTTAACATTATATGTATTCTAAATTTATGCCATTTATTCATTTTGATAACATGAGGAGAAATAAAGTAAACAAAAATAAATTGTTTACATTAATTTGCACACCATTTTCTTTTCCACATTTTTCTCTTATTAATCCTGTCATATGTGGTATCACCATTTTTAACCATCAGCCTAATAGCACAGCCGTGAAAGAAGTATCCTCGTTGTCACAAACATTTGGATGTTTTCTCCAAATATGTTGCGATTTTTGATGTCGTGGTTAACTGTGGGACCTGGAAACACAGCTGATTTTATCCAAATACATGTCGGATTTCACTTCTATACTAATGTGAGAATGTTACAATGTTTCTTGCTTCCAAACATATTGGCGGCCCATTGGCTGCGTAGAATCAGCAGCGGACTCACCCCTTTCATTCACAGTGAGCGTTGACAACATTGCAGCATAAAACATGTGAGAACGCCACTGGTGACTATCTAGACCAGGGCCGCACAAACACGGAAATCATCACGTGTGCAAAGCGAGGTGCAGCGAGTGCCTGCACAGTGCATCGGTTCAACTCGGCATATTTCGCCTCAACTCTGCTTGCTGCGTGAGGCCGATGCTGTGCGCTGCCGAATGCGCTGCCAGACGGCTTAGTCAACATTGGAATACGTAAGCGCAAGACAATTACCGGAATAATGGAACCATCTGCTCCAAAAAAAAGGGAAAACTGCCAAAACGCAATTTAAACTGAAATGGGAACTCTCCTACTTTTTTGTGCAGTGTGACGATAAAGCTAAATGTCTAATCTGCGGTACACTAATTACGTGTGTCAGAAATTCATCTATTGAAAGGCACCTACAGCAAATTGCATTCAGAAAAGTATAGTGATATAACGGGATGCCAGAGAGGAAGAATTACGGAAGTTGCAAACTCTTGAGAAGAGAATTCTGTATCTACAAACGAGGTTTGTTGCAAGTACTTTAGCATGTATATTTTGGTTAAAGATCATGTGAAACGAAATAACATTTGTTTAGTTTCCTTAGTTTTTGTTTTCACATAAATTATTTGTAACAAATCTTTTTTTTCTCTACTTTAGGGTGAAGAAGATGAGGGGTGTTGCAAAAGGAATCTCAGAGCTAGTTACAAAGTTGCTCTACGTTTAGCAAGAGCTGGTAGGCCATTTATGGACGGGCCATTAATAAAAACCATTATGTTGGACGTAGTAGAGAGAATGAATCCCACATTAGCTCCCACATACAGCAGAATACCACTTTCCAAAATGACAATACATCGGGGAATGAACAACATTGCTGAGAATTTGCATGAACAACTGGCAGCCAAAATTTAAAACCTCCTAGCGTACTCCATCGCACTTGATGAGTCCACGGATATTAACGACACAGCTCAGTTAGTGATATTTTTGTGTGGCATGGACGACGACCTACATGTAACGAAAGAGCTCCTGGATATGATTTCGTTGAAGGACACTGTTACAGGGGCAGATATTTCAGCAGCTGTTGAAATGGCAGCTGAAGGAATAGGACTCCCTTGGGAAAAGCTGTTTTCCATAACCGCAGACGGAGCACCAGCAATGTGCGGTCAAGCAAAAGGGTTTATTGGCCTACTGCGGAAAAAACTTAACATGCCGAATTTACCTTCCGTTCATTGTTTTGCACACCAAAAGGCTAGGCTCTTTGTGTGAAAGTTATCGTTCTTAAAGATGTGATGAAAGTAGTGGTGCGTATTGTGAACTACATTCGTTCTCATGGACTCATTCATCATCAATCCAAAGAATTTTTGATTGCCTTTGAAGAGGTGTATCCAGATATTCGGTACCATGCTGAGCTGCGCTGGCTGAGCAGAGGGTAAGTGATTTCCCGAATTTTTCGACTACGCCACACTGTGGCTCAGTTTTTGGAGAGCAAAGGACGTCAGGAGCCAATTTTTCATGACCCTGAATGGGTAGCTGATTTACGATTTCTAGCAAACATTATGGCTCTCCTAAATGATTTAAGTCTGAAACTCCAAAAAGAAAACAATTTCATCAACGATATGATCAGCAAAATAAACGTTTTCCAGTATAAACTGAAGCTCCTAAAAAACAACCTCTCAGAGAAAAATACGCAAGACTTTCCTGAACTAGGTAAGCGAGATATAAATTGTACCTTTATTAAAACAGCCTGATTTTTATAACCGCTCTAATCAAAATGGTACTATGTTTTTGTTTGACAGCATCTGTGCAGGAAGGAGCGCACTTTGAAAAATATACGTCGAGGTGCTACAATCCCTTGAAAATGCGTTTAAAAACCGATTCCAGGTAATGTGCCGGTATATGACATAGGTAAATAAAGGAGATTGCGTTATGTATGCAAGTGTAACATTACATTGAAACCAATAGTACACATTACACGTTTATTAAAATCTATCGCATTTTAGTACTTCGAAACAACGGCTTACATGTCTTTAATTTATTAACATTGGCTTTGTTATTGTTTCAGGATATTACCTACCTGCAGCCAATTCTAGATGTTTTTGTGAAACCTTTTTCGATGGATATTGAAGGTGCGCCTTCAGATTTACATTTCGAACTAATTGATTTTCAAAGCGATGTTCACCGAAAGGATGTGTTTTACAATACAAAAGGTTTGCTCCAATTCTACCAGAATTTGTCGAAGGAAGCAGCGAAGATTATTTCTATGTTTGGTTCCACTTGTGTATGTGAAAGGTTTTTTTCTGTTTTGTCTTGTACACAAACTAGATTGCGTGCGAGTATTTCTAATTGTAATTTAAAAAAATTCGCTCAGAATTGCTGTTAGCCAATCTCTTGTTCCAGATCTTAGTAGCATAATTGCAAACAAAATAAAGAGTTCATAAGACGATACATTTGTGTTGAAACCAAATTTAAAATTGTTACCATTACAGTTATTATATAAATCTCTTTTGTACCAGAACACCAAACTAAGCTCTCCCCCTAGCGTACATTAGTATTTGGCAATGACGAAGACAACAGGGTAAAAGCTTTGAAACAGGTCGAGACAGGCGGCGCGAGCGACACAAGCTAATGGAGTGAGAGGCAGCGCTTTTGCGCAAAGCCGCGGAGTGGGGAGTCTCCACTGTCGTCAACATAGCGCAGACGTCTTCTGCACTCTGCACTGTGCGATGCACCGGTGCATGCACCTTGTGCGGCCCTGATCTAGACTTTTACCGCATCCTGCAGACAGGAATACTATTGTTGAGTATTTGTTCAATTTTAAAGTCAATTCAGTTTCAACAACAATCAATAAAGGCACACTGCAATATAAACATGGTAGATGTTCCTAAAAATCAAAGCAAGCAGTGTAGATTCCCAAGACTGGCAACATGACACACTTTGCTACTAGCTCAGTCTACATCTGCATTGTGAGGTGCATGGCAGAAGCTACCCCCCCCCCCATTATAGCAGTTATTAAGGTTTCTTCCTGTTCCAGTCACGTATGAAGTGTGCACTCATCTAGTTCTCAGCCAATCTGGTATCACTGCTGCCCCTCCACACTTCCGTAGTATTTACTTGTGCAAATGTGAAACACTGGCTGCAATATCTTCTCCCATAGAAATCATACATCGCAACAGCAATTAATGCACAAATAAAAGATCGCAATCACAATTCAGTCTAATTGCCAAATTTTCCCTCATTCCACTATCTAGTGATGTCTTTTGGACTATCTCCAGACAGGTCTTGCTGCTGTATTTTTTCTTGTGACAAGAAGTCAGTCAGTTTAATATCATTTATTTGTTTTTTAGACATTTAACTCTGGATTAATTTACGCTCTCGTTTCAGCTGCATGTCACCATCATAATGTTGATTAAAATTTGGTAACAATTTTAGTCAGTGTTCCAATACATGAAAGTAACCAAATTTCTTGCCTGAGACCCACTTAGTAAAACATTAGTCTCTCATAATCAAATAAAATATTGATCTCAGTTGTGAATCTTGTAATGTTTCCTGAAGAACAACATTTCCACTTTTTTATGTTACCTTCACTTAAAGAGCAGCAATAATGTTTATAAATGGTATCCATACGTGTATGAGAACTTTTATTGCAAACCTTTTCAAATATATCAAGAGTTTGTAAGTTAGAATTTAGTGCCATTTCCTCCTGTATTTCACAAATTGTCGATTTTTAAGCAGAGTAATAGATTGTTGTAGCGGCTGTTTCATAATTTCTCATGTATCCCTTGCACTACTGTCATTAGCTTCAAATATCACGTGATTGTTCAAGCAACATTGGTAATATATCAAGCGCTTCGTCATATAGGGAAACCTTGGCCTGTTCATATGCCAGTTTCACTTGTTGGTCCCTGCCCTTTTGAATGCTTCAAAATAAATCTGCACACAACTTCAATATACAAAGCTTCATCTATACATATAGGAAGACCCCTATATACTCTATTAAACAATTTAAACACGATAACCTCAGCAGCAATAGTTTAATCTGCTAATATAAAGCAACCTTGTATTTTTTGAATGATGGATTTGGGAAAACAAACTTGCCTTATAATCTGGTAAATATTGTATGCCCTTCAGCAGATTCAACTCTAGTACTGGTTGAGGAGATGACAGACCCAACTGATTACTGAACCTTACTGAAGTTGAAAATTCAACAGGCTTTAATACACAAAAAACTACCTTCTTTACTAGCTTGAGGAAGCCTATAATACCATTAGGGGACATAATATTATCACATAGCCCCACCAAAAGAGCTTCCGGGGATGTTAAGCAGTATTTGTGTGGCCCATCCTGTTTTGGTGATGTTTCGGACACAGTCAAAAAAGTGCTAACAGAATGGTTCTTGTCCCCAAGAAAGTGTTCTAATTATGACCATCCTTGTCACAACCAGCAACATCACAACATCCATGATAAAGGAGCCAGTATAGACGTTCAGAACTGGGCAACTTTGCTATATTTTGACATTGAATGCCCACTTCAGCTTTCATCTTGCCGGCACAGAAGACTTGCCAAAATATTGCACCATCTGAATGAAGCCATCTAGCACATACCCACGAGCAGTTAAAAAAAATCGTTGTGTATTGAGAAAATGTAAAATCAAATGTTATTTTCTCTCTCCTATAAACAGAACTTACTTCCTCATTTTCAACAGCCCGGAAGTTTCAAATACAGTCAGCATCAGCTGTGAAAGCTTACACTGTATGATAAAGTATGATCTAGTAAACACCATATATTATACTTTCTAGCTGTCAAGGGTTCTTTCTAGTCTGTCTTTGACACCTCTTCTTAGAGTTTCCCACCCACCACATCCTCCATCCCTACTAACTTGCTTTGCTTATCTCTCCTCTTTTCATCATTCCACAAATACTAATCACAATCACACCACAGTCTTAAGAGAAAAAAGGCCACTAAAGAATTATACCACAAAGTTCAGTATAACACAAATTACAAATGTACATGCAGTGAAGTGAAGTAAAAGCCATCACACAACAGCTTCATTATGTTAGTAGCCCTCCAGCTGCTGCACCATATGCTTCACACATCACCTAAATTGAGGTGGGTCTCAATTCTGAGTATTTTCTCTCCATTTCAGTATTAGAGCAACTAACATGTATTAATGTGGGAGAATAAGCAATGCCTTACAGAATATTTGCCAATTAGATAAACAGGGAAAGAAAATAGTGAGCTAAAATCACATTAGGTGTGCCAAAACTGAGAAAGAATTAGCTTATCTTGAACTTTAGCACTAAGCAATTCTACAACATAATTTCTTGCCAGATACAATCCAAAATGCACTGAGAACTGGGTGAATGGTTGAACTGAAGATCATTTGGCTACACATCATACAACACACAAATGTGAACACCATCTCCCTTCAATCTTTCTTTGTTGTCTGATAGAATAAGATGAGAAGAGATTTAATAGAACTTATTCTTATAAGGCTCAACATAGTCAAGAATTACAAAAAGCCATCTTAGTTTTCAACATTAACTGTATTTGCCCAGTTCACGTGCCATTTTGATGATGCAGTACTAGGTTGTACAACGTGTGTGAGAAACCACCTAAAAACCAAACGAGGCTGGCCAGCTCACCCGCCCTCATCATTAATCTGTGAGATGGATTCCATCTGGGTCAGGCCCACCTCTCCATCTCGCTAAAGTGGCATGTTAAGTGCTTCGCTATCTGGACAGGTTGTAATACATATTGTTGAACATAGTTTAAAGTAAGGGATGGCATTACTATAGTTAATGATGGTAAATATTTTGAAATATCAGACACTGAACTCAAATCATCATAAAGGATCTTTTGCATTAGCAATATCGTAAGTTTCTACAAATGACCACTAGATGGCGTTGACTACTGTTTTACAACTGCCTGTTTGTTACCATGTGTTACTGTAAAAGCAATGACAGCTCAGCGATTAGTTAAGTAATTTACTTAAAATGACCTTTGGTGGAAGTTTCAAATTAAGAGTTTTGTTCTTTTTTGTGATTTTTGTCACTCCTTAATATCAATGCCTAAAACCGTTTCATGTAGCTTCAGAAAAAACTGTTTACAATTGTTTTGCAGAATTTTATTTGGTCATGCTTCCATCAGTGACAAATTTCGAAAAGCTTGACCAAATTCTGTTGTCTAAAAATCATGAAGCTGTGCACAATGTGACTGAAGAGGATCAACATGTGATTTTCCTTGAGCTAGGAACATCCTAACGCATGTTATTAACAGCAGGACACAGACTTTGCACAAACATTTCGCTATGAAAGATGCTTGTATCTGTTCCCGATTGGTGCCACACTATCTGACCGATGCTCAAAAACAGGCTCTTGTCAATTGATATAAGGTAATGACAGAGGCAATGCAAAATCCGTATGCAACAGTGTAACAGGACATAGAATTTTGATGTGATTGTATACACTGGAAACTAATCAATAACCGTTTGTTTGGGAGTTCTAACAGAAGACTACCTGTTTGTTTGCATACACCAGACATGTGACCACAGCTTTGGAGGATCAAAGGACAGTTAATGCCAAATAGTGTACAGTTTGTTTGCCACAAGTTACTAATGAAATCAGGAAAAACAACAACAACAAAAAATCGCTCAACATCATGACAGTGCCAGCTGCCACTCTTGTCAAAGAACTGATTATCTAAGAAGATAATACTGAATTAACGTATCACTGCCCTATTCACTTGATTCATTGCCTAATGACATCTTTTTGTTTTCTTATGTCTAACAAAATTTAGTGGATAGCAATTTTCATCACCTAAAAAATATGAAGAATCCTTCCGAAACCATGTGTTCAAGTTACCAACATCAGTAGAAAGAAGGTTTCTAAAACTCATTCAAATGCATTCATAAGTGTGTAAATTTTGAAGGTGAACATTTTGAAAAATAATAAAACAATTTATAAAAGGATATTTTCCTTTCCCAATTTTTGTAGGAACTTTAAAGGCAATCCTCTCATACTGAGCACGTAATGGTAGTATAGACACCTTTTTAGGAAATTGCAATTTCTGAACACAATCTCAACCCCCAAAAATAAGAAAACGTCAGGTGAAGACATAAGTATCAGCAATGAAATTAGTAGCATCCTTCAAGGCTTTTTCCCCATCAATGTCGAAAAACAGTGCAACAAGAGTAAATAAAAATTCAGCATTAGTAATTTATCACGTGGTTAACAATATAGACAGGAAATCTGCAAAAACAGAGTAATCAGTTTTTCCCAAATAAGAGTAAAAACAGGGAGTGAAAAGCCATCAAAATACAAGTCTTAAAGAAACTGTTTTAAAATAAAATGTAAAATTTTTCAAGGTAATGCTAAACCAAATATGGAATTGTATGACTATGACAACAAACAAAACAACCAGGAGTAGTAATCAATTAAGTCCTATGTGCCAACAGCTACCTAGAGAGACATTTTTCTGAAAATAAATAAATAAATAAATAAAAAGTCAGAAAGATTGTGTAACCTACTGCTCAAACATTAAAAGACTCACTTTCGTCTTTCCTGGAACACATTTCGCAATTTTCTCCCAACGATCTCCTGATCCTCCTTTAGGGAATTTTGTAAGAGCATTTTCAAGAGCTTTTTGTTGTGGCTGACTCCACTCTGAGGCAGCTGGCAGTGCTGATTCTGCAGCACGCGTTTTTGTTTTCCGAGGGAGCTCTTCTGTTGTGACCTGTGGAGGACGATAACCCTCTTCTTTCACCTTCTTTGCCATATGTGCCACCTGAAATAGAAGGGATATAAATCAAACAGCCTGTATAATGTATGCCGAACATCTTTTTTTAACTTCATTCTGAACCAGAACATAACCTAAACAAAAAAGAAAAATTCTCTTCGTAAAACTATCAAATTACGGGGCAGACACGCTGGCCTTGACTTGCCAGCCAGGAGAAAAGTCAGTACTGCCAACAGGCCCCCATGAAAGTATATCTACTGTCCTAGCTTTCAGAAGTAATAGTTTCAACAATGGAAAAATTCAGGATGGAATTTAACAATATTATGAAAATGATAGTTGCTACTTGCCATATAGCAGAGATGTTGAATTGGAGAGAGGCACAACAACAAGACTGCCCGAAAATTGAGTTTTCAGCAGAGATTGCATTTGTGTTTTCTGTTTCCGATAAAGGCCTTGTTGGCCGAAACTCATTTTCTGACAGTCTTTTTGTTGTGCGTATCTGCGACTAAGCATCTCTGCTATACGGTGGGTAGCAACTGTTCTTTTCAGCACTAATAGTTTCCTTCTCAGGATTGCAAGAGATTTACATTGGGGAAGGTTAAAAAGGAAAGGCCCCAGGATGAGAGAATGGAAGAACTTGGCAGAACAAATTATGTAATTTATTTTTTGATAAATTTAAGGTACGTGTATGCAGTTGGTTGTGCACAATGAAATCCCTGTGGCACCATACCATGGCACACTGCTGGAGCAGCCACAACAAATTGGTGCACCTTACTGATACAGCAGCATACCGTGATGTTATTTGTTTTCCATTGCTGCCGAAAATGAATTATAGCACACTGCTCCACTTTACCAATGGGCTGGGTCATTTTGCTTTGGTTCCTGTAGTGGGATGTGAACACAATATACTATGTTTGAACAAGAATCCACAATTTAATCAATTAAAATAACAAAAACTGTTTGTGCTACACATATAGAGGCTGAAAGAAGATCTACAAGTCAGAGAACAAAAGGCAGCTGCAGCGTTCAAAATGCAGACTTTTAAATACTGTATTTATGAAGATATACTTTGTCAGTTGAAGATGGGTGAAAGCTCAGAAACACGTCTTGTCATACATCAAACTATACAAAAAGCAGCTCACTGCAGTTTTTCTGCAAGTAATTCTTTGTTGGATTTCGAAAGGTAAGAAAAGACTGAGGCAATAACATAATGGAAGTTGAGTACATGAGATTCAAAAATATATAGGAGTGGTTTGATGCTTACAGCTGATGATTATAATCAATGGAAAAATGTATAAGAGGCTTTAATTCAACAGTGGATGCCAGACAGATGATTATTATAACAAAAAACCAGGTTCAATTAGACAGAAGTGATTTTGCAGTTCTTGCACATCCCTGGTTTGATAACTAATACAGTCTCAGAAATCATATATGCAGCAGCTGGGCAAAACTAATTATAACTATGAAATCGAGGTACTGAGCTGAACAATAATCTAAGGAGAAGTGAAAGTATGTGGTTTGGGCCAGTAATTAGGACAGAGCAGATAAGAGATCTCCCAGGGCTCATTCATGACAACAAAGATCCCACCTACATCCAACCAACCCCCCCCCTCCCCCTCCCAGTTGAAGAAGATGCCACGCCACACTGTCTGAGCTCAAGTACTAAATCAGAATGCCAAGCAAAAAAAATGGAAAATAGGGTGTGGCAGAAAATGGGGCTAGTTACATTTAAAAGCAATTAGAACAGTGTAAAAGACAGATGACCAAGGCAATTGGCAAAGGAGGTAGGGTCGAGGCTGCTCCAACCCTAGCTGGCAATGGGACAGGTCCTAACTCAAACCACCCTGACCCTGATAAACTACCGTGTAACAGTGTAACTGTAACAAAGGTAATATTATATAAATTGGCATTTTGCTATGTTCTTTTCCCATCATGGATAGTTGGAACACAATTGTGCAATACCTTAATTTTCCAACTTATTTAAGTACTTTAAGAATGTGGCACACAGATCACTGTGAATTCAATACAGAAAGGTCCAATAATGCCATTTTTCAGGCAGCACTACACAATAACTTCTGGGCTACCATCATCATAGTCAGTCCTAACATATGAAATACCTTTTCCTCGGACTTGAAACGAGTCCTTTGCCATAAACACTGTCACATTAATATGATTAGACAGAAAGCAAAGAAGGTGTAAAGGGGTAAATGAAACATTTACATACGAGGAATTTGAGGCCGGGCTTGGTGTGGGGTGCAGGTGTGGAGAATCACTATGAACGAACATCCCTCATAAAATCAAACAATGGAAAATCCAGGATGGCTTAACACAGGGGTCAAGCTTTTGGCTCATGGGCACAAGTGCCACAGCACTGAGCCTTGCTTCATCTTTTCTTCCACTGCCACACCACACCACACCACACCGTCTGATCTCAAGGAGCAGGAAAGGAAGAACTGCAAACGCACACCATTTAAATCGCAGTACAGTCGCACTGCATACCACTTAGTTTTATATTTTACGTTTCTCTGTAACACAGGTCACAAAACAAAACAAATTATTAAGATTAATTAATTATTTTTGGTGTGCTGAAGACATAATTTTTATCTGGTACAAACAGTAGGCATACAGACAGACACAGACAATTTCACAGAGTTTTGCACACAAGTTGCCATGTAATCTTGACTTACATAGTTTCATAAATGAAAAACGATTTTTCACGTGAATATTTCTATTGAAATATAGTATCACTTTTGTAACCTCACTATGGAGACTTGGAAACTCCACTTGAGGAAAGCAATGTAGAGAACCCGGGACAGTTTTAATGTAAAAAGATTTGTCAATATAATTGGAGTTACCTTGTAGGCCAATCAGTTACATCTGCACATGCACAGTGACAATCTCAACAAACGGCAGTCTCAAAAATAGCTTGGAAAAGGATTTGAGATTGACAGAGTCCTCAAAACCTTTATAAAACTACTCTTGTAATTCTTTCAAGGCAACAATGTGTTCTTCAAAACCATCTACAAGGCAATTTTCTTTTTAAATGCATCCCTATCATATCATAAAGAAGTTATCTTGCAGTGTCTTACTGTGGGCAGTGTGCAATCAAGTCCACTTAAAATGCAAAGTCTACACTCTTTCCAGGTGTTCTAATTTTCATTGTCAGCTACCTTTGTCCTTCATATATTCAACAATTACAAGTTTTAAATCAAAAGAACATTTCAGGCATCCCCCATAACTTAACCAACATACTTTGCAGTAACATATAACGTCTCCATACTCTCTGTTCAGTTCCACTGAAAACTGTTGCAACTAACAATGGAGCAATGCACGAGACTGGAGGAATTTTACTATTTGTATCATTGATTACTCCATGTACTCCAAGTTTGCAAATTTAGCACAAAGTGCTTTTTGATCTATAGAACAAGCAATCCGGATTGTCGGTCATTGTAATTGTTTGCTCTTTCATTGCCAACTAAATCTTTAAATTCTTTCTGCATAGTATTGTAATGCTATTTCTTAGCAAATATATAGTACCTGACACTTGTACAAATCAAGAATTCTCATCCCTCCCTTCTGTCATTCCCACTCATTTTAAACAATTGCAAAGTCGATCACTAGACTGCCGCCTCCTCGGGCAAACAGCCACTGGACCTTCACACCATCAACAAATAGCTAAGATTAAACAGCACTGACAGTACGATTCTGTCAAACTCAAAAGAGTTGCACCGACCGAAAAATGATGCACAACATGGCTAAATGAAATGTCACATTGTTCTGCGTACTTCCAAGAAGGACCGAGCAATGCCAAGTGACAGGCAGGGCCCACCTACAGCCTGCACAGGCTGCATGTGTGAAGTTTGGCAAACCATGGCTAGCCCTTGTTTAACAACAATAAGAAATGGATAGATTACTTAACACGGAGGAGGTGTGAAGAAGCAGAAAAGCACATTGAAAGAAGTCTGTTAGAAATAATAAGCCATCAGACAGAGATCTTCAGACGTACGGACAGACGTCATCCACCCTCCCCCCCCCCCCCCTCCCCCCACCGCCACACTGCCATGCATGTGTAGGTATGTGTGCAGATTGATCCGTAAGGAAGCCTGAAATCTATGTCAGATTGAAAGCTAATAGTTACTTTGTTAGTTGACAAACCCTAGGATCACAATACCATGAGAAGAAGTGTGGATAATTACTAAAAAAATTCAAGCACTCATTCAGAAAATATTGAGTGGCTAGAGGTTCCATATGTTTCACTTTATTCTGTATTATCCCTCCTGCTTTACATGCTACAGCATTAGACACTGAAGTTCCAAAGAAACTGGTACAGGCATGCATATTCAAATACAGACATATGTAAACAGGCAGAATATGGCACTGTAGTGGGCAATGCCTATATAAGACAACAAGTGTCTTGCGCAGTTGTTAGATCTGTTACTGCTGCTGTGATGTCAGATTATCAAGATTTAAATGAGTTTGAACGTGGTGTTTTAGTTGGCACCCGAGGAATGGGACACAGCATCCGCGAGATAGTGATGAAGTGGGGATTTTCCTGTACGATCATTTCACGAGTATACCGTGAATATCAGAAATCTGGTAAAACATCAAATCTCCAACATTGCTGTGGCCCGAAACAAATCCTGCAAGGACACGTCCAACAACGACTGAAGAGAATTGTTCCATGTATCAGGTGCAAACTATTCAACGAAACATCATCAATGTGGGCTTTTGGAGCCAAAGACTCACTCAGGTACCCTTAATGACTGCACAACACAAAGCTTTATGCTGGGGCCTCCAACACCAACATATGACTCTTAGTAACAGGAAACATGTTGCCTGGTTGGACAAGACTTGTTTCAAATTTTATCAAGCGGACGGACATGTAAGTGTACAGAGACAACCTCATGAATCCATGGACACCGCATGTCAGCAGGGGACTGTTAAAGCTGGTGGAGACTCGGTAATGGTGTGGGGCATGTGCAGTTGGAGTGGTGTGGGACCCCTGATACGTCTAGATATGACTGACAGGTGACACATACGCAAGCATTCAGTCTGATCAACTGCACCCATTCCTGTTCATTGTGCATTCTGACAGACTTGGGCAATTCCAGCAGGACATGTACAGAATTGCCTCATAACATGAGCGGGAGTGCGGTGCACCTTGTACACATGAAAAGAAAAGGTTTCCTTATGTTACCAAGGTAAGTCATGTATGGTCAAAATCACAGTTTAATCTTAGTTTATTTAAACAAGAAGAAAATAAACTTTCATAATATGAGCTAAACTATTGTTTTATTAAACAATAATGAAATAAATTTTCACTATAACTCTCTGTTGCCAAGGACAAGTGTTAAAGAGACAGTAATGACGCATTCAAACCACTAAGCAGTGCAGTTGCAGCAGATCTCTGTCAGCTGCTTATTCTGAAATTATGATTTCAATTTTATTTCCTACTATGACAATTTTTGTCTACATTTTAGTATCAAATATCTGTACAATGTACGTCCATGCTATGAAATCTCTTTTGGACTTATTCTTAAATTTTACAACTTATCCTTAACAAAGACCAGATATCTAGCCGCCATTTCGCCAGCTATCCAACACGCTGTGATTGTTCCCTTGTAAGTGATACACTATTGTTTGGCTCTTAGGGTTTTAAAATAAAGTAAGTAATTTGAGTCATAATAATGAGCCAGTTTACATCAATAATAGAAAACTTTTTCTAAGAGGAGATCAGACTGGCAAGAAAACGAAGCACCATGCCATCCTCCTAAGAACAGATTTTATAAAATCAGCCACAGGTGTGTTGCTCTGTAGGGTCACTGTGTACAAAAATCACCTCTTGCAGGCAACAAGCAGTCTCTCTTACCTCAGTCACTTACAAATGAAATGATATTGGTTCATGAATGTCTGAAAATACTGAGCTGTTATTCAGGTCTTTATAAAACATTTTAAGAAGAGTTATAGATTATGCACCCTTCTTTTTCACTAAACAAGTACCTCGTTGAAGCTTACCTCTGCTGCCGGCCTGTGCATCGCAGCGGCCACTTTTTCCCAACGCTGTGGAGTGCCTTGTGGATATCGTTTAAGCTGACGAGACAGCTCAGCTAGATCGTCATCTGTCCACAGGCCACCTGATATGTAAGGAGCTACTGTATCTTCTTCCGGGGCTGACAAGTCATCAACTGACCCAGAAGATTGAGCTGTGCTCAAATCATGTGGCAGTTCATTTTCAGCAGCCAGTACCTCAGGCGGGGCAAATTTGGGCTTGCGGCGACGTGGGCCCCTCGCAGCAACTTCACGTACTTGCATAACAGGTTCTTCGTCCTCTTCCTCAGATCTTTTTGAAACAAAGACAAAATGTTGCACTGGAGAATAGTATTAAAATCTGGTGAACTGTGAAAATTAACATCATTCACAACGACACTACAGTGAAATTTTTTTTCTGACTGTGTTACTCGGTAAAATCTCAGTAAAATATATGCTCCAATAATTCCTTTCAATTGTTTCATATCCAGACCAATGTGTGTCCGATTCCCATTTGTGGACACCTATCTCTCAAGGCATTCAAATGCAGCCAACATTTTACCATTCTTTAAATTAGTATAGACTTGATGCAGACAGCCAACAAATATAAAAATCATACAGTATACGTAAATGAAGGCACTTAATCACACATATGCAGATATATAGTGGGTGACACACACACACACACACACACACACACACACACACACACACACACACACACACACACACACACACAGAGAGAGAGAGAGAGAGAGAGAGAGAGAGAGAGAGAGAGAGAGAGAGAGAGAGAGAGAGAGAGGCACAGGTGGTATGGGGGGCTGCCAGCAACATCTTGTATAGGAAATGTATAATGTCATGTGACTAGGGCCTCCCGTTGGATAGACTGTTCGCAGGGGGGGGGGGGGGGGGGGGGGGCAAGTCTTTCGATTTGATGTCACTTCGACGACTTGTGCATCCATGGGGGTGAAATGACTATGATTAGGACAACACAACACCCAGTCCCTGAGTGGAAAAAATCTCCGACCCAGCCGGGAATCAAACCCAGGCCCTTAGGATTGACATTCTGTTGCGCTCACCACTCAGCTACCGTGGGCGGACATCATCTGTAGTAATGTCAATCTGATAATCCATATGTGAGAATGCAAAGAAAATCCATTATTTCCGAATAGTGACATGAAAAAATATAGCCCACAGAGGCGGAAAAATGATCTTGGACTAAGTGTAACTGTGTAGTGATGCTCTAAAGTACATGTAGCTGTGATGGTACTATGAATCCTACAATCAAATATATATACGAGTTCTTATTATATTATGAAGAAGAATTATAAGTAACCCCACTACTATAAAAAGTTTGATTCTGTCAAAGCAAGTAAAAATTAAATGAGACATAATCTAGTGAATCATCTCTCTCTCTCTCTCTCTCTCTCTCTCTCTCTCTCTCTCTCTCTCTCTCCCCCCCCCCCCCCCCTCCCCATCTTTGTCTACCCTTGTCCTTATCAGAAGGCCCCTCTCATCCTGCAGTTCGAGTGGCCAGCCATTCCTTTTTTATGTTCCCCAACGTGTCCTCCTCCGTGACGAAGGAGCTGTTAGTTCTGAAAGCTAGTAGGATAGTGCATCAACTTTACTTTTGTATATGTCTATCAGCAGCATTATACATTTGGCTCCTGAAGGTAAGTACAAATAAAAACAATTTATGAGATCTAGCAAACATTTTCAGATAGGGACCCTGGGTTTGCAAAGGCACGGACGCTTAACCTCACACCCGTCTCCACTGCAGGATTTTAAAAGCAACGGACTTTCATTCAGTTTTTATCATGATCTGTAGTCCCATAATGCAATTCCGGAAAGCATGCTATAATTCTGCTGAAGGAAACCGAGGCTGGAGGTAGACTATCTCACTTCCGCAGGATGCTTCACAAAACATTTGGACAAACAAAAACTACCATAGGGCAGGTGCTTTTTCAGACTGGAATTCGACACAGGAAATGAGGGATGAATTGTGCAGAAGTAAAACAAAAAATAACTATTTGCACATTAGCAGAAGAGCTTTGATATGGTCAAAATATGTTAACAAGGTTTGTTTTCCAGTCAAAACACTATAGTGCTGGATGTGAGCGCTATGAACTAGCTGTCAGCCGTGAGTATACACAAACAAGAATTTTGACTGGTAGAGGGGACGAGTGGTGCAGGGAAACAAGCCCTCTTGCAGGGCAGCCAGCCTATACCTGTGTTCTGGGTTTCTACAAAGCCAGAACTTGACACACGGCCCTATAACGAAATGCCAATCGCTTCTGGTGTTTCAATGGACATTACTGAAAATGTGATGGGCCAAGATTAGTTCCTTCACTCATTTCAAATTAAGAAAATGTTGAGCAATGCGCAACACAAAGCAATAAGTAATGGCTACCACACAATTGTTTCCTGATGCTGACAGTGTGGTAAACAAGGTAGTCCAGGTCAACCTCAACCAGTACTTGATGCAACCACAGTATAAAACATCTGTCACCTAGAACTGCCACATTAAACTGTCGCCATTTATTAACTTCTAAACTTTTGCTAGGAGAAAAAAAAACAAAAAACGCGAGTTTCTTTCCTCTAAGATACTACGCTCAACACTCGAGTCCTTGTGTTGCATTACAGCACTTTTACCCTATACAGACCATTCCACTGCCCACAACTCGCATGAGAGCAGAGCATCAAGTGCACCAATACAGCATCACATTTGTGCACTTTTTATTTTGCAATCATGGTCTTACATGTTTATCTTTAGAAATTGGGCTTCACTAGATGATCTTCACTACTAGTGACTGAAAACTAAGTAATTTTTCGGTATTTATATGCAGAAAATAAAGCTATTGCGAACTATCTCTGATAAAACAGTTCATCTGGGTTGAACTCACTATGAAACAGTATTTATAAGGTAATTTAGCATTTTCTTATTTTGAAGTAAAATTCACATCTGTATTCACATTTATCACAAATTACAGACTTTTCAGGTCCCTATTTATGAAACTGCAGGGGACATGTGTAATTAGTTGCCAGAATTGTAGACACACGAGGAGATTCTGTTCCCACTGCTGTTAATTAGAAAGTTCTTAAAAGCATTATACACATATGTCCTGCTAGAGTTTTAGTTTATTACTGCATGGAGCAGGTGCTATTAGCAAAATGAACATGTTAACTAAGGCTTGTAAATGATGTAACATAGCTTTACAGCTTTAAATAAATGTGAAATAAAATGTTACTATGATACATAAATGTGAAATATATGAGCACAATATTGTAACCAATAAGCTATGGAATGAAGAACGAAAATAATTTTGTCACAAACAGTATTTTACGATGGCAGGCATATTTAAGCACATACAGTGAAACCCCGTTTTTACACGTTTCAAGAGACTTCAAAAAAATTGTGTAAAATGCAGGAAAGTGTAAAATGTGGGAAATAACATTTTAAGCTACGAAATTTAGGTATAGGTTTACCCCCTTGCATTTTCACACTTTATGTATGATATGTACACATAACAGGCATCAAAAGGCTTTCAGTGTCTTGTTTATTATCTAATGAAAACCGCTGATGTAACTGTAACTGACAACTGTTTGGGAAGTAGGAATGTTTGCCTCAATTACATAAGCCATAATCGATGATTTTGAAAGCCTGCAACTGTCATTCATTATTTAAATAATAAAAATACTGCACTAGTTACTTGAATACGTGTTAGTCTGCATCTCTTGCACTGTAGTCATCTTTTTGATGTTATCAGGTACTGTGCCTCCTTGCTAATGTCGCACACCACACACATACAAACTACACTCTGTTTGTGCAAGATCACAAAAAAATACATATGTAAATACTGCACTTGACAACAAGAATAAATTCTTGAAACACTTTTTACTCATCATGCAAACAACACATAACCAGTGCTGTGTTAAAGTAAAAACATTTGAGGAATGCAAAGTGAATAACAGTGTCTACTAGTGTTCCAAGTGGTCAAATGCCAAAACGTGTTAAAATGGTTCGACAAAGGTGTGTCAACAATCAGGAAATTGCACAGTAGAGAGAGTTTGGAAATGGTTATGATTGGTCATGACATCTTTATTCAAACGAACCTAGTTACACCCATGAGCCACCGTGCCAAGTAGAGCTTAGTGGCGGCAGGAGATACGGCACGAATTGTTCCAACTCTTACATGTTTACCATTTCAAATTGGCGGAGTAGAGTGCTCTGGTACCAAAAAACTTAGCCATGTAATATTTGTAATCTCTACTGGATGGCCAACATCAAGCCAGCATCATATTCTGTCTTCATGAACCTGTTTTCACAATGCGTAAATCAGGGGAAAATTATTAATATGTTGACACAAAATCAGATGTTAATTAGCATTGTGGAAATATGAAATTTGGTGGCAATGAGAAAAAAATGTCAAACGGCGAGAAAACATTAATTCCAGGAATGTAAAAGCAGGGTTATACTATATCTCTCCATAGTACCTTCATGGACTCCTGAGTCTGTACATTCACTGTTCCCCTTACAATTTTTGACTGCTCATACTGCATTATCTGGAATAATGTACTACTGATACTTTCACAACGTACAAGGCAAATACTCATAAAACTGTAGAAACATATACTCATATAACTACACATGATGGAGGTAACACATTACAAACGTTAATAAACTCATAGTCCATAGAACACATCTGAATGTCTTTCCACTTGGAAGCTCCTAGCAAGCATTTAATTGACTATTTTCACATGGAAGTTTGCTAACACTTGTACTGCAGTAAGGAATGAACAGTGACTATGTGATTGCAGATAGACAAGTCTCACTACATGTGAGGCGCTGCAGCTATGTACTGGGCAACACTTTTGGGGTGGTGGTCTGTCACTGTAACAACCAGTTTTCAGTTATATCAATATTTTCATCTGCAGTTTAACCTGACAGTTAAAACAGATCAGAATAACCAGTTTCTGAAATAGCCTTTCTTTATAGCTGTTATTTCCATAATCAATGACGATGTCAAACAAAGATTAAAAAATTAAAATTCAGGTGAAGAGTATAAGATCTCAATTGATACGGGGTTGAGGCTGTAGCAGAAATCTGCCTCAGTATCTCTAGCAAAGATGGCAAAAGTGAAGGAGACAGGTGTGGTAACAGAGTGCAAAAGGTCACATGCCGATTATTTTCCTGCATCATCACTCTTTGATGGAATCAATTTTTCAGCCCAAAGCAATCACAAAATTAAGGATTCAGTTATTATGCCAAGTTTACAGTACGTCAACAGAATTATATGTATGTCAATCAAATTTACCTGCTCTCCTTGTAAAGTGCCACTGTTTCATTTGTGCACCCCATTTTCAATCTTTTAACACAAATGGAACACTGCACTTCATTCCTACCATTCTTCATCAAATACTCCCAAATTAAGAATGATGCTATTCTGCAATACAACCAATGTCCAACGACAAAGGTGAGGAATTATCATACAGACCAAGTGTGGGCAAGCCTTTAACAATGCATGTATATGCATGCCACCTAATAGGCCAGGCTTCACCACATGGCACTAGGTACATTATTGTCTCACCAGTGGAGTACCAATTCTTATGACATATGTTTGTTTCTCGTTTAGGTGTGACTATTAAAATAACACTAATTGCTATTCCCATTTTCTACAATAACCAAATATTTCAAAGCAATGGAAATTTTACAAACAAACATTGCTCTTTTTACAAAAAGTTTGATTTAAAAAACAAAGAATTTTGCACGCTGTTACATGAAACTTATGTGCCTGTTTTTACATGGATATTAGTAAAAAAATTGAAAGACCTGTTACAACCAAGGCCAAAGAAATACAAAAAATAGCAGTTATTCAGAACCAAAATACCAGTATCAGTTTTAACCAGTAAGTTTTTCCCACCCCTACCACACTTTGCATGATTTTTTGACTCTCTATTAAAATATTGTTACTCACTCAGCTGTGTCTTCCTCTTTCCTCTGCTGCCGTCTTGCGAGCATGTTCTTTATTAGCAGCACACTCTGTGGACACAATGTCAGGACGAACCACAGCATCCTTGGTAACTGGAATGGCAAGGTGTCCCAAACCCTGTCATCAAAACAAGACATTACTTTTAGCTAGTACACTAATAATAAATAAAAATGGAAAACCAATTCAAAAACAAGTGTTAAATTGGCAAAGACAACTACTTGGACAGTTTATCTGCTTCTTTGCAAATTTTTAAAAAATATTTTTATAGTTAACTTCAATTATGCTTCTAACCCTAAATAACTAGTACATAATATTTAAAACAAAACACCATATCCACAAAAGTAGTTCTGTGAGCTCGCTAATGAGGTCTCATGATACATTTCTGTATCATTTATGACATCTCCATCTAGAAACGTAGAGAGTAAATGAAGAAAAGAAAGCAAAACCATTGCCAAGTGGAATAGGAAGCTAAACTCTGAGCATCAGAAACTAGTGGTTTGTACTGCAAGGGAAGTGAGAAAACAACTACATGTAATCGACTACTCTGCAATTTACACTTAAGTGTTTGGCGGAGGGCGCATACAACCACTATCCGAGTATTGCCCTACTGTTCCACTCTCAAAATGCATTTAGGAACAGTAAACACCTCAATTTTTTGTGCAATCTCTTATTTTATTATGACAGTCATTTCTCTCTATATGTGTATAAAACTCACAACTGCCATCGATACTACTTCTTTGAATCTAAGGCACACTAGGCAATGTTAACAAATTAAGGAAGATCGATAGCTGAAGGATGCCCTGGGGGGTGTTGAAGGGGATAGGAGTTCCATCATTGAGGCGGTACAATTACTGGTCCGTAAGAAACTGGCCAACTAGAAGGCTTCTACCAGACAAAGTGGTACTTCCCCACAGGGAGTCCATTGGTGGTGTGCACTGAAATGCCCAAGTAGGAGAAAAGGAGGGGGTGTTGTTGGATTAAGATGGTCAAAGGTAAATAAAGTCCTGTGTGAAGGTATGTAAATGTTGCAAATGGTGATCGCTGATGTCTCTTGCACTATCATCGCTATTGCTTCCTATGTGATACAAAGAGAACCTACTCACTGATCACATCTATGCAAACCAATTACAGACTCCTGCAGCAACCCTGTCATGGCCAACAGGACTGACAGAATGTATGATAACCATGATGCATTGGAGAATAGTCATCTGTGAAGTGCATTTCTTGTAGGGCAATGCAAATGGCAGAAGAGAGGGAAATAAGGTGTGTAATTCCAACAGGTACAGGTGATGGTAATATCCACTACATTTCCAATGATCATGTTACACATGTTCAGATTAGGTGTCAAGGGCTTACGAGGACTCGTCATGTCCCAAGATCACTGTGTGTAACCAATAGGAATCTGACCACATCAATGAGCATTGGTTCAAAATCCGATGGCACGGGGGGATCTAGCTCCTCCAGGTCACCAGAATAGCCTTGTCCTCATTCTGATTCTTCTCCTCTTTCTCCTCCGCAGCCTTTGGTGGCTGGGATTCTTGTGAGAGCCCATCCTTGACAAGTGTGGGGCCAGATGAAGAGAGTACTGACATATCTCAGTTCCTACAGCCCTTGGCTGGCACTGGCCCTTTGATCTGCGGGTTTCTGGGTAGACATGTCCCAAGTGCCATGGGTGGACACTGGAGGAGGAAGCTGCTGCTCCTCCAACCAGGTGTGGGAAGTTATTCTCAAAAACAGTACCATGGGCCCCACAAGAGAGGTGGTCAGTGGGAGAACTGGTTTAGAAAAATTTGATGCGGTGGAAATTAATGGCTGTAACTTCTGGATGATTGGATGTCGTATCGACAGGATGTAAGTGTTCAAATTTTTTATGTGCCTCAGTATTCATTGCTGAGGGTACAGACAGTCTTGTGAAGTACTAAGCATGAAGCAAGGAATGCTGGCTCATTTGAAAGTTTGTTTCTGTTGTAATGATGCACAATTTTGACTTGTCAATTAAATTAAGGGAGAAAGTAAAACGAGATAGGCAACGGTCTGTGGCAGATCTGATAACAGAGTACAAAGGTGGTGGGGGACCATGTTTTGAAGTACAGGGTGTACATAAAGTTCGGGAACACTTTCAATTATTTACTGCATAAGAACCAAGCACTGTACAGATATCATACATATGTCATTTTGAAGAAAAACCCTGAAAGCTTTTTTTCCCCATGTATACTGCCACAGCGGAGTTTGGTAATTTGCCAATAGCCAGCACTACTCGCAAACATGGAGCTGCCACATCAAGGGGAAAGCTATTTCATGAAATGGTCTGCCCGATCACCAGATCTCATTCTCCGTGTTACTTTTTTCTGTGGGGACATGTTAAAGATCTGGTATATGTAGCACCTCTATCACGTGATGTAGCACAGCTCCAGGAGAGAATACGGGAAGTGACTGCCAAAGTCGACAATGCCATGCTGGGACGGGTATGTCCAGAATTTGATTACCGTATTGACTTCTGCCAGGCCACTCATGGCTCCCATAACAAATGTTTGTAAAAAAAACTTCAAAATGCAATATGTATGATATCTGTACAATGTTTAGTTCTGGAGCAATAAATAATTAAAAGTGTTCCCGGACTTTTTGTACACCCTGTATATTACTGAGCATGGAGCTCTGCAGCAGATGACCCAACGTGTTTCCACGTTCACCCAAAGGAATCATCAATTACGACAGCAGTGAGCATGAGAATGTCAAGGTTGGACCACTAATCAGCAGAAATATGTCACTTGGCCAGATGAACATGGTTGTACCTGGATAGGCATGATGCAGGCGAACAGCTGCTCAAAACATGCACTACGCCATGGATGCAGGTGGTGGAGGGCAGCATTATGTCATTTGGTGAGTGGGGGCATTTACCAGGGCTTTCATGAGACCTGTTCAGTACTAGAAGGCAGTATGAGAGCTGTGGACTCCATTAACATTGTTGCAGGTCATCTGAATCCCTTCACAGATGATGTCTTCCCTGGTGGTAATGGCATTTTCTAACATTACTGTCTACGTCAAAAGACCAGAATTATGCAACATTGGTTTGAGGAGCAGAATAGTGAACTAATGTTGATGTCTTGGCCAAAAAATTCACCTGATCTGAACCCGATGGAATCCATCTGGTATGCTCCGCATCTACGAAGACTGGCCCGATATTTATGGGAAATGCGTGACCTGCACATTGATACGTGTTGCCACATACCACTGGAAACCTATCAAAGACTTGTTGAATCCATACCAGGCTGAACTTATGCTACACTGCATTTGAAAGAGGGACCAACATACTATTAAGCTAGAGCTCATAATTTTCTGACCCATCAGTGTATGGACACACATGGTTAGATTTGATTGCAGTTACGAAATGGTCCCTCACCACTGAAACAAAAAATGTCCTCTCACATGCTACACACTAAGGAGTTTGTAACCTATGACAAAGTGTGTGTTGTGTAATTAACATAGCTGGTGAAACATTGGGTTCCAAAGTGATACATGCATCACATATAGCCCTACAGGATCTAATTGCTCTGAACAACGTCCCCCACACTGTTACAAACATATACAGAAACAGTACCAACTGATGAGTCGCTAGGTGACTTGAAACCAGTAGTGGGAAAATAAAAGTTGTACCATCTTAAAGGCGACTGGTCGCCATCACTACTCTAAATCTTTATTCAGCACAGTGTTCCACTCCATGATAGATTTTCACTTTTTTCCCTTTATAATGTATAAAGGGTCTCGCTGACCAAGCCACTACCAACAAAATTCCAATATGCCACTTTTGCATATAAGGTAACAGAAAAAGATAAACATGCGTTATAACTGGAACCTGGTAAAATCGCCTAGTCAAATACCCTGCAACTAATGTAACATTGAGAGTGCAAGTCTAAATAATGTTACTTCATTATTATTTAGTCCTTCCATGTAAGGCTTATTCTTGCATTCATCTCACATGTTGCACAAATCTTTTTTTTTATTATTAATTGTGAAGAAATAATGATGAATACATTTAAGAGATTGATAATAGATAGTACAAACCTTGGTGAAGGAATCTCTAAAACTATTGTATCTGGAAGAGCAGGCCCATCATATTTTCCTTTCTTCTGTTTTTTCTGTAGTCTCTTTAGTTTTGCTTCTAAAAACTGTTGCTGAAAATAGAATATTACAATACTTGAAAAAAATTACAAGTTTAGATAAATAAAAATATCACAAACATAAGCTAGTCTTTGCATTATAAAGTACCTTGCTTGGGATATACAATTTGGTCCTCATATTGTTTGCTATATAGACTGTGTATAATGGACAGGTATGCCTCTAATAATGGGGCAAATATCTGCTGGCATAATGAACAAAAGGTAAGATTATATTTCTTAAGCAAAGAATTCTTGGTTTTACTCTCAATGTCAAAGAACTGTGAATATTTGAGTAACAAGTGGACTGCATCTACTTATCACCAGTTTCCTCCACATTTACAGTGCATGTAGGGCTTGGCCTGAAATATAAGTTACAGAAATAGAAGGTCCAGATGGCTAACCAATTAGAAAAAAATAGAAATTCTGGTGCAGGTCAGATGAGAAATGAACCATCTGAGCTAGTGTAGCTGCCAGGCAGTGGTTCGTACAGCAGAAAGAATGTTATTGTTGTGGTCTTCAGGCAAAAGACTGGTTTGATGCAGCTCTTCTTGCTATTCTATCATGTGCGAGCCTCTTCACGTGTGAGTAACTACTGCAATTTACACCTTCTGAATCTGCTTACTGTATTCACCTCTTGGCCTCCTCCTACAATTTTTGCTCCTCAACACTAAACTGGTGATCCCTTGACGTCTCAATGTGTATTACCAACTGATCCCTTCTTCTACTCACATTGTACCACAAATTCCTTTTCTCCCCAATTCTATCCAATACCTCCTAATTAGTTACGTTATCTGCCTACCTAATAATCTGCATTCTTCTGTAGCACCATATTTCAAATGTCTCCATTCTCTTCTTGTCTAAACTGTTTATCATCCATGTTTCATTTGCATACATAGCTACACTCCTTACAAATACTTCTAGAAAAGACTTCCTCATACTTAAATCTATATACAATGCTAATAAATTTCTCTTCCACATAAATGCTATCCTTGCCATTGCCAGTCTACATTTTATATCCTCTCTACTTCAGACATCATCAGTTATTTTGCTGCTCAAGCAACTAAACTCATCTACTACTGTATGTGATTTACTTGTGAGTCTCATTCCCTTGTTGAAGTTCATTTTACATCCTTCTTTCAATACAGTATCCCACTCTTCCAACTAGTTTGCCATCTCCAACTGAATTAAAATGTCATTGGGAAACTTCAAGGTTTTCATTTCTTCTCCCTGTACTTTAATTCCTCCTCAAAAATTTTCATTTGTTTCCTTTACTGCTTAGTACGATTGAATAACATCAGTGACAGGCTACAACCCTGCATCACACACTTCTCAACTGCTGCTTCCCTTTCATGCGCCTAAACTCTTAACTGCCACCTCGTTTCTGTACAAGTTGTACATGTCCTTTTGCTCCTGCACTTTACCCCACCTATCACTAGAATTTTAATGAAAGTATTGCAATCAACATTGCCAAAAGCTTTTTCTAAGTCTACAAATGCTACAAACTTAGGTTTGCCTTCCCTTAACATATTTTTTACGAGTTATAGGAACAGAATTGCCTTGCATGTTCCTTCATTTCTCCAAAATCCACACTGATCTTTGAGGTCCACTTCTACAACTTCATCCATTCTTCTGTAAAGAATTCATATTAGTATTTTTCTACCCATGATTTATTAGACCGGCAGCACCTGCTTTCTTTGGAACTGGAATAATAACATTCTTCTTGAAGTGTGAGGGTATTTTGCTTCTCTTATACACCAGATGGAAGAGATCTGTCTCCCTACAGTATCAGTCGTTCTAATGGAATGTCGTCTACTTCCAGAGCCTTGTTTCACAGGGACATTAAAAAAAAAACCAACAACAACAACAGGGGAAGCAGTAATTGTCTTGGCGTCTTCCACACATTATAAGTGGTGCACATTTTACAATTATGTTATTGTTTCAAAATTGCTATAGAAAAACAACTTTGTTTATATTCATAAAAGGTTCTCTCTCCTCACACGACTTGACATCAATCCCTGCTTAATTCACTATTTCACCAAATATTAACAAGGATAGATGGTGATGTACAATGAAATACATATTGGTGCATTCTCCTGGGGATGTAGTTTCTTTTCCCTCTCAATCGACCAATTCTACCTGTATCAGTAAACTATTCTTCATGTGCGGCCACTAAGGGCTGCTCGAAGGTCAAAATGACATTAACAGGATATGAAAGACTGTGCATTTCAATTACAATCCTTTCTTGGAAAGTTATTTGCAGAGTTCTCAAGGACAATGCAAGTACTATCTTTCCTTGGATGTTTACTTGCAAACCTAATTTTCCTTTGCCTTTCCTTTTGGTACCTCTTACGAAAATATTAATAAAAGCGACATTTTGAGCATTAGTTCAGTTTATTTGCAGTGCAAGCACTGCAAAAACTGAAAATAAATAAGTTTCCAATGAGTGATTCAACCCCAAGGCTTTTGGATCACAGTTATGCACTCATTATGCTATGCCGCACCAACTGCTACCTGGATACTATGCCAATATAAATGGTTTTGGCCATATTTGACCCATGTCAAAAATGCTATTTTTTTTTCTAAATGCTTGGGCATCTGTGACTTCCACTTTCGGCTAAGTGTCTGTGGCCAGAGATATCAGTCGTGTGTGGGTTGTGCTTGTGTATTCTGCTTTAGAAGAGGGCCTTTTGGCCAAATGTTCAAATGTTTAGCAGTTTTTTTGTTGTGCCTGTCTGTGACTCAACAGCTTCTCTATATACATGACATTATTCTCAGTTGTGAATATGGACAATCATCAGTTGTATAATGGAATGACAACAATTAAAATTTGTGCCGGACTGGGACCTGAAACTGGATTTCCTGCTTATCACAAGTGGTCACCTTACCATCTGGCTATCCGATGATGACCGTCAGACCCAAACGTCCATATGTTGTCTACCATGTACCTACAACCTGTTTTTGTACATCCATTAAGTACACTCCCTACAGGGAAGTCACTTGTCCAGTTTCGGTGGATAAATACAATATTGCAGCGCCTATGTTATTCTGAATTACGATGCAATGCAAAGAACAGGCACTGCAGCGACTACAGCCATTATGTCCATATTTGCAATTGTGTCATGTATTTCGCACTGCCGTAGTTGCTGCAGTGCCTGTTCCTTCGAACATGCAAGCATGTCCAAAGGAACATTGCATCATAATTCGGAATAACACAGGCAATGCAATATCTTATAGTATCTACCCTACATGGCGAGTAGCAAGCTATCCTTTTCATTAAACTCTCTATAGAAAGAAAACAGCATAATCTGCAGACAGCTTCAATACATTTCCAATATTAATGGAATGAAATTGTATTACTACACTACGTAACCTCCACCACACAGTCTATGATGACTTACATAGTACAAAGCTAAAAAACATCCAGATCAGATCGGACAGGCCTCACACTGAAAATGATATGCAAGTTTGTGGTACTACATGCAAACAAAGTTAGCATTGTAAATTGGAAGCAGTCTTGACAGACCACATTTTCACACATCCACCTTCATGTCTACAGGCACACACACAATACGGTGTCGAAACGATATTGGAAAAAAATGGAAGATTGTGTTTTAACATTCATCATTGCTGAATTCATTAAAAGATGAAGAAAGATTAGGATATAAGATCCCATTATTGACAAGATCATTAAAAGATGGGGCACAATCTCTGACAGGAGGACAATGACTAAGGAAATTGGCCACGTCCCTTTTAAAGGAACTTTCCTGATATTTCAGAGAGCTGGGTAGAGACCTGAACTGTCTTACTCCCAAGTGCAAGTCCAGTGTCTTATTGTTCACGTTGCTCAGTTTAGTGCAAACAATTAATGAAGGTTGACTCAATGGATTTTTTATTCAGTTCCAATCACCATTGGTCCTTACATAGTACTGACATCATTTGCACCATGGTAGCACATTCACTGTAATAACCAAATGTTTTAAACACTCTATCCACACTGTTTGGACCGTGCAACTTACACTGGTCTGTGATAGCAGAACACTGACTGAAATGTTAAGATCTAACTTCAACCACGTCACATTACCTTTCAATTACACACGATCTTTTTCAGTGATATCACCTTGCCACAATTTGGGCTTCCTAAAGGCATCTTGTGTGCCAGTTCATGATGTGCCCTGCACACTGGCACTGGCAGTAAAAGAGTACTTGCGGAAGAGCAGATTCACTGTTTCTATTCACTCATGTACACCCAAATATGTAATAAATTATTAAGGTTAACTGTGCAGAACTCCAGTCATTGAAATAACATAAAATTCAGAACACCCAAGAAGTCAGAGTCATCTCCTCACAGAGACTGCCCACATCATGTCTATTTTCATAATCTGGTAACTATTAGTGCAACTGGTTCTAGCATGAGTAAGAGTCTACACAAACACACACATTAATATTGAATCGTCTCATCATTATGTTCAGTGGAGCTTTACAACTTTCCAATATAATATTTGAGTCACACCACTCAAATTAGGTACGCAAAGTGCACAAAAGTTCATGCCATCCTATTGTGAACCCTTATGTATAAGAAATAATGAAACTGAAATTGTGTTCAACAAATAAACAAATGATGAATTCAGTATCTTTTTAAAGCAGTTTCTTTACAGCTCTGAGGACAGTTGCCCTTGTCCCATCATCGATGGATCATTACCAACATAAAAAATGAAATGAGCAGCTTGTGTCAAGTATTAGAAGTAAGGTACAACTCATCGAAACAAAGAACAATGAGTTAGATTGGGAGCTGCTATTACATTTCTTTATTGGAATTTGGATATGAACCAAAACATTATTGTTCTTGAAACATGACTGACCCTCTTCTGACACTCCTTTTGCCTCATTACAACAAAGAATTTGTTAGCTAATTGCTATAATTCATTAAGGGTCCACCACAGACATAGGGTTCTACTCAGTCTCACAAAACAAATATCCAGTAATGAATTCCTGGGATCTTGTGAAAATTTATGACAGTATAAAACACATTACAAGAACCTAACACATTCCACTGAATAAAAATCTATACTTTACATGTTGATAAGTGCGAATATGAATCTACAACAAAACAAAAACAGAGCACTTCTATTGTTAAACATACTCATTTCATGGATGGAACAGTTCTCCAGAAGGATTTTAAGGAAATGCAAAATAAATACTCATCGGCAGAAATTCTTTAAATCTATAAAAAATTTCATTTGTTTTCTGGGATGTCAGTATTCCAGCTAAGATGAAAGAACACTGGGTGGGACTAGTATACTGTAGGAACTCAGCTTAAGCTATGACACCCAATCAACTCCTCATGCGCCCACAACTACCTACAAGAGGTTTGTTTGAATATATATGATACAATGGACCTTAAAAACCCTACAGTGTAATTATGGTTGAATAAAATATTGTTAACTTTAGCAAAGCATATTGCTGTTTCTCTACTAGTAGATTAGTCACCGATCACAAGTCGCCATTAAATGCTTCTGTATTAATACAAAGCTTCAATATTTTAGTAACACTATAGGTTAAACATCTATAGTATCACTCACTGCTGTATACTTCTTCTCCAGATATGCAGCCCATGCCACAATGTACTGTCCAACTGTTACTATCACAAACAGTATGAATGACATTTCAGCAAGGCCCATCTTCCGTACACGTCTGTAATAATACACTGCATGCTTCCAATCTGGAAGCCCATTCTCCAGCACTCGATCGTACAATGCACGCTTCCTTTGATCACGAAGAACTTCATAAACTGCCACAAGCTGTAAATAAAATAATATTGCTTCTTACCAAACCTTCAATAATTTTTGGATTTTACATTGTTTAAATGGAATAACTGGCATATAGCAGTGCAAGTATTACCACTATATGCGTTAATAGCCCACAACTGTGGAAATAACTATGACCAACTAACATCATCTGTATTTTTGGATTTTCATGGAATCAAATTATTGTCACAACACAGTTAATTTACATTTATGAGTTCTTCAGAATCAGGAAACATAGATGTGTAGAAAACTTAGTGGAAACTTTGAGGTTCAACTGAACTGCATTGACACTTTCCCTTCTATCCGTAATCCAAGAATAAATTTTCGCAATTTCTTAACAAGTATTATGCCTTGCAAATAATACATCTGCGAGCGTACCAACAATCACCGTTTTTTGTGACAGAAATCTCACATACAGCATATGAAGCAGGAACTGTTCGTAGTTGTTACGTGTACCTTTATGTTTTTTTTATGCGTATATTTTATAGGACTGTATGGAATACGTACCTGCCGAAACTTAATTTCTGCGTCTGGTGCATCATTCTTATCTGGGTGAATCTGTAGCGACAATCTTCTGTAAGCCTTACGTATGACCGCGGCGTCTGCATCCTGCAATCATACCCTACACACTTGCAATTTCACTGTCATCTAACATATAAAAGTCAAAAGCGTCTCTGACATTTTAAAATATACGTACCTGTGGAACATCTAATAAAGAATAGAAATTCGTGTCAACTTCCTCCACTAAATCGAATATCTCCAGCTCCTCCGTGTCCCAACATCCAACACTCACACAAAACAACACGACAATCAACACACATCTTCTAAGATTCATTGGCTTCTCGTTACTTTGCTGCAGTAGAATGGTAGGAATAATATATTATTAAAATTTCTAACTGGAAGTTAGTGGTATTAACCCTCAACATTTATATTTGTTTTTTGAAACAGCAGAGTCTGACGACACCAACTGATCCAGGCATTGGCGATCCTACCAATTGTCATATTTTGCTACCTTGTTAGTGATGAAGGAGACGAAACAACATTCAGAAACCCCTACTTCGCCCGCAACGTCACCATGACAACGTATCCCATATGACATGGGGGTAAAATACAATCATTTAGGCTCTTTGCCCCAACGAGTCCATGTTATTTGTGAGTCAACCGCCGTGTATTATGTAAACTCAGAAAGAAGTCTCGATGGTCTCATAGAACCCTAAAAAATAGTCAACATATTTGGAAATAAACATTTATGAACTTGCCTCATGGTAATGACAAGACGTCCGTCTTGAGGCATGGAAGTATGAGTAAGTTCTGGGAAGTTACTTGAGTTCAATGTGACTTCTACGCCTGAGATCCCATAAAATTTTCCACCTTATTTCCTTCTCGGCCTTTACCTCACCGACTCATTCAAACGCGGGCACTCATGGCTTATTTAGCAGATTCTTGTTTCTTAACATTACACGCCAAACATGGTTCGTCGTTAATATTTTCGAACATACGGAAATGGCCTCTTCTTTTATTTTTTTAACTCAGTCCGTCGTAAAATAGCTCCATACATACAATGTCTAAATCAATGTTGCAACCTAAGTTCATTAAGGACTCAATTTAATCTGGACTTCTTCATTTATTTTATTCTCTTATCGATCACACAATGAATCTTGATTACAACAAAACGATAGTAACAAACTTCTTTTTATGTTAAATCCCAAAGAATAATGAGGCTATTATTTTAGCATAATCTCTGCAAACATTTTACAAACACATACAAATACAAATAATAATTTGTCATGTTCCCTCATGACCCTTTTCTCAGTAGCATATTTAGTTTAGGACGTTAACTGAGCTGAAAATAGAATTTCACTTCCAGATCTTGTTGCTTGTTGCTCTTGGTTTTTCACCCTCTGAAGAGTCTAGTTGTTGGTCTCGGGCTGACGGCAGAACTCGAGTGTCTTCAGGCAGCTTATCAACACATGTGTTGAGTTGATTAGGTCCTTGTGTACGAATAGTGTTTCCTTTGCTTTTTGGGAATATTATACAGGTTTCAGATGAGTCATGTACTGTATCTACTGTGACACAAATTGAGGTAACTCTGCACACCTTTGTGTGCCATACTCTTGAAAAAGAATCAACTGGTATCCTGATGGACGGGCCATAAACCATTTCTGCAATTTTATTTAATTATTTACTCAAGCCTTGATAAGCTACCAGCAGTAACATTTTCTTCACGAGATATATGTCACAAATCAGTAGAAAACTGCGAAATACGTACTTTGATTGGCATTACTTTCTCAGTCCTTTACTTAAATGCAAATTTTAGAGTATGTATAAAAGTACAATTAATTTGGCGAGAGAGAGAGATATGACATCACATTCACAACGCCTGTCGATAGTTTTCTTCTTTATGTAAGCACCATACAGAACGTGACGGTAGGTGCCGCTTTCAATCTTCTGTAACACGCGCTAAGAAGAATAAAATTCGAAAGCTTTTTTCCCTATTAATGATAATTACCTCTTCTCTCTTGCAGCACGACAACGCCGATGACGATACGGCGGTCGTCACTTGAAGATTATTCGTGCATCTGAAGGTTGACTTAATGGTTGTTGATGCGCATAGAGGGGAACAGGTGCACTTGAAACTTGTAGAAATAAAATACTCTCCTTTCACGAGCTACTCATTTCTTATTTGTTAAGCACATTCAGAAGAAGACACGTCTGTACACCACAGTGGATGAGAACAGAAGAACTATGGTGCATGCATTAGAACAAGAAAGATGGTGCAAAAAATGTGAAGTTTCATTGTTTTTAATATTTCCATCGCCCCCTCAGATTACATTAATGCGGCATAATATGAATTAATATTTATTTTGCGCATACAACTGGCGCATGTATGAATTAATACATTTCGTTTTTTCTATATAGGTTGATGACAACATAGTTACAGATGGAACAGAAATAGCTAATATACTAAACAATAACTTTATAGATGCTCTACAAAAGTCCGAAAGGAAAAACAAACCATCAATGGTCGAAGGATGCATAAACACTTGGTCAACCATCCCACTCAACGTTCCTGGAACTAGTGACAAAAACAGAACACATAAAAATAATCCAGAAATTGAAACACAAAAAGTCTGCAGGATATGATGAAGTATGAAATTATTTAATAAAACATGTGAACGAAAAAATAATCAAACCTCTTCTGTATATTGCAAATTGCTCATTGAGAGAAGGTGTTTTCCCAGAAAAATTAAAAGTAAGCAAAGTAGTACCAATATTTAAGAAAGGAGACAAAAATGATCCAGATAACTACAGCCCAGTGTCTTTAATCTCTAGTTTCTGAAAAATGCTACAGATGCTCATGCATAATAAGTTGTCCACATTCCCAGAGAAACAAAGTATTCTACTTCCAGCACAACATGGTTTCCAAAAAAGGGAAATCTACAGAAACCGCCATCTCAAGCCTCACAGAATCCGTTATAGATGGATTAGATAAAAGAAACTCTGTGTCTGCTATGTTTCTGAATTTGTCATGTTTGACACAATCACCCATACTACACTTATGGAAAAACGTGAAAGCTATGGTATTCGTGGACATGCAGCCAAGTGGCTAAAATAATACATCAGCAGCCTAAAGCAGTATGTACAAACAGAAACGGCATGCAGATCTGAAATCAGAAATATTAAGTATGGAATGCCTCAAGGATCTTCTGTTCAACCTATTTGAAAACAATATTGATGTCCATGAGCAAGATAAAAAAAAACATTATATGCAGATGACATAACACTAATGAAAGTAGAAAAAATCTGGAAACACGGGAAATATGTGCTTTTATGTCAACAAATAACACAGAACAGTGGCCTATACAAAATCTAAAAAAGACAATGTTCATGGTGTTCACAAATATAGAAAAGGAAGAACATATAGATATATTTGTAGCTGACGCAAGACTGGAAGAAGTTAAAACTATTAAATTTTGGGGGATTACAGTTTACAATTAGCTCCAGTGGTCAGCATATAGATAATGTTTGCTGTAAAATAAGAATTCAATATTTGTTATAAAACATCTTGCACATTATGCCAACAAGTAGCTTCTATGTACCGGGTACCATGCTCTATTTGAGCCATACCCACAACAGGGAATTACTGTTTGGGGACCAGCAAAAATAAAAAAAAAGAATATTTACATTGCAAAAAAGCTGCTGGGACAATCTTGAACAAGAACAAAGATATTCATCCAGAACTGTTTTCGGGTTTGCAATCAGCCTTGTGATGGCAATTGAGGAGTTACTCGACCGAATAGTAGCGGCTTCGGTCAAGAATACCATCATAGTGACCGGGAGAATGGTGTGCTGACCCCACGCCCCTCCTATCCGCATCCTCCCCTGAGGATGACACGGCGGTCGCATGGGCCCAGTAGTCCACTCATGACCTGAAGACTGAGTGCTTTTTTTTTAGGTAACTATTCAGCAAAGCTTGGTGTTCAGCAGCATGTTACAAATGCTGATGATAGAAACTGATGGTCCCTAAGTAAACTCTAGGTTCACAAACAGTTTTGAGTAATTTGTAGTTCATTATTGTCGTATCCCTTTCTGAATCTGCCTTTGTTCCTGCAGATGTAATTAAATGCTCTAAGAATGTTAGCTATTGTACATCAGATACCGATTATCTAACATTTATTACGAGACCATAATTATTTAACTGTTTAAAGAGTAAATTTAGACGCTTGACATGTTACCCTTCAGAGTCCGATGCTATTAAAATATCATCAAACCGCGGAAAACGGAAATCTAGTTCTCTTACACTACATGTAGAAATATATGAAATGTGATAATTGCGTTACGAAGTCTAAAGAACATATAATTAAATTAATAAAGAACAAAAGATGTAATAATAGCTACTTTTGATTTGTCTTTGTCAGCTAACGGAATTTGGCAATGTGCTATCAGTAGTCAATCTTTAAGAAAATCTTTTTATTTTGAAGCATAAAATTTACATCGTCAGCTCATGGAATTAGATACCAGTCTGGTAGCATTCGGTCATTCAGATGACGATAATCTCCAAAAACTCTACCACTCACCATTAGGCTTCATAACAAGGTGTAGTGGACAAGCCCATTGTTATTGTGATTTATGTATAATGCAATTATTTAACAGAAACTAAAATTCTTTCTTGTAGTTGGCGATAGTTTGCGATTTACATGGGTCCAGTCTACAACCCTTAAGCCGGGTTCACGCACGTAACAAAAGTGTCGCCACAGCTAGTGGCATACTGCAGTTGCATGTGTGAACTCCCAGTTTTTAGTGGCGCTACTTGGGAGCGCCACAACAAGTTCAACTTAATTATAATGCCACTTTCCTTCAACCAGTGCTCCCTGATGGCAGTATGTCGAAACACGAGAATTCTGTCGCATTTATCTTGAAGTAATTGCTCCTGTACTTCATTAGATTTCACTGTGTTTTCATTTTATTGCAAAATAAAAACGAAACCAGTGTTCAGCAGGTACATTTTCACAACTTCTAGAACTACAAGAACAGCAACCCACGTTTGATTTTCTGCAGCTGTGCATGTGTGCGTGCGTGTGTGTGTGTGTGTGTGTGTGTGTGTGTGTGTGTGTGTGTGTGTGTGTGTGTGTGTTTGTGGGAACCAATGACATATCCCACTATCTTAAAAGGTTTTTGAATGAATAAATAAATAAACTTAGTATAAGTAAGCAAAAAAGTTAGTCGATTATACTTCGTGATTTGTGAGACCAGCATAGTATAAATTGTGGATTGTATGCAGAAAACAGCTCCTAGGTGTGATGTGGCAGCTGTTAAACTAGAAATTAGTTATTCGAAATGTCTATATCAACGAATACAATAGGACCCTAAAATCTTGGAAGAGGGGTGTGATGATATTTACATGCCAGTTTTCGGTTAGTTTGCTGTTGCAGATAGAATTTTCTTCTTTAAGTGTTATTTGTATTATAAATGTGTTTGTGGCCTTTTGATTTATCTGTGAGCGACATCTGTTTTAGGATCCAACATCTGGGTTTCGTCTTCTTTGTACAACTCTTATCACAGCTCTAATGCCACAACCTGCACTACAACATTCACACCCGCCCACACCATGCTGAAAGTTGTGCAACACACACAGAATTTGTGGTGTCCTGTGTGAACGGTAGCTAACGACTCCAATGCAGATAGACACAAGCTGTGGCTCCACATTAGTTGCGTGTGTGACCATGACTTTACTGTCTACTGGTGGCCCACCAGACACAGTAATGTAGTGTTGCATTGTGTGCTTCAACATCTTTTTTACTATGAATGGTTTTGTTAGTTCAGAAAATTTCTCCAAAAGTTTGGAAATCTGGCATGTTGCATAGAGTGAACTTACTGAATTATTAGTATTCACAGTGATTACCTGTACCGAAATTTTTGATTTAGTGATTTTGTCCATCAACTTTTTAGTTTTGAGATCAACAAGTAAACGATAATGATGAAGGAAGTCAGCCCCCAGTACCACTTTTGATACACCTTCTACAATGATGACCATTCAAAATTGTGTTTGAGCCCTATATTAATGAGTGGTTATTAATGCAGTTAAGGTAATGTACATCACTAATAATACACTTTTCAATAGAAATACATTTATTAAACACTGAATAACCAGACACAATGCATCAGAAAACATAAGTGTTACAGCACATGAGAAAGATGGCATTGGACTGGTCTATAGAAAGTAATTCACAGATAAAACACACTTTTCATTTATCGATAGGAGCCACAGAGCACTCCCCCTCCTCCTCCCCTGGAAGTGCAAAGCATAGTGGAGAGGTGTCATCTTGGAGAGATGGGGGAACCAGTGCCTCAGGGAGTCTTCTAGAGCCCAAGTGGGTTTTACACAGTGCCCTGATACTGTTTGAAGCTTGCCATTGAAACTGATGCTCATAGTACTGGTGTCGCACACGAGCACTTTATGTGGCTCTGAGTAGGTGGCTTGAAGAGCCACATGTACAGAATCGTCCTGTAACATAATGAAGCAACATGCTTCCAAGTCCTTATGGAGCAACACACATGGAGTGGTGTGAGCCTTAGGTGGTGCTGTCCGAATTTTAGAGATGTGCACATGGACCAGGATAAGTAGTGAGTCTTGGGAGGGTGGTGGGATGTCGTTCACAAACTCAGTGGGCAGCATTTATGTCTTAACGTACAGGAATTATGCTAGTGATGTGCAGGCCCTCCTTGTGCACTGCACGTATGCCTAGAAGTATCAAGGGAAGTGTCTCGGACCAGAGCCTGCCATGACAAATGTGCACAACCTATAGTGAGTGTCCTGTGCCAGTGTTCAACCAGGTCGTTGCTCTTCAGGTGTTAGGGCATAATGTGGAACTATGACACACCATTCAGAGCTCACAGCCAGTCGAACAGGTTAGACTTGAACTGGTGGACTTGGTCCATTGTCAGGTATGAAGTACAGCCAAATCAGGAGATCCACATGTTGACAAACGTGCGGGCAATGATGTCAAGCATAATGACCTCCGGAGGAACAACCTCGAACCACCGGGTGCACCAGTATACCGCAGACAGTAGGTATCTGAAACCCTCAAATAAAGTGAGCGGACCCATAAGATCAATGTGGACTTGCCTCAACCATTCGGGGGGAATAGGGAAAGGGCTGACAGGGGAGGCGTGTCATGCATGCCTGCCAACCTTGCTGCATTGGCAAGGGGTGCACACTCTTGCCTATGTGCAGCAGTTGTGCTTGGCTCCCGGCCACACGTGATGTTCGGTTACCAGTATGGTAGTTGCTTTTATCCCCAGGAGGGCCAAATTGTGCATGGCATCAAAGATGTCACGTAGTCGTTCTGTCAAGATGACTGGTCAGATCCTGTCTGTCGACATGTCACAGAGCACTGGTGTCATTGCTCCAGGAAAGTGGCGCATTTCAAGCGTCAGTGAACTCTATCGGTCGGTGATTAGCTGTCGGATTGATGTGATGGCGTCCTGCCAGTATGCGATATCTTTGAGGTCAATAGGTGTGGCGATGATACTGACCTGTCAGAGGTAGTCCGCCACCGTGTTCCCTGCTCCATGGATGTACCTTGTGACTGTAGCATATTGACAGATGAGGTCAAGGAGGCGAAACCTGCAGGCAGGGTAATGGCCTTGAAAAGTACAGTCTTCAGACTGTTGAACGTGACGATCATGTCGTTTGGCCAATGGAGACATCGTTTTCCTTACATATTCTCCCTGGCTCTTGCCTTGGTCAAAGCTTTCTGCGTGGAAGCTGTGTGTGGGAGGTGTCGGCGAAAAAAACTGACCATGCATCTTAGTTCAGAATAATATTCCAGGGGAGGCAGGCTGCGAATGAGGTCTACCCGATCCAAAGTTGGGTGCACGCCATCAGACGAAATTGTATGAGTCAGAAATGTGATGGTGGTGCTACTAAGCTGCGATTTTTCATGATTCATCTCAGTGCCATTCGAGTCCACTGCTGTGCAAACTTGTTCAAGGTCTGCTGATGCGTGCTGACAGACGATAAGAACACGTTAATATTGCCAAGGTATGCATAGATAAAGGGAAAGTTAAACAATACTAAGTCGATAAAACGTTGCCACATTTCGGCCGCGTTTTTAAGGTGGTAAGGCATGAATTGGTATTCAAAAAGCCCAAACACTGCAATGATAGCAGTAATGATACGTCGGGTGAGAATTTGGAGGTATGCCTTACGGCAATTGAGGACTGTAAACAATTGGGTGCCATGCAGCAACTGTGTGGAGAATAGGGTAGGTTTCGATGATTGTGCAGGAATTTAGGTTCTGTAATCACTGCACATATGGAACGTGCCATCTTTCTTTAACACGATGTGTATTAGCGAGGACCATAGGACACCCACATTGAGTAAGTCTTTGGCAATGTCTTTAGAGCGACATAGCATGAACGTTTTAAGGTGCCAAGCCTTGTGTCGAACTGGAACCCCCGTCCATGGTATTTCTTTTAGGATAGGTGCCACTGGTGTTGGCTCCTAAGCAGCAGGTGGGGCGGGAGGAGGGGTCGGGGGGGGGGGGGGTCGCTGGTAGCCGTTGAAACATAGCACTGACGGGAAACGGCGGGGTGGGTCTGCAGGTGATGCGAGTGGTGCGTCAGCTGCTACTGGGAGATTCCAGGAGAGGCTTACTGCGACAGTGGGCGGTGAGGTTGGTGGCTTGATAAGAGCAAGGGCGATTTTGCAATCATTTTCCCCAGCAGGCACCAGGTTTCAATTGCGATACGAGTGCGTCGACAGAGTGGCAAGTTAAGTGCTTATCCTCTTCTGTGTTTTTCACATAGTATATTTATTAAATTTCGTGCACTTTTCCCTGTTCAAGAGTGTTGATCTCGGGTTTTGGTAAGTGTAAACTCATTCAGTCTTTATCCTAATAGCTGCTCATTGAACAGCCAGCTACGTAGCTCTGTAATGCAACAGCGTCCATTGGTGACACATCAGGAGAGTAGCAAGTCGAATACCTAAGATTTTCTGCTTTCATAGTTCACTTCTACCCCCCCCCCCCCATGAACCATGGACCTTGCCGTTGGTGGGGAGGCTTGCGTGCCTCAGTGATACAGATAGCCGTACCGTAGGTACAACCACAACGAAGGGGTATCTGTTGAGAGGCCAGACAAACGTCTGGTTCCTGAAGAGGGGCAGCAGGACAGCAGCCTTTTCAGTAGTTGCAAGGGCAACAGTGTGGATGATTGACTGATCTGGCCTTGAACAATAACCAAAACGGCTTTGCTGTGTTGGTACTGCGAAAGGCTGAAAGCAAGAGGAAACTACGGCCGTAATTTTTCCCGAGGGCATGCAGCTTTACTGTATGATTAAATGATGATGGCGTCCTCCTGGGTAAAATATTCAGGAAGTAAAATAGTCCCCCATTCGGATCTCCGGGCGGGGACTACTCAAGAGGATGTCGTTATCAGGAGAAAGAAAACTGGCATTCTACAGATTGGAGCGTGGAATGTCAGATCCCTTAATCGGGCAGGTAGGTTAGAAAATTTAAAAAGGAAATGGATAGGTTAAAGTTAGACATAGTGGGAATTAGTGAAGTTTGGTCAGGTGACTACAGGGTTATAAACACAAAATCAAATAGGGGTAATGCAGGAGTAGGTTTAATAATGAATAGGAAAATAGGAATGCGGGTAAGCTACTACAAACAGCATAGTGAACGCATTATTGTGGCCAAGATAGACACAAAGCCCATGACTACTACAGTAGTACAAGTAATATGCCAACTAGCTCTGCAGATGATGATGAAATTGAAGAAATGTATGATGAGATAAAAGAAATTATTCAGATAGTGAAGGGAGACGAAAATTTAATAGTCATGGGTGACTGGAATTCGAGTGTAGGAAAAGGAAGAGAAGGAAACGTAGTAGGTGAATATGGATTGGGGCTAAGAAATGAAAGAGGAAGCCGCCTCGTAGAATTTTGCACAGAGCACAACTTAATCATAGCTAACACTTGGTTTAAGAATCATGAAAGAAGGTTGTATACATGGAAGAACCCTGGAGATACTAAAAGGTATCAGATAGATTATATAATGGTAAGACAGAGATTTAGGAACCAGGTTTTAAATTGTAAGACGTTTCCAGGGGCAGATGTGGACTCTGGCCACAATCTATTGGTTATGACTTGTAGGTTAAAACTGAAGAAACTGCAAAAATGTGGGAATTTAAGGAGATGGGACCTGGATAAGCAAAGAAGGGAAAGCAGAAAGGTGAAAGGAGTATACAGAGGGTCTATACAAGGGTGATGCACTTCAGGACAGTATTATGGAAATGGAAGAGGATGTAGATGAAGATGAAATGGGAGATACGATACTGCGTGAAGAGTTTGACAGAGCACTGAAAGACCTGAGTCGAAACAAGGCCCCCGGAGTAGACAACATTCCATTGGAACTACTGACGGCCTTGGGAGAGCCAGTCCTGACAAAACTCTACCATATGGTGAGCAAGATGTACGAAACGGGCGAAATACCCTCAGACTTCAAGAACAATATAATAAATCCAATCCCAAAGAAAGCAGGTGTTGACAGATGTGAAAATTACCGAACTATCGGTTTAATAAGCCACAGCTGCAAAATACTAACACGAATTCTTTACAGACGAATGGAAAAACTAGTAGAAGCCGACCACGGGGAAGATCAGTTTGGACTCTGTAGAAATATTGCAACACGTGAGGCAATACTCACCCTACGACTTATCTTAGAAGAAAGATTAAGGAAAGGCAAACCTACGTTTCTAGCATTTGTAGACTTTGAGAAAGCTTTTGACAATGTTGACTGGAATACTCTCTTTCAAATTCTAAAGGTGGCAGGGGTAAAATACAGGGAGCGAAAGGCTGTTTACAATTTGTACAGAAACCAGATGGCAGTTATAAGACTCGAGGGGCATGAAGGGGAAGCAGTGGTTGGGAAGGGATTGAGATAGGGTTGTAGCCTGTCCCCGATGTTATTCAATCTGTATATTGAGCAAGCAGTAAAGGAAACAAAAGAAAAATTTGGAGTAGGTATTAAAATCCAGGGAGAAGAAATAGAAACTTTGAGTTTCGCCGATGACATTGTAATTCTGTCAGAGACAGCAAAGGACTTGGAAGAGCAGTTTTGAAAGGAGGATATAAGATGAACATCAACAAAAGCAAAATAAGTATAATGGAATGTAGTCGAATTAAGTCAGGTGATGCTGAGGGAATTAGATTAGGAAACGAGACACTTAAAGTAGTAAAAGAGTTTTGCAATTTGGGGAGCAAAATAACTGATGATGGTTCAAATGTCTCTGAGCACTATGGGACTTAATATCTGTGGTCATCAGTCCCCTAGAACTTAGAAATACGTAAACCTAACTAACATAAGGACATCACACACATCCATGCCCGAGGCAGGATTCGAACCTGGAACCGTAGCAGTCGCGCGGTTCTGGACTGAGCGCCTAGAACCACTAGACCACCGTGCCCGGCTAACTGATGATGGTCGAAGTAGAGGGGATATAAAATGTAGACTGGCAATGGCAAGGAAAGCGTTTCTGAAGAAGAGAAATTTGTTAACATCGAGTATAGATTTAAGTGTCAGGAAGTATGGAGTGTAGCCATGTATGGAAGTGAAACGTGGACGATAAATATTTTGGACAAGAAGAAAATAGAAGCTTTCGAATTGTGGTGCTACAGAAGAATGCTGAAGATTAGATGGGTAGATCACATAACTAATGAGGAAGTATTGAATAGGATTGGGGAGAAGAGAAGTTTGTGGCACAACTTGACCAGAAGAAGAGATCGGTTGGTAGGACATGTTCTGAGGCATCAAGGGATCACCAATTTAGTATTGGAGGGTAGCGTGGAGGGTGACAATCGTAGAGGGAGACCAAGAGACGAATACACTAAGCAGATTCAGAAGGATGTATGTTGCAGTAGGTACTGGGAGATGAAGAAGCTTGCACAGAATAGAGTAGCATGGAGAGCTGCATCAAACCAGTCTCAGGACTGAAGACCACAACAACAACAACAGTTCACTTCTTCAGTTAGTCTTGCTTGGATGGGTATGATGTGCGCATGCTGTGTACAGACACAGGAGGAGCTGGCGGCAGTTCGCAACAGTTGAAAGTGATGTTGCAGGCTGCTGCCTCAGGGTGTAGCTCTGGTGGAGAATCTGGTGCGTCGCATGAGACACCTCAATGGAGGGGTTTATTAGTTATTGGGAGCTCCAAAGTTAGGCGCTTTATGGAGCTTCTTAAGCACCTTAGGTACATGGCTTTCAGGGCTGGAAAGAAATCCAATATGCACTTGGTATGTCTGCCAGGGGGGCCTTATCTGATATATGGAGGTGGCCTTGCTATAGAGTGTGCAGTCACCTGCTAGTTGTGGTTCATGTTGGCACCAACGACACCTGTCATGTGGATTCTGAGGCAATCCTCAGTTTGTACTGGCAGCTGGCGTAGGTGGTGAAGACTGTTGGCCTTGCATGCAACCTGGAAGCAGAGCTTGCAATTTGCAGCATCGTTCCCAGAGTTGATTGGGGTCCTTAGGTTTGGAGCAGAGTGGAGATCTCAAACAAAGGCTTCATTGGCTCTGTGGCGGTCTTGACAGCTGATTTATAGACCTGCGTTATAGTGTGGGGATTTGTATCACTCCCTTTGATAAGTCAGTGGTGCTGTATACAAAGGAAGCAGCTATTTGGGTAGCAAAAGATCTGGTACAGAAGCTGAGAAAATTTTGGTTGCATGTAAAATCGCTAAGTTGGCCTGAGGCTTCTATTCAGTCCCTTGTTGACCAGTCTGGTGAGGCAGTTGAAGATAACCAAATTTCACATTCAAGAAATCGTTCACACAGGAGAACAGTACAAATGTACCATCATTCGACCGTCAGGCAGACTCCCTTATGGACGACATAGAAACAAGCATACTTGGCTTAGAGAAACAACTGAAACATTTGAAAACAAATAAGTCACCAGGTCCAGATGAAATCGTAGTTTGATCTTACAACGAGTACTGTATGACGTTATCCCCTTATGTAGCTTGCACTTATCGTGAATCTCTCGTTCAGTACAAAGTCCCAAGCGAATGGAAAATGTGCAGGTGAATCCAGTATATAAGAAAGGTAAAAGAATGGACCAGCAAAATTACAGACCAATATCCCTAAATTCTGTTTGCTGCAGAATCCTTGAACACATTCTCAGTTCGAATATAATGAACTTCCTTGAGAGACTAAGAAACTTATGTCCACAAATAAACATCGTTTTAGAAAGCATCACTAGCGCGAAACTCAGCTTGTCCTTTTCTGGTATGATATACTGAGAACTATGGATGAAAGGCAAGAGGCACATTCCATATTTCTAGATTTCTGGAATGCATTTGACACGCTGCCACATTGCAGGCTGTTAATGAAGGTATGAGCGTATGGAATAAGTTCACAGATATGTGAGTGCTCGAAGACTTCTTAAATAATAGAACCTAGTTTGTTGCCGTTAATGGCGAGTGTTCATCAGAGACAACAATATTGTTACGTGTGCCCCAGGGAAGTAAGATAGGACGACTGTTGTTCTCTATATACATAAATGACTTGGAGGCAGGGTGGACAGCAATCTGCAATAATTTGCTGATTATGCCATGGCGTACGGTTAGGTGTAGAAGTTGAATGACTATAGGAAGATACAAGACGACTTGGACAAAATTTCCAGTTGGTGTGATGAATGGTAGCTAGCCCTAAGTATAGAAAAATGTAAGTTAATGCGGATGAGTAGGAAGAGCAAACCTGTAATGATTGGATACAGTATTACTAGAGAGCTTCTTGACACAGTGAAGTCGTTGAAGTATCTGAGCATTACTTTACAAAGCGACATGAGGTGGAACAAGCATGTAAAAACTGTGATTGGGAGGGCAAATGGTCGACTTCGGTTTATAGGGAGAATTTTAGGAAAGAGCGGTTCACATGTAAAGAAGGCCGCATATAGGACGCTGGTGCGACATATTCTTGAATACTGTATGAGTGTTTTGGGTCTGTAGCAGGTCGGATTGAAGGAAGACCGAAGCAATTCAGAGGAGGGCTGGTAGATTTGGTCCCAGTAGGTTCAAACAACATGTACGCATTACGAACATGCTTTGGGAACCCATATGGAATTCCCTGGAGGGAAACACTGTTGAGAAAATTTAGAGACCTGTCCTTTGAAGCTGACTGCCGAATGATCCTCCTGCCGCCAACATACATAATGCGTAATGACCACAAAGATAAGATACGAGAAACTAGGGCTCATATGTAGGTGTACAGGCAGTAGTTTCTACCTAGCTCTGAGAAATGACGAGTAGCTGTACAGGGTACCCTCCACCACGCCCCATATGGTGGCTTGTGGAATAACTTTGTAGATGTATAGGTAGAAGTGGGTGCACTTGCTGGGCTTCGTGTTGTGGCGTCTGTGCAGTTACTGTGGGTGGAGGGAGTGAAGTGCCAGCCTGAGTCGTAACTGTGGGTCGAGATCGCACTCAGAAACCCATGCATCGGTAGAGAGGCCTGTACATGTGACAATTCAAAGGACGTAACCATTATGTGTGAGGGCAGTTACGACTTTTGTACGCAGAGCTCTGATGTCGTAGAGTGCTTTTGAGAGCTCAGAGAACATGGTCACGACATGTGAGGCTGGTGATGCACTTTTTGTGAGGATTGACAGTTGCGGAGCTGAAGGAACAGGCATTGGGTGCGGCACGTAGCTGTCGTCACAGGAGATGAAGGCACCTGAACAGTGACGAACTGTGGTGGGTTGAAGGTAAGGCGAAAAGTTACAGTGGCGCAGGAGTCCAACCCTAACGCGTTCATCGATTTCTGCCACATAAAAAGTCCATACAAAAAGCTTGTTGTGGGAAAGGCAGAGTGATAAGCTGACGGAGTTGTGAACAGCACATGTGCCCTGTTTGCAGCGGCGAGAGGTAAAGAAGCTGGAGAGGGATCAATAGACATCACAGTGGCTGGGACAACAGTGACGTCGGCTTTTGTGCCCATGAGGAAGCAGAGGCCAGAAGAGATGAGTGTGGGCCCAAGGCAGACACTGTGAGACCTGGGCTGGTAGGCGCCATGTCTCATTAAGGCGGGATATGGAGCCCAAACGTGTCCACCATTGGCATTTGGGAGACTGTACGGAGGCCTGCAGTTGCGAGTAGCGTAGCCGAACGCTGTGTGAAACAACAATGCAAATAGGTAGGGAGAGCTGGCAGGGAGGCAGTTCGGAAGATGGGATGGGTCGTTGCTGAGTGCTTGAGGGATGGTCAGGCGAAGCTTCAGCTGAAGATGGTGCGTGTCAGGTTGTTGACGCAGGCAGTGCAGGCTGGAGGCCACCCGGCAGCAGCAGCGTAACAACAGAAGACTGGGCTTGGTGGCCACAGTGATGGCCGCACGTGAGAGTTTGCCTCACCAGTGCAGTTGGCGCTGGGCTTGGTGGCCACAGTGGTGGCCGCACGTGAGAGTTTGCCTCACCAGTGCGGTTGGCGCCAGTGCTCGAGACATGAGGTGGCAGTGGTGAATAATAAGGAATCCTTGGTCAGTGAAACAGAGGTTTGACTCTAGAGGGGCCATGAAGTGTGGAAGTAATTGCAGCTATAGCTTGTAAGGATGTTTGACAAACCAAAGGGTTCAGAAAGCGATGTCAGGCATTACTTCACTGTCGATTTGGGGAGTGAAGGTGTTGCCAGAGCTAGGAAGCGTGTGCTCGGCTAATAGTTCGTTGTGAATAATGTTGTGTATGGTCTCAGTGGATGGGCAGAAGGGGCGCTCGATGAGGCAACTTCCAGTCAATGTATGTCTGCAGTCCATAGGCAGCGAAAGCAGCAGATCACTGGTGATGTCGATGCGTTCATGCAGATAACTGATTAAGCAAATGAACTTTGAAGTTAAAGCCTGCAGACTTACATAAAATGAACTTTGTGCTATCATCTGAGATACAATGGAAATCGAGGTTATTGTCCACTACAGTATACTACATCTTAGGATTGTCTTTTTGCAGGCATGGCAGCTTGGGAAACCTCAGAGGGGTAGTATTATGAGTGGGAACAGTCGATGTGCACTAAGGCAGGGAAGCTGTACTGGCCTGTGGTGTGAAATAGTGATTGAGCGGCCAATGGTCGTTATTGGTCTGGTGACTGAAGCAGCAGAAGCCTGGCCTTTCTTGTAGTCAGGCACGTGTTGAAATCTGCTGATGTCCAGAATGGGGGCGGTCAGAACAGGTGTGCTAGCGATGGAGGCTTCAGAGGGTGGCACAGGAGGAGCAGGCGTGGGCAGGGCATGGGTGATGTCCACAACAGTAGGACCAGGCGCGTGGACAACACTGGAGAGGCGAGCTGACGTGGGTGAGGCAGTGGCGCTGTACTTGGAGGCAGCAGGTACGAACAAGGAAAGGACATTGTGGTCCATAGCAGCAGTAGTGAGCGCGAGTGAAATGGATGGAAAGATGCTGCAGCACTATGAGCTAGTCCGCTTGGAGTGGGCACTAGCAGAGTATGGGTGCTGTAGGTTAGTGCCACAGGAAATGGCGCGGAACGCGCAAGAGCGAAGGTGTCTGGCGCAGCAGAAGCGAACGGCGTCGCCAAAAATCTGTGCGGGAGGGGAGCAAGATGCACAGAAGGCACGAGAGCGAAGTCGTCTGGCGTGGTAGGAGCGACCAGCACCACCAAAAATCCTTGATAGTTGGAGGTCAGATGCGCTGAGGTGCGGGCATCCGACGCGGCAGAGGCGACCGACGTCGACGATAAAGCGCACGGTATAGGAGACATGGAAGAGGCGAAATGCAATACCAGGTGTGCACGAAAGCGAACAGATGTATTGGAGGCGACTGGCATCGTCGAATAAGAGTGCGAAAATTAAACAGTCGCGGTAGAGAGGGGGGAGGGAATGGGCGAGAGTCGTCGATGTAAACGGTGAGAACACTGCAAAATGAGTAGCCGATTGGAATGAGGCAGCATGCTGCAGACTCACTGAATGGGCCGTGTAGCTCCAACCTTGTCCATGTGGCATTGAATGGCGAGGCGACATCCTGTACAGGGATGCGGTTGGTGAGCAGGCCACTCGACACAGTATGGTCAGCATGCTAATTCAGCCATATTGTGTCATGCGAGGCTGGCTTGGTCGTATTCAAAACCTCCGATAGAAAATCACATAATTCTGCCTTAGCCATGAGTGACGAGGTAGGTACAATAGCAGATTCACATTCGAACTTGACTGCAGGCATGGAGAAGACCTAACACAAAGGAATGATACGATCCATGTTGGTGATGAACAATGCTAACCAAAGCACATGAAACAAAGGTGATAGGCACTGGCAGTTTTTAATGTTACTACCACTGTGGTTATTAATGCAGTTAAGGTAATGTGCATCACTAATAATATACATTTTGATGGAAATACTGGGTGATCAAAAAGTCAGTATAAATTTGAAAACTTAATAAACCACGGAATAATGTAGATTGAGAGGTAAAAATTGACACACATGCTTGGAATGACATGGGGTTTTAATAGAACAAAAAAAAAAAACAAAGTTCACAAAATGTCTGACAGATGGCACTGGACAGCAAAATGTCAGTGACTGCGCGTGACAATCATGTATAAAAGGAGCTGTAATGAGAGAGAGAATCAGATGCGCCAGCAGTCGCAGAATGTTTACTTTACCTAAAAAGGCGCTTTTAGTGAAGCTGTATTATCAGAATAGGGAATGTGCTAGTTCAGCCTTACGATCCTATCGCTATAGGAAGGGGGTTCGAACAGGTAAAGGTCCATTGAAAAATGCAGATGTGGCGAGAATGATTTCGAAGTTTGGACGATAGACCCCGTAGTGGCCGACCGAGCACAAGGCATAATGCTGCTGAGACAGTTCAGGAAGAAATGGAGACTGTAGCGGGTTCATCTATGCATGGGGAAGTCAGCACTCGTCCAGTCACACATCGCACTGGCATTCCATACACTACTGTTTGATTGGCACTTAGGCGTACCATCCAAAGCTATCTGTACAAACTCCATCGGCATCATGAACTGTTACCGGGCGATTTAGTGAAGTGTAGGGCATTTGCGGTGTGGGCGTCTCAAAAGATGGCGGAAGATGACGATTGGTTGAGTAACATGCTATGGACCGACGAAGCTCATTTCACGCTCTGAGGGCCTGTCAATGCCCACAACTGCAGAACTTGGGCTACTAAAAATCCTAGAACTGTCGTGGAAACTCCACTGCACCACGAGAAAGTCAAGGTATGGGTTGGATTTACCACATCTACCGTTATCGAGCCTTTTTTCTTCAAGGAAATGCGTGATTCTGGTTTTGTAAGTGCTACCATGATGGGTGAGAGGTAGGCCGATATGTTACAGAATTGCATCATCCCCAGCCTGGCTGACAAACACCTGCCAGAACGTATGATGTTTATGCAGGATGGCGCTCCACCCCATATTGCTAGACATGTGAAAAATCTCTTGCGCGCGTCGTTTGGTGATGATCATGTGCTCAGCCACCACTATCGTCATGCTTGGCCTCCCAGGTCCCCAGACGTCAGTCCGTGCGATTATTGGCTTTAGGGTTACCTGAAGTCGCAAGTATATCGTGATCGACCAACATCGCTAGGGATGCTGAAAGACAACATCCGACGCCAGTGCCTCACCATAGCTCCGGACATGCTTTACAGTGCTGTTCACAACATTATTCTTCGACTACAGCTATTGTTGAGGAATGATGGTGGACATATTGAGCATTTCCTGCAAATAACATCATATTTGCTTTGTCTTACTTTGCTATGCTAATTATTGCTATTCAGATCAGATGAAGCGCCATCTGTCGAACATTTTTTGAACTTTTGTATCTTTTTGGTTCTAATAAAACTCCATGTCATTCCAAGCATGTGTGTCAATTTGTACCTCTCTATCTACATTATTCTGTGATTTATTCAGTTTTCAAATTTATACTGACTTTTTGATCACCCATTACATTTATTAAACACTGAATGACCAGACACAGTGTGGCAGAAAACATAAGTGTTACAGCACGTAAGAAAGCAGGCATCGGATTAGTCCAAAGAAAGGTATTCATCGATGAAACACACTTTTCATTTATCGATAGACGCCACAAATGGTTAACAGCTTTGAAACATAAGTTTTTATCTCTGACCTGTTTGCTACATGAAGACTGAATCGGTGAGTTTAACTTTCTTGTCTTTTGAACTGTTCTAACAGATATTCTGCATCGCTATCTAACAGAAAGGTCTTCCACAATTCCGATTTTTAATAAACAAGGTTATAATGGCGGCTTGAGGTGGGTACTGGGGTAGAACACTCAGTCGCTGCTGTGTCTACCCTTTCTAGTTTTTCTTATTTGGCCACAGCAAGGCTGGACAAACTTTTCAGGCTTATATCAAGCCCCAAATTTAAAGTGATAACAATATTTTCTGTTCTTATCGAATTTTCCTCTGCTTCCAGTTCTACTGTATCTCCTTTGCCTACTTGGTTTTCGAAGCATCTTAATCTCATTTTCCAATTCTTCAATTATTAAGAGAAGATCTAGGGCTGTCATGGCCAATGGTTTTGATGGAATGAATTAAACTGATGAAATTTGAACCTCTTCAGCTGAGTACATTTAGACCATACTATCCATACTATATGCCATTTAAGAAATCTTATCCACCGTTTTGTCAGATATAACTAAAATACTTCGACTGCTACTAGGAAGTTTCTCAAGCCAAAGTGTTTTTAAGATCTTGTCTGATATATTACTACAGGCATAGTGCAGCATTCTTCTTAGTAATTGCCTAGGCTTCATATCACTAAGTTTTAAACTACTCAAGAAGTTCAAAGCCTGGTCTAGCACTCAGCTTTAATCTGTCAGAAAGTTTCATTAGTAGCATTTATTTGACTCTAGACCTTTTTACAAAACAAATTTCGATGTGAAAAGTCACACATAATTATATATACTCATGGTAATACTCAGCAACTCTGAGCATCGATACTCCATGTAGTCTTGGGAAATTAATTGTCATCTATTGATGGTCATTGTAATCAAAACTGATAACTACCAACACAAAGAAAATAATTTATGATATTGACAGGTACTTTTTGTATTTATATATTACAAAATGTATCTAAATCATACCCAAACACACACATGTAAATTTGAACACCGCCTCTTTCTCTGCATCCGCTCCACCTTATTCACTTCGATTCTTTCTTTGTTACACTTGCTTCAGCAGTCTTTTCTATACTTGAAAGTAACTGATACCAGTTGAGAAAATTAACAGAAGAAACATTCTTAAATGAAACACGTCAGTCGAGGCTGATTCACACTTGATGGAGTGGGACAGCACTAAACATCAAAACATTCCATAATGAATTTAAGATGGTGGCATTTACACAGACCATCAATGGAATGGAACAGGGTGGGAAAGAATGAAAAGTTACTGTCAAGGTTTCTTGATAAGAAGGTTTTGACATTGACATTAGTGAGGGAACCATTTCGTCGTCTACTAACATCGAAAGTTAATCTGTTTTCGCCGCACTCACATAAGTTATAACATAGTAATATATTTCGTTCTTTTGTATATTCTTAGTCTTCACTTTATAATTTTGCTTTGTTTTCGTGACAAACTGCAACTGTTCCATGACGATTTGGATATTTTTTACAACGAGTGTTCTTCTGTAAGAGAAGCTAGCTATCTGAGAAGGAAAAATTACCTGAGTTTTGCAATAACTGAACAAAGCTGACACCTACACTGTGTACGAATGAGAATATAAACTGATAAAACAATTTTCATTAAGTAATTTTTTTTTACTAAGCGAAAAAGTACGTTCTACTGAAGAAGAAAAATAAAGTGGTGGTTTATGGTGTTATTTGCTACACAGGAACAAAAAAGTAATGGATAAAGTGGACAGGTTCTACCCATTCTCTTATGAATATTGTTTGATGTGTTTCTATGTACAAATGTTCTCTAGCAAATAAATGTCGATGGCTTGAAATGTTGTTTCAATTTTCAGTAATTTACGACACAAAAATGATCGATAAAATCCATTACGTAGTGCCCTTTGGCCATCAATACACTTAATGGATATTAGTTGCTTAATTTCGATTGTACACTCCAACTTTTTGTGTCACAAACGGTGCCTCATAACCTTACTTTTCACCATTCAGTGCTGGGCTAAGAGAATTGATATCCTGTTGATACTTCATCTACTGTGAACACTCCACCATTTCACGATGACATTGCCTACTGTTCCATTCAGTTCTGTTGTTGTCTGGCATGAATCGGCTTTTACACAGAATATACTCTATATAGATGCACACATCAACCAATAATGCTTCAAATGGCTCTGAGCACTATGCGACTTAACATCTTTGGTCATCAGTCACCTAGAACTTAGAACTAATTAAACCTAACTAACCTAAGGACATCACACACATCCATGCTCACGGCAGGATTCGAACCTGCTACCGTAGCAGTCGCGCGGTTCCGGACTGAGCGCCTAGAACCGCGAGACCACCGCGGCCGGCCATCAACCAATAGCACCATTCTTATTAGTGAAATATCGTTTCCTGATTAGGCTCTAAATTACACCAGTAAGGATTTCACCCCACGTAGAATTAAATAACAAATAATCTATTGTACATTGTAGCATTAATCAGCATCCAAAATAGGTAAACTTCTCTATTGTGTACTCTATGTATCTTAGGTTTAACTTTTTAGTGGGATTGTTTACTGTGAAGAAGTTTATTTTGGTATTGTTATTCTTCATATCAAATTTCTTTAGCGTTATTTTGTTTACTTGCAATAGCAACATTAACTAATTCTAACTTCCTAATAAACTGCCACAAAGTCCTTCATAATTAATCGATATGTTTATCAAACCTCCTTTAACCTTACCACTCCTTGTGTACTTAAGACTTTCTCTCATGTGTTGCAGTACACCTTTATGTATTTCCATCTTTGATTACAAACTTGTTAGGTCCTCAGACTACCCGTTTCAGTTATCAATGACGATCTTCAGATTTGTATTAACAACATGTCCTAATATAATGGAGCCATAGTGGCAGTGCTAAAAGATAAACACAAATTCAGTTCAGCATCATCACACATAAATGATTTTGTGTTTATCTTTTGGCGGTGCTGTTGTGGTTCCATTATATTAAACACGTTGTTTGTTAAAACAGATCTGAAGATAGTCATTGCTGACCAAAACTGTTAGTATGAGGACCTAACAAGATTTTGTATCATAGATGTAGGTAAAGAAATTTATTCTACACTTTCAGGATCACTGTTCCATTTTAACATTGAGATCATGTCACAGATTGTGATTGAGTATATACGTTTAATATGTGTATAGTACTGAGGAGGAGCAGATCCAGATTTCGGTTCTGCAGGGGGAAGGGGGGGCGGAAGGGGGCATCAGAGTTTATTACTGTCCCTCCCTCCCCCACTTTTCCACAAGTATTACTTGCAGTCACCCACTGTTCTAACATGCCACAGCTGACTACGATTTTAATAATGTTAATAATAAAATTTTAAAAATGTTGTAATATAATAGTAATTTGTTTATGTCAAGACTTAGTTCATCGCCGGCCAGAGTGGCTGAGCGGTTCTAGGCACCACAGTCTGGAACCATGGGACCACTGCGGTCGTACTGCTGAATCCTGCCTCGGCCATGGATGTGTGTGGTGTCCCTAGGTGAGTTAGGTTTAAGTAGTTCTAGGTCCTAGGGGACTGATGACCCCAGAAGTTAAGTCCCATAATGCTCAGAGCCATTTGAACCATTTTTGAACTTAGTTCATCAGTTTAGTAGAACAGCCAAGAAATTGCGTTTATCTAGAAATTTAAGGGGAACATGTGTCAGACAATTAATTTGCAAGCTATAATAGTTTAAAGCTGCTGAATGAGTTTGTTGTACATGCTTAATTTTTTCTAATCCTGCTCTGGGAGCTCAGAGCCAAGGAGGCTAAGTCAGAGCTGGTGAGCAGATTGGAACGTCAACCAGGTGTACCGTCTATGTAGCGGATGGCAAGTCAGCAGGCAAGAATTGGCACACAGTACCCGAATAAGAGAAGCAGAAATACCAGTACTGGAGTGCTACATGACAGGAGAGTATGGAGTAACACTCCATAACTTCAGCGCCAGAGCGCCACTGTAATAGCCAGACAGAGTAGAAATAATTGAGTTCAGTGCCTGAGAATAATTATTGAATCACAACAGTAAAGCAACGGACAAAAAATGTGGACAAACCTCGTCCTAGACATGGGCTCATCTCTGTAAATCACAGGACTTTCTGAGCTCAAAGACACATCCATTTGTGCCGCCATTCTGTCCATATCCCTAGAACTAGATAGAATTATGGTCTACTGAGTTTCAGTGAAACCATGACAAGCTGATCGAAGATGGTGTATTTCTTGGTCACTTGTTAACTTCAACACAAAGACACAGCCGGCCAGACACAAACCACAGCTGTGGTCTGCTGTTGCTGCCTACTGCGACATCACAAAAGAGAACAGTACTAGTGTGGGGACAGTCCTCCTCTACTGAAGGTCAACTGCTGATGGAGCCGAAAAAATCAGTGCACCTGGAAAGACAACATCGATTCTGATCCCATGGTGGTATATACCACATGGGGGACAGCAGATATACTGTTAATCGTTTCAACGTCATTTGCCAACAGATAGCGCTGTGGCATAGCCACCAAAGGGCCATCTTTGTCCACTCTTTAATAGGGTATACTTACAGCCAGAAGGCTCAGTGTGGAGCAAGCATGTGAAGCAAGCAGGCAACCATGCCATGGAGACACACTCGTGCTTTCTGCAGCCAAATGAGCGGATTTGAAAGGGGTAAATTTATGTTCTTCAGAGAGGTGGGCTAGTCCTTTCAGAGAACTGCCACGTGAGTTGGATGCACTATGTCAGCTGTGCAATGATACTGGTATCAGCAGCCAGGTGAACATTCTCACACTTGTAGCTGTGATTCTGGATGCCCATACACCACAGACACCCACAAGGATCGTAGTCTTATAAGGGCAGCAGTGGCAGATTATACAGGTACCAAAGCAGAGATAAGAGGGCTTGTGAGCCCAGACGCATGGATGCGGCCATGTGGTAGTGTACTGAACTGTTTGTGTACTTTTTTGTCTTCTGTTTAACCCAACTTTAGAGTGTAACTGTGGCATACTCGACTCTGCTAAAATTGTAGCGTATAGTTGTGACTACAAAAAAAAAAAAGGCTCTGAGCACTATGGGACTTAACATCTATGGTCATCAGTCCCCTAGAACTTAGAACTACTTAAACCTAACTAACCTAAGGACATCACACAACACCCAGCCATCACGAGGCAGAGAAAATCCCTGACCCCGCCGGGAATCGAACCCAGGAACCCGGGCGTGGGAAGCGAGAACGCTACCGCACGACCACTAGATGCGGGCAGTTGTGACTACAGCCGAAGATTAAACACAAATCTAAGAATAGAATTCTGCAAATATTATAGTCGTTTTACACATATACTTGCAGCTGTACTATTAAACGACTTTCAGCTGCAGAATTGATACTAAACTTTGCATGGAATCTGAAAATAATAATTTGGATTCATAAAGTCAGTATCTTGATCCTATCATAAGCGATTCTGCATTAATATTATGAACATGCGCCTTGATTCATAGACTTAGTTTTGTGATGCCCAGGTAGTACAACAGAAACGTCTATTGAAATTCTCAGTTGCTCTTCATATGTGATAGCAGTCTGATTTAAAATATTATCAATTAATGCATTATTCTATTTGCAGATGCCAGAAAGATGTTGTGTTTCTGGTTGCTACAGCAATTACAAATCCAGCAAGGCAGAGGGTAATGTATCAGCGTTTACATTCCCTGCACAAGAGAAAAACAGAAAACGCAGGACAAAAACATCCACAGAAGTGACTGGAATCAATTCAACAGAAAAGTTATTTATATTGAACATGAGGAACATGATGTGTCATGAGTGAAAGTTCAAGCCTCTTATCTCTGCTTTGGTACCTGCATAATCTGCCACTGCTGCCCTTATAAGCTCTGACTGGAATTATCAAATGTTCCTTCATCAAATACCACTGCTTTTACCAGAAGTTGTGCCAAAATTAATTCCTGGTTTTCCATCATATTTAGGAAAGGCACAGTCTTCAACAAGGTATAATCCAGAAGAAAAAAGGAAATGTGTATGCCGAGAAGAGGAGGAGAAGAATTTGGCTCGGTTACAGAAACATCATTTTTTTCGATGGTAGTTCCAAGAAAGAAAGTGGAGTGTTAAAGTCAATAAAATATTATATTATGTCGTAGATTTTTCTTATGACATTCCTGAGGTCAAAGTGTGTATTGAAATCAACTGAAAGCTCACTTGTATGTATTGTTTCCAAATAAATGTTTGCTTCATTATTAATCAGTTATTGCAAATGTGACTTCATATTTTTCGTTTCTTATGTCGCAAATGTCTGCAGTGGAGATCGTCAGATATAAGCTAGCGCAACATGAAGTTTATTGCAATGCCCACAACACACAACAGGTTATATACATTCACTGAGAAACGTGGCAAGCCTTTCAGATAGCCTCTTTCCATGTTTGTTCAACTTTAATGAAACCAAATGAGGGGATTTGAATTAGTTTGATGGGAGTTATCATATTCACAGTGATTGTATGAAATGATTTCATTTCCTCTTCTTAACCTGTTACAGTCTAACACAGCTCTGGGTACATTCATTTGCTTCATGGTCTGACTTTGTAAGTGAGGAGTGCTGTGAATATGAGACAGGTAACACAATGTGAGGCCCTGTGGAATGTGCCATACAGGGCCATGGCCACAATGGCCTTCGCAGAAACGGAGGGGATGTAGCATGTAGGACGCCTGCCTGTTTACCAGGGATGTAGGCCAGATGTCACATGTAGAGCAGGCGATAGGCCATTGACCATTTACAGGACGATGCAACGGCAATTCCACTGTTAAATGCAGAGGAGAGAGCTGATAGGTGGAAAGAGTACACTGAAGGTATCTGAAAGTCTCTATCAGGGGGAAGACTTGTCTGATGTGACAGAAGAAGAACGAGCCGATATAGAAGAGATAGGTGGTCTAGTATCAGGATCAGAATTTAAGAGAGCTTATGAGGACTTAAGATCAAATAAGGCAAAAGGGACAGATAAAGTTCCATCAGAATTACTAAAATCGTTAGGGGAAGTAATATACAGAAGAATGGAAAAGAATATTGAGGATGTGTTAGATGATGATCAGTTTGGCTTTAGGAAAGGTAAAGGGACCAGAGAGGCAATACTAACGTTGTGGATGATAGTGGAAGCAACACTAAAAAAAAAATCAAGACACATTTATAGGTTTCGTCGAGCTGCAAAAAGCATTCAATATTGTTAAATGGTGCAAGAAGTTCATAATTCTGAGAACAATAGTGGTAAGCTTTAGGGAGGGACTGGTAATACACTACTGGTTATTAAAATTGCTACACCACGAAGATGTACTACAGACGCGAAATTTAACCGACAGGAAAAAGATGCTGTGATATGCAAATGAGTAGCTTTTCAGGCCATTCACGCAAGGCTGGCGCCGGTGGCGACACCTACAACGTGCTGCCATGAGGAAAGTTTCCAACCGATTTATCATACACAAACAGCAGTTGACCGGAGTTGCCTGATAAAACGTTATTGTGATGCCTTGTGTAAGGAGGAGAAATGCGCACCATCACGTTTCGAATTTCGATAAAGATCGGATTGTAGCCTATCGCGATTGCGGTTTATCGCATCGCGACATTGCTGCTCGCGTTGGTCAAGATCCAATGACTTAGCAGAATATGGAATCGGTGAGTTCAGGAGGGTAATGCGGAACGCCGTGCTGGATCCCATCGGCCTCGTATCACTAACAGTCGAGATGACAGGCATCTTATCCGCACGACTGTAAGGATCTTGCACCCACGTCTCGATCCCTGAGTCAAACAGATGGGGACGTTTGAAATACAACAACCTTCTGCACGAACAATTCAACGACGTTTGCAGCAGCATGGACTATCAGCTCGGAGACCATGGCTGCGGTTACCCTTGACGCTGCATCACAGACAGGAGCGCCTGCGATGGTGTACTCGACGACGAAACTGGGTGCACGAATGGCAAATCGTCATTTTCCCGGATGAATCCAGGTTCTGTTTGAGCATCATGATGGTCGCATCCGTGTTTGGCTACATCGCGGTGAACGCACATTGGAAGCGTGTATTCGTCATCGCCATACTGGCGCATCACCCGGCGTGATGGTATGGGGTGCCATTGGTTACACGTCTCTGTCAACTCTAGTTCGCATTGACGGCGCTTTGAACAATGGAAGTTACATTTCAGATGTGTTACGACCCGTGGCTCTACCCTTCATTCGATCCCTGCGAAAGCCTACATTTGAGCAGGATAATGCACTATCGCATGTTGCAGGTCCTGTACGGGCCTTTCTGGGTACAGAAAATGTTCGACTGATGCTATGGCCAGCACATTCTCCAGATCTCTCACCAATTGAAATCGTCTGGTCAATGGTGGCCGAGCAACTGGTTCACATCAAAACACCAGTCACTATTCTTGATGAACTGTGGTATCGTGTTGAAGCTGCATAGGCAGCTGTACCTGTACACGCCATCCAAGCTCTGTTTGACTCAATGCGCAGGCGTATCAAGGCCGTTATTACGGCCAGAGGTGGTTGTTTTGGGTACTGATTTCTCAGGATATATGCACCCAAATTGCGTGAAAATGTAATCACATGTCTAGTATAATATATTTGTCCAATGAATACCCGTTTATCATCTGCAGTTCTTCTTGGTGTAGCAATTTTAATGGCCAGTGATGTATACAATTTGTACTAGAGACAAGAGGTAGTAACAAGAGTGGACGGGCAAGAACAAAGTGCTGGGATTAAAAAGGGTGTAAGCTAGGGATGTAGTCTTTCGCCCCTACTGTTCAATCTGCAGACTGAAGAAGCAATGATGCAAATAAAAGAAAGCTTCAGGAGTGGAATTCAAATTCAAGGTGGAAGGATATCAATGATACGGATCGCTGATGACATTGCTGTCCTGAGTAAACTGAAGAAGAATTACATGGTTCAAATGGCTCTGAGCACTATGGGACTTAACATCTGAGGTCATTAGTCCCCTAGACCTTAGAACTACTTAAACCTAAGTAACCTAAGGACACCACACACATTCTTGCCCGAGGCAGGATTCGAACCTGCTACTGTAGCGGTCACACGGTTCCAGACTGAAGCGCCTAGAACCGCTCGGCCACTACGGCCGGCAGAATTACATGATCTGTTGAATGGAATGAACAGTCTAATAAGTACAGAATATGGATGGACAGTAGGTCGAAGAAAGACGAAAGTAATGAGAAGCATCAAGGATGAGAACAGCGAGATACTTAACTTCAGGATTGATTGTCACGAAGTAGATGAACTTAAGGATTCCTGCTACCTAGGCATCAACCAATGACGGATGGATGAAGGAGGACATCAGAAGCAGACCAGCACTCGCAGAAAGGGCACTCCTGGCTAAGAGAAGTCTACTAGTATCAAAGATATCCCTTAATCTACTGTTCCTGATCTATATAAATGACCTGGGTGACAATCTGAGCAGTTCTCTTAGACTGTTCGCAGATGATGCTGTAATTTACCGTCTAGTAAGGTCATCCGAAGACCAGTATCAGCTGCAAAGCGATTTAGAAAAGATTGCTGTATGGTGTGTCAGGTGGCAGTTGACGCTAAATAACGAAAAGTGTGAGATGATCCACATGAGTTCCAAAAGAAATCCGTTGGAATTCGATTACTCGATAAATAGTACAATTCTCAAGGCTGTCAATTCAACTAAGTACCTGGGTGTTAAAATTACGAACAACTTCATTTGGAAGGACCACATAGATAATATTGTCGGGAAGGCGAGCCAAAGGTTGCGTTTCATTGGCAGGACACTTAGAAGATGCAACAAGTCCACTAAAGAGACAGCTTACACTACACTCGTTCGTCCTCTGTTAGAATATTGCTGCGCGGTGTGGGATCCTTACCAGGTGGGATTGACGGAGGACATCGAGAGGGTGCAAAGAAGGGCAGCTCGTTTTGTATTATCGCGTTATAGAGGAGAGAGTGTGGCAGATATGATACACGAGTTGGGATGGAAGTCATTACAGCATAGACGTTTTTCGTCACGGCGAGAGCTTTTTACAAAATTTCAGTCACCAACTTTCTCTTCCGAATGCGAAAATATTTTGTTGAGCCCAACCTACATAGGTAGGAATGATCATCAAAATAAAATAAGAGAAATCAGAGCTCGAACAGAAAGGTTTAGGTGTTCGTTTTTCCCGCTCGCTGTTCGGGAGTGGAATAGTAGAGAGATAGTATGATTGTGGTTCGATGAACCCTCTGCCAAGCACTTAAATGTGAATTGCAGAGTAGTCATGTAGATGTAGATGTAGATGTAATTTGAGGAAGAAATTTCTGAGAATGTACATCTGTAGCACATCACTGTATGGTACTGAAGTATGGACTGTGGGAAAACCGGAACAGAAGAATATCGAAGCATTTGATATGTGGTGCAACAGAAGAATGTTGAAAATTAGGTGGACTGATAGGGTAAGGAGTGAGGAGGCTCTGTGAAGAATTGGAGAGGAAAGGAATATGTGGAAAACACTGACAAGGAGAAGGGACAGGATGATATGGCTTCTGTTAAGACATCAGGGAATGACTTCCATGGTACTAGAGGGAGCTGCAGAGGGAAAAACGGTAGAGGAAGACAGAGATTGGAATACATCAAGCAAATAATTGAGAACGCAGGTTGTAAGTACTACTCTGATATGTTCAGGTTGGCACAGCAGGTGGATTAGTGGCGGGCCACACCAAAGCAGTCAAAAGACTGATGACAAAGAAAAAACTTTCGTCCTAGAAGATGGAATTCTGTCAGTAGTAGGTACGAGGTAGGAGCTTGTTATGTGGCATACTTGGGAAGATAAACACCTCCTGGCTGTCCTAATAACTTAAGGGGGAAACCAGCTGTTAGACACGGACTTTTTTGGGTGAGAAGAAATAATTAGAATTTAATCAAATTTTGAAATAATTGCATTCATATTTCGAATAGTTTTCGTGAATTTTCTTGAATAATTTCAAAGTTATACTGTGATGTCCGCTGAAGGTTGTGAGTATAGTTTTCCAATTGCGTACAGTGTAGCCATTCTGATTTTCATCTGAAATCAAAAAGGTTTTGATTTTACATTAATAACTAATTTTCTTAGAATATGAACCTCAATGCAGGAGAAAATAATGAAAATTAAAACTTTTGCAGACGTTGGAACAATTAACTTCGTCTTTCACGATTTTTCTCTAATTATGCAAAGAAAAATACCCTTAAAATCATGATACCATCTCACAAGTTGATTCATAAATCCGTAATTTTATAAAGAATCGTATTATCAGTTTTCATAATGATCGGTTCTATGCTTTTTGAATTAAACTGTATGCAAATGTGGAAAAAGTCATTTCGAGATAAAAGCGTCTGAAAAATAAATTTTCGGAAACTAGAAATTCAATGAATAATAATGTAAAATGCCTACCGATTAATCTGCGATTCCAGCACCATATAATAATTCTTCTTCCTCATAGGCTACATTTCGCGCTTGCTGCAGTGCTTTCCGAGCTGTCCGACCTTCCTTTGATTCCAATGAACTACGTCGATTCTGCCAGCTCACGCCCTGGTTATCCATTTGTTCGCCATAATTGAAGCTTTGCGTGCCTGCTACAATTCCTCCCTTGTTTATGACCATCAGAAGGGATGAATTTCCTTCACTGAATAAGCCAGCTGCTCATACGATGCCAAGTCAACGACTTTTAGTCCGGAGTGTAAGTGTTTAGGAGCTAATCGCCAAATAGTGGAATTCAAACTTTCATTCGCAATTTGTGTGTGGCCACCTAAACATCTCTTCAATAATTCATCCCTTGGTAAATCTTCATATATTTGAAGAATGATGTGCACTCAGTGCTATACTCATAAAATCCAAACGAATGCGAATTTCGCTTTGAAATTTTGATAGCGTGTTCTTGGATAGTTAAGCTAACGATTTATGCAAAAAAAGATTTTTTTTGAACCTCCTAATGTGTTTTTCCCCTTATCAAAGCAACATGACCTACTTAATGGTCGGATAATGGAGAAGGGTTAGCTACTATCCTTGTAGAAAATTTTTTAACATTTAGTTGGACCTGTAATGTGTGGCTAGCTGGTGGCTGAATTAGCACTAATTGGTGTGTTAGTAGTGATGTCATGAAGACGTAACACTAGGCGGAAAGCTTTTTATAAAAGACGGGAAGAAATTCGATTCATTGGCTTCTTGACGTTTCATTGATTTTGGACACGAAATATTGTCAAAGAAACAATCACGCCATTAGCAGACTGTAGCATATTTTAAGACGATTAGTGGTCGTGTTTTGTTGGAGGAAAGACAGCAACAATCTGTTGGGAGAAGACTTGAAAAAAATAAATACATATAGTCAGTAACAGAGGGTGAAGACACGGGGAAGTTGGAGGGATTCTGGGCAGGAGTTGCAGACTGGTGACGGAAGGTACGTTGCGGCTGCACAGTCAAGTCACAAGAGTCGCTGTGTCTCCCTGTGCACACAGTACATTGAATATTGTGGTAAACATCTTTTACAACTCCAGTATATTAGGACAAGTGAGAGAATTGCAGTTCAGTTGCAAGGTAGCAATCCCTGGCTCAGATCTTTCAATGCTTCCTCAGACCTTTAGCATTCTTGGATGTTGTTTACAGACAAACAGTCATTGTGATTGTCATAGTCAGCTTACTGTACCTAGCTTACACAATTAGAATTTTATGCACCTCCATCCTTTTAGGTAACTTTGCCAACCTTTAGTTTGCAGCTCTACAGCTCTTCAAAGTTTTTGTCCATACAATTGTATTTTTCTGTAATATTATTAATGTGTCTTTTATAATAAACATAGTCCTCTAAATGATAAATATTGTGTCAGTTCCCCACCTGCAGATTCACTGCAAAGGCCAATTAATTAAAGCTTTATTAATTTTGTTGTTTGCATTAAATTCAACACCGGAATTCAGGAATTTTGCATAAATTGGATTGCCATTCAGAGACTCGCTTTAAAATAGGATATTCTAGGAAGTAATCAGGTAGCAAACGTCTTTTGTTTTAATGGTTCATTAATGAGGATCATTCAAAAGTGTGGTGGTCTATAGGACATTTTGCTGATGCGAATAAATAATACATGTATTTATTTCTGCTTTCTGCCTATATATTTCGTGAATTTTGTTCCATGTCTGAATGGTTACCTGAGTTGTAATATCAGCATCAAAAATTTTTGAATGGCAATAATGCTGATATATGTACACAGGATTTGTTAACTAATGTGGTAGGTAGAGAGATTAACTGTAATTAGGTTTAGTTCTTTTTCTTGTTAACAGTATTTATTTCTGCTTTCTGCCTATATATTTCGTGAATTTTGTTCCATGTCTGAATGGTTACCTGAGTTGTAATATCAGCATCAAAAATTTTTGAATGGCAATAATGCTGATATATGTACACAGGATTTGTTAACTAATGTGGTAGGTAGAGAGATTAACTGTAATTAGGTTTAGTTCTTTTTCTTGTTAACAGTAGAGTACAGTACATAATGTGAATGATAACTTGTACAGTACATCATGTGAATGATAACGTGGAGTTAAGTGCAAAAAGTACAATACAAGACAAAGATAAAACGGTTAATATCATGGAGCACAGGTAAGATACGGAAGATGGTGATTTAGGAGCGGAAAAGTTGATCTTTCCCATGGAACAGACAAGTTCGAACATCAGTGATAATGAAGAAGTTGACTTAGATCACTTATACTAGAGTGATGAGTTAAACAGTGCGCATGGCAAGAATTACAAGGAGGAAGACGAGGTCTTTTCCTGACATGCTGAGGTAGTAGCAATTACTCACAGTTATGAGGTATAAGAAAGCAATAGGCCAGAAGCGGCCAGTGAGATGGGATGTTCAGATGAATTCACAAACGACTTCTACAAATTAACAGACAGTAAATAGTGGAGATAATTTCGAAATTCTTGAATTTTCAAAGAAAAGGAATGACGATGCACGTAGGATGACAGTTCAGATTAGGAAAGAAATCAAAGAAATGCAGAAATGGACAGCTGAAATACAGAAAGAAGGACAGGAAGCTAGAAAAAACCAACAGATGAAATGCAGAAATAGACAGCTGAAATACAGAAAGAAGGACAGGAAGCTAGAAAAAATCAACAGATGAAGCAGATCTAGAGTAGGTGCAAAATGAGTTTATGAGTCTGTGACAAAATGAAACGAAGTAGCATGAGCATCAAGAAAAAGTAGAGAAGTAATTAGACAAGACAGAAGAGCGGTTTGAAAGGATCGAAATACAGATCAAAAAGCCTATAGAAGAAGCCACTACAAGTCAATTAAAAGTTCACATAATGAGATAATCAAGGAGGAAATACGACAAGGGGTTTAGGCTAGCATGTTACTGATATGTATGCCAGGAAGTACAGGAAAAGATAAACGAAAGGAAGCAGAGAAGGAACGAGAAGTTCAATAGCGTTCGCAGATGACTTTAAGGAAACGTTCGCGGGTGATAGGAATAGAAACAGACTCTAGCAAAATTCAGTAACTGGATGCCCCTGAGCAAAAGTCATGCACCTGGCGAAAGCGAATGAAAGTCTCAACACAGCAACAGTGAAAACTTTCACGCAGAGCGCCGACGAGGGGAACAACGAGAAAAGCAGAAACAGCTGTTAGCTCGTCTATAAGAGAGAAAAGCTCCTTCAGTTTCAAACACTTAATATCAGTCCAGAAGTTCCAAAACTATAATAATAATAATGAGAAAACACTTCACCCTGAAACTTGGCTTATGCAATTTACTACCTTTTTGACCTTTGTCATATAAATTTTGATTTGTCTGTGCACACCATGAAGGGGCAACAGCAGGAAGAATGAAGGGAATAGCTGCGACTTGCATTACATTTCAGGAATTTAGAGACGCTTTCCTCACAAATTACTGGTCACAAGAAATGGAAGAACATGTTAAGCACAGGATGGTCATGTGCAAGAATTTAGTAGCATAGCATGCAGAAGTCCAGGAAGTTTTACGAAGCTATGGTTAGAAAGAATCAATTCTTAAACATTTCTTGTAGCCAAAGTGTAATCATTCAGTACTGCTATAGGAAACTGTCGATAAATTACCAACAGGACCCAGCAGGTCGATGCAATGAAGATATCGAAGCATTTAAGAACATACTGCATGAACGTGGATTCGCTTTTGATGAAAGTAATGCTAGGTAACGAAACAGAGGGCACGAAAATAACTTGAACGGACCTCTGTGATGCTTTAATAATAATAGGAACAATAACAGAAAGACAGCGCCCAGAGAAGGAAATAACACTACTGGCCATTAAAATTGCTGAACCAATAAGACATGCAGATGGTAAACGGGTATTCATAGAACAAATATATTATACTACAACTGACATGTGGTTATATTTTCACTCGATTGGGTGCATAGATCCAGAAGAACCACCTCTGGCCGTAATAACGGCCTTGATATGCCTGCGCATTGAGTCAAACAGAGCTTGGATGGCGTGTACAGGTACAGCTGCCTATGCAGCTTCAACACGATACTACAGTTCATCAAGAGTAGTGACTGGTGTATTGTGAGGATTTCAATTGGTGAGAGATCTGGAGAATGTGCTGGCCAGGGCTGCCATCGAACATTTTCTGTACCCAGAAAAGACCGTACAGGACCTGCAACATGCGGTCGTGCATTATCCTGCTCAAATGTAGGTTTTCGCAGGGATCGAATGAAGGGTAGAGCCACGGGTCGTAACACATCTGAAATGTAACGTCCACTGTTCAAAGCGCCGTCAATGCGAACTAGAGGTGACCGAGACGTGTAACCAATGGCACCCCATACCATCACATCGGGTGATACGCCAGTATGGCGATGACAAATAAACGCTTCCAATATGCGTTCACCGCGTTGGTGCCAAACACGGATGCGACCATCATGATGCTGAAACAAAACCTGGATTCATCCGAAAAAATGACGATTTGCCACTCGTGGACCCAGTTTTCGTCGAGTACACCATCTCACGCGCTCCTATCTGTGATGCAGCGTCAAGGGTAACCGCAGCCATGGTCTCCGAGCTGATAGTCCATGCTGCTGCAAACGTCGTCGAACTGTTCGTGCAGATGGTTGTTGGCTTTCAAACGTCCCCATCTATTGACTCAGGGATCGAGACGTGGGTGCAAGATCCGTTACAGCCATATGGATAAAATGCCTCTCATCTCGACTGCTAGTGAGATCCAGCACGGTGTTCCGTATTACCCTCCTGAACCCACCGATTCCATATTCTGCTAACAGTCATTGGATCTTGACCAACGCGAGCAGCAATGTCGCGATACGATAAACCGCATTCGCGATAGGCTACAATCCGACCTTTATCAAAGTCCGAAACGTAATGCTACGCATTTCTCTTCCTTCACGGCAACGTTTCACCAGGCAACGCCGGTCAACTGCTGTTTGTGTATGAGAAATTGATTGGAAATTTTCCTCATGTCAGCACGTTGTAGGTGTCGCCACCGGCGCCAACCTTGTGTGAATGCTCCGAAAAGCTACTCATTTGCATATCACAGCATCATCTTCCTGTCGGTTAAATTTCGCGTCTGTAGCACGTCATCTTCGTGGTGTAGCAATTTTAATGGGCTGTAGTGTAATTTCATTGGTCCGCCAGTAGGACGAAATCGTTACCGTAATCACACAACCTAAGAAGAGATTGCTACAACTGTCAGAGTCATAACAATGCCCACCGTTTTTATACGTAATGGGCCCACTCCACTACAAAAGAGAGAAGGAGCAAAAATCGCCGAAATCATCCCATCAAATCCAAGGAGTGAGTGAGTATAGTGGTAGTAGCACAGCACAACACTGACAAGTCGGAATCAGCTGAGTAAATTTACTCAGGTATGACGACATAAAGTTCCTATTGGAGGAAAAGGAAGCCATCATGGAACATGATTTGCATCCAGTAATTAAGGTCACTGTAGGAGATGTACAGTTGAAAGGAATATTTAACGGTGGAAACAAAATTTCTGCAGTAGAGGACACAGAATTTCAAAGATGCATCAGGAGGGTTCATTGGCCAGTGCTGTTGTAAAAGAAAACCGGAATAAAAGGAACAACAGCGGGTAAATTCACCAAAGTAAATCGCCAGATTAGGCTAGATTTTGTTTGTCAGGGACACATGTTAACAGGGAATTTCTTGGTGATACCTAAATCAGCCACCGACCTAATTATCACAGTGGACGTCTTGAATAGTAACCAAACATATTGGATGTTGGCACAGAAGAGGTCATTCTAGAAAAAGGAAATAAAATAGTCGTTCTTTTCGAGTAACAGGCGATTCAAGTGCAGACACCAGCGAGCTGTTTGAAGATCGCTACGAACAAGGGGAATGCATAGAAGAAAATGAAAATAGGAACCGCGACCAAGAGAGGTAGTGGCAGGGCGAGAAGGAAGGGATCAGGAGGGAAGTCCATCAGAAAAAATGTACGCCAGCTGCCACATGCAGCTCATTCCTTTCTTCTTCCGGTCTTAAATCCTTCATTTCTACTAATTTAGCGTCTACGCTTTGGGGCAAGGAAGTTTCTTTACAGGTCGTGTTTCTGCCTTCCACCACTCTTTTATCTTCGTTTATTTCATTTATCCAAATGCCTGCATTTCGTAGTAAAGTCGTTCCCTCATAAGTTAAACTGATTCTAGTAGTTCAAATTTTCCAATCCACTAATAATTCTGATTATCCTTGAATTTTAACTTGCATTCTTTTCCGCCTGCATGTACTAGTGCACATCTCCGTTTCATGTAAACACCACATTGTAGAATTTGAGAAAATCGATTCCTAGATTCGCTTTTACAGACAGGTTTTTTTTTGTTAAAAAATGTTGTAACATTCACACTATATACTGAGCAGAACGTCTTGTAGCTGCTCAGTCCAAATGTTGGGATATAGACTATTCGATCTGTCCGGAAACAGCGCAGAACTTTAAACTAAGATGTGCTGATAATTTATGCCTACGATCACCGACGATTCCAGGTTCACTGGAGGTGGTACTAAATGTGACAGAGTCTATCAGTTAAATCCTGCAATTCTTGTTCTTCAGTTAAATCCTGCAATTCTTGTTCTTCCTTGCACCTGCTTTCTTCGCTCATTAATATTTCTCCGATTCACGTACTGATAGCCGATCCACTGATTCGCCAACTGCTTAAATACCTTCACCAATGCTTCACGATTGCCACGATTCGTATCGGCTTGAACTTCCTTCACTTGGAACATAACTTTAATTTCTCCTCGATCTTCTAGACTAACTGGAATGTTTCCACCTGAACTTGTGCCATTCTTCCTGCTCCTTAACTTGTGTAACATAGGCTGAGACTTTCCATTCCTTCCTGCTGTCAACAGTCTTACGTAACTCAACTGTTGTTTCTTTACCTCTCGAGTTGCGGGGCTTTATTTATTCTCGCAACTGTAAAACTGATGCACAATGACCGATTTCGTCCTCTCTTCCGATTTCTTAACTGCTTCCCCGATCTTTTTGTTGTTTTTCCATCCGTTCGACACACCTTTGCACATGAACAGTAACATGTTGTTCTAAACTCTTAACGTGATCACTGTATTCCTTATATTGATCTCCAATATTTTTAAAACAAGCCTCATTTTTCTTGTCTGCCTTCTTGTCTCACTCAACCACCTTTCTGTCCATCTCATCCAACCTTGCAAGTGATAATGACAGTATGCCATCGAGTTATTCTGTAAGTTATCTGATTCGCGGTTTTTCGCTAATGACTCGTCAGTATTACTATCCTGACTTCCCATTGCCTCATAAATCTACAAACTGCTTTGTTCGATATAAATGTTAAGTTCGAGATATACAGAATCACTCGTTTACTGTCTATCTACTGAGCCCATTCTTCCTAAACTGTGTGGACACGCACGCGTTGAAGTTGGCGTTACCAAATGTTGACATGGAGATCTCACTCTTTTCTCCAAGTAACCAAAATTCTACCCTACACTTCACAAAACACAATGCAGCTCCTAACCATAAACATATAAAGCTAAATCCCCCAAAATTTCAACGATGAGAACTCAGGACAATGATGGACATTTACTCATCAGCATTTTGTTGTCAGCTGGGAGGAAATCCAAATTAGAAAACTTGCATGCATATAAAATTAGTTTGGATTTGACGATGTTCAGTTATTATTGGAAGTTTGTCTTACTTATCCAGTTAAAATCAGTTAGAAGGAAATTTGATTACGAAAATCAGAAAACCGCGTGATTTCTGTAATTAATCCTAGCACCGGGCGCCAGAACCTTACGTGGTGTGTCAGTTGTGGTTGGAGTACATCCCTATGACGTACACAACCAAATTCTGGTGACCAACAGAGTGAGGAACCACCTCAAACGATCGTGCAATTTAATTTATAGTAAGGATACTATCATGCAGCGAAAAACATCTTGTTTAAATGAATATTAATAGGAATGACCCAATTAAGTATGAAACAACAGGGTACCACAAGACTCAAATAGACGTATTAATGGTAGGTGGGAGCTTCTAGCTATAAATGCAAACAAGAGGCCACTATAACAAACGGATTTATTCTCTTGAAACATGAGAATTGCCTACTGATATTCATAGAGAACAATTGACAAATAGGGAGGAATTATAGCTCTAAAGAATATCCATGACACTGGAGGGTAGGGAAGATGAAATACAGTTACATTGATAATTAGTGTGTAGTGCCAGTGTACGCATATGTTGTCAGTTAGATGTAAAAAGAATACAGAAAGATAGGAGTGTACACCATAAGAAGAACAACACAACAGAATCAAACACAAACACGCAGTCCCATAACAACTACACAGGATAATCAGAAAAAGATGAAAGAAAACACGAGATGGTAAACAATGACATAAAACACAAACTCACCCATAAAATCACCAACATTTTCATAAGACAGGTAATAAACACAGCATACACAACAAACAATTCTATACAAAAATATACCCCAAAACTGACAAAAAAACAGAGAAATATATCAGAAAGCAGGTATATATCAGCTACAGTGAAGCTCTTGTGAAGCCACATACATAGGGCAAACAGGGAGAACATTTGATGTCAGATACAAGGAACACATGAGAGGCTGGAAATATGGGACAAATCACTCCACATTTGCTGAACACCTAAGAGAAAATGACCACAAACCAACAAATACAGAATATGACATGAAAATAATTAGAATCAACAATAAAAAATTATCACATATATAAAACCAAAGCAGAAGGGAAAAATCTGTTGAGTGACCAAGTACACTTGCCAAGCAATTCATTGTTTACACTAATAGATAAAATAATAGAATAATGTTCACAAGAAATATTAATATAATATTACTGTCCAATGTAGTAATAATAATAGAACCCAACATTTTTACGCTCACTCATCCATGGACCCCTGCACAGAATATTGAAAAGAAAACTCAAAACAGCTGTCACTAAAGTTTTCAGCCGCTCGCTAACAGCTAGTACACAGGCAACAACCTGCCCCCCCCCCCCCCCAAAAAAAAAACATCGGCTCTATCCCCCCCTCTCTCTCTCACTCACACACACACACACACACACACACACACACACACACACACACACACACACACACACACATTATAAACATCATAAATAGAAGTTAGTATCGAACATATACTACGTTAGATTGGCAACAAATAGGTAAACGTACCAAAGAAGATGAAACACGTCATGGAGTTGCAATATTTACATTGTGAAAAGCAGTGTACGACGAAATAGTTGCATCGACTGACAAAAGAACAAGAGTCCACCACAAAAAAGTGTGGGAAACATGGTGAACAGTGTGTGGAAGGCGAGAACATAAAGATGTGATTATATGGCAGTGATAAAAGTGGTAGTGCGACCTCCAGACCAGATGTGAGGAAACGCAGATCAGCAAATTTTTTTTACAAAAAATCGAGAAGTGAACTGTTTGATAATCTATAACTAACAAAACTGTATCGTTATAAACCCCACTGATGCTTAGAACAGTAGAAGGCGAAACGTGTATGGGATAAATAAAGTAACTAGCAGCAGGAAAAGGCAGTTTTATTTAGAAAACAAATATGAACACTATAAGATTGCCAAAATGTGCCTTGAGAACATCAATGTGGATGTGTGACTTTAACATTGCGTATTCAGCTCCTGAAAGGCATTAAATAACTTCACATCTGAACGACGACTTCATGTACATTAATCACTCATCTTACCAAAACTTGCAGATTGTGAACAAAGTAGATAGCTGCTACAGTAATTGGAGAATATAGTTTCCATTCTATCTTTGTACTTAGTGCTTAAGTACAGACTCTTTCTTGTGGTACCAATGTTTGTAACTCTCTGGAAATCTAATGTGAAGTCTTTACTCTACAAAAGCTTGCAACCAGGAACTCGGTGGCTAGTGTTGGCAAAGATGGCGAGTGCTTGCCAGTAAAACTCCAGCGAAGATGTTAAACAGTTCCCACTTTCGTATATTTTCTCTGGGTTGAACCAACAGTGTGGAGGAAGGCAGAAAATAGCCCCCATTCCATGGCACAGTGCTATAAAACGGAGCCAAATCTCTCCATGTAAGCAAAACGAAAAAGAGCGGTCTCTTCCAAATTTAAAAGTGTAACCTGTTCAGAGAGATGGATACTGAAAGCTTAAACCGAATATTAAACCGAGAGGTCTCAACGAAAATTCGAACAGCCTGACGGAAATATCTGGCTAAAGGTCTTTATCTTACTAAAAAGTCTACTGTGAAGAATCCCATGTTCCTTTCAACAGAAAAAGGTATGTTCTGTAATCCTCCTGGAGAGCGAGCCAGGGAATGGGGGGGGGGGGGGGGAGTGGGACGACGACGACAAAGGATAGGAATGCCAATCTGGCCACCTGTGGCAGCGTTTCCGCCCAGAGCTCAACGTTTTCATGCGAGCAGTCTCCTCTTGAAACAATTCCTGCCTTGTACATCCAGCTGTAAGCTTTCAAGTATTCGAAACCTCCACCAAACTACATAGTGAAAGCAGAAAAAAACAATCAGTGAAATGAAAACAGCATCTCAGGACACTAATCTCTGTTAGTGTCTGCAGTCACAGAGCAGTGTAATTGAACTATTACGTGATGAGGGGAATTTGTATATCACCCTCCGAAATATGGTAGTGGACAGTTTCAGAGAAAAATGGTCATGTTACATCACACCCTTGTCGGGAATGAAACTGAACGTTGATGAATTTGTGCTAAAGATCACCTGTAGCAGAACATCGTGAAAGACATTGTCAAATGGTTTTGGGGTTGATGACCTCTGTAGCGACGAGCATGCAGGACAGAAAGGCATGGCGGTGGCCATAAACTAATCAAGTGCCCATACATTCCATGGAGTCTGGTGTCACCTTGAGTGGAGGAGTCATCCCTTGGAGTGGAGAAAAACTGGTCGTTCCAGTGGCTCATCTCTACCTGGTTCTAGCACGTATAGGCTAAGGAAAAGTCTTTCCAGTCTAAGGAGGGGCTGGTGCCAGCGCATAGTGTGCCCAATGAAATTCTCTCAGCAGGGCGTCCTCCACCACTTTCTCAGAGCTGCATGCTTCCATTAGCATTCGCTGACCCAACTCAAGCCTCTAGTCTCCGTATCCTGGCGTTGGGTACAATCGGCTTTGAAGAGTTGTGCAACTTAATATTACATATACAGTATAGAATGTTTATATAACCCCATTGCACAGAAAAACCATGTGCCCTCAATCCTAACAAACAAATTGGATGTGATGCTAATAATGGCTCTGTGGCCAGCAATAATTTTACATTTGAATAAGAATGCAGAAAAAGATAATTTTAATCACAGGCGTGACACAACAGCACCAATTATGGTTAGGTGGTCTCAAAACCCACAAAACTTAAAAATAAAAAAGTACTTTGGCGATAAAACTCTGAAGTTGGCCTATGGCCTATGAATAGTCTAACAATTGACAAAATATCTACAGTACGACTCTGGGTCCCATAGCCTTGCAAGAGCTTCTAATCATAAACAGATTTGGAAATGAAGTTCAGTTGATGGCTTTGTGACTTGAATAGTGACTGGGGGTGGGGGTAAAATGTAATATATAATGGAAAACTGATTTCTGCTTAAATAATTAAAGGGAAGTTTTAAGAATAATTGAAAGAAATTGGAAGATACACATATCCTGAGTGAAGTTTAACTGGCACTAATATCAACAGACCTTCAAAATTCAATACATTTAAGATCAACTTTCACCATTTAAAATTACGTACTTCTCATTACCGAGATTGTGCATAGAGCTGGTTATGACGATTACCTCTCCGCTGCTCACGCAAATTCCTCTTGTTTGCTTCTTTCCTCTTGAGGCAGGATTCTCGCTGCGTCCCGGAATGATGAACAGAACACTTCTTTAATATACCACGAGAATACATATTTTTGAACAATTTTAATGCGGCGGAACTCTTCATACAACCGCCCGCTATCAGTTATAGAGATGAACAGATGAATATTAAAAATTGAAGAGCATATCTCTACATGTTTTGTTTCTACGCTTATTTTATCTATAGTACAAAAGAACGAGAGAGAAAATAATAATAATAAGATACATTACATACTTCAACAATTTACAATATATTAAGAAATGGGATTCTTAGGCTTTTAAATATGACTTTTTTTAAATTATGCTCAAATATGACTTGGGATCTATGACCATAAAAGCATATTTACACGCATCTGTAAATTTCTGAAACGTTTTGCAATTCGGCGCAATCACAAGCATAGTCGCAGCTACTTTTTCGCGTAAGTGTGTGCAAGTGAAATTGATGTTAGCCTTCGCATCAGGATCTGGGCAGAAGTTCTTGGAACTGTTCAGTTCAAATTTTGGGATGTAGACTATTCGATCAGTCTGGAAACAATGCATAATTCTGAACTGAGCGGAAAAGGTTTTGTATTCCATACTCGTACATGTCTCGATAATTTATGCATATGGTTGGCGATGATTCCATGTTCTCTGGAGGTGGTACCAGATCATTGCGAGTGCGACAGAGCTTCTCAGTTAAATCCTGAAACACTTGTTCCTCTTTGGACTTGTTTTCTTCGCTCATTAATGCTTCTCCGATATACGCACTGTTGACCGAACCACTGTTACACTGAATCTGCTTAAATAATTACACCAACGCTTCACGATTACAGCGGTTGAAGTCGGCTTGAATTTCTTTGAATTGGAACAGAATTTCAATATCTCCTTAATCTTTTAGACTAACTGGAATTCATCTGTAATCGCATTATCACATGATGACTACTCTGCTTCTAACTTGTGAAACATATGATTACATCCTTTCATTCTTTAATGATGTCAACCTGCGTAAGTAACTCAACGATCGTTTCTTCACCCCTAGAGTTGCCATACTTAATTTATCCCCGAAACAGCTAACCTGATCCTCAAAGGCTCATTTCTCCCTGTCTCCTGATTTCTTCCCAGATCTTTTTGTCTAGTTTTTCCATCCGTTCAGCACACTCTTGTACATGACCGCTAAACTGTTGTTCTAGTCTTATGCTGATAACTGTATTCTTAAATTGATCTTCAATATTTTTAAAGTGCGCCACACATTTTTCAAGTATGTCTTCATGTCTCACTCACCCACCTTTTTGCCCATCTCATCCGACTCTGCAAGAAATAATGGCAGTATGTCGTCGACGCCAGTGAAGGTGACTTTAGAACGTTATCACGACACCTTGTGTACCGTTTTCAAGGTCAGCAGATACGGAATCAACCATTGCCTGTGACACTGTAACGTTCTCTCCATTTAATCCTTCTGTTACTACATGTTCCACGTTATTTTGTAAGTTATCTAATTTGCAGTTTGTAGTTAATAACTCGTCAATATTACTACCCCGTCTTCCCATTACCTCATAACTGTAGCCGGCCGCGGTGGTCTTGCGGTTCTATGCGCTACAGTCCGGAACCACGGGACTGCTACGGTCGCAGGTTCGAATCCTGCCGGGGCATGGATGTATGTGATGTCCTTAGGTTAGTTAGGTTTAAGTAGTTCTAAGTTCTAGGGAACTGATGACCACAGATGTTAAGTCCCATAGCGCTCAGAGCCATTTCTTTCATATCTGTACAAACCCCCTTGCGAGTTCGGATGTTAGAATTGGCCCACGGTATTCCTGCCTGTCGTAAGAGGCGACTAAGAGGAGTCTCAGACGTTTCGGCACTTACGTGATGGTCCCTTCTCGGGTTTGACCTTCAAAGTTATTCTGAAGAGCGAGCCAATTGGGAAGGGTGCCTTACTTGGTGCATTGTGTCCATCGTGTATTGAAATCTTTAGCCCCCTTTCTCTTCGTCACATTCCAGTCCCGCCCATTCTCCATCTCTTGAGTGAGGATAAGCTGTGCACTATGCAGTGTCGGTTTCTGCGCCGATGACGACCATGTACTTCTTTGCACCTGATATCCAGCACTGTAGCCAGTCTGTTGTGGTGGGGCCGCCATGTACCCTGTTGGTTGTAGCCCCCTGACAACATGGGGATCGCTCTGCTGATGCCTGCGACATTAACTCCCCAAGTATGCCAAGGAGTAGATGCCTATCTCACTGGGGCATTGGGACTCCTGGCAATGACCATCCTGCCAGGTGGTCCTCGCTGCTGCTGGTTGGCACCTGTGGGAAGGGTCCTTGGTCACAGTGGGTGACATCAGGGCAGATGACACGTAATGAAGCGTGGTGCATCATATCTTGCTGGTGGTTCGCCACCAGTAGTCTCTAAGCGTTCGAGAGCTCAATTTAATGCAAACACATATGATCCCAAATCGTTCCTCTCCCTGGCCACACCATGGCAGTATCAAAAGGCTAAGGTTGGCAGTGAAGCTTATTCACCCTGGTACCTAGTACGTGCGAGAGCTGACGGGGAGTCTTTCACCATGATAAAGCTCCAGTTCTTTGTCGAGCATTTAGAAGACAAGTTTGGGGAGGTGGAGGGCTTGTCCAAAATGCGCTCTGGGCCAGTCTTAATAAAAACAGCATCCTCTGCCCATGGGCATTACTCGCCTCTGACAAGTCAGGGGATGTTTCTGTTACCATCACGCCCCATAAGAGTTTAAAAATGGTCCAGAGTATTATATTCTCCAGGGACCTTCTTTTGCAGTCTGATGACGTGCTGCACGCCAATTTGGAGATCCGCGAGGCTTTCATTTTGTCCGCGCGTTCATTGAAGTCCGAGGGATAATCAGGTTGCCACCAGTGCCTTCATCTTGGCCTTCAAGGGTGATACATTGCCTGAGAAGGTCAAGGTGATGGTCTACCGCTGTGTCATCAAGCCATATATCCCTCCCCTGATGCGGTGCTTTAAAGTGCCGGAAGTTTGGCCATATGTCTTCCCACTGTACTTCCAGCTCCACATAACGAGATTGTGGATGCCCATCACATCCCAATACTCCATGTGCCTCGCTTCCCATCTGTGTCAACTGCGGAGAGCATCATTCACCTTGCTCACCAGGCTGCAGGATTTTACAGAAAGAGCGGAAAATAATGGAATATAAGATCCTGGACCAACTGAACTACACCGAGGCTAAGCGGAAGTTGATCCTGCACCACATACTTCAGGAGCAACTCCACCCCTCCCATCTGGGACACCCATCCCCACTTCTAAGCTGGAGAAGCGTCCAATTTCTTTGGCTCTTCTTGCTTGCTTTTTGTATTCCTCCTCCCTTCCCAGGTTTCCACCAGTGGGGAAGATGACAGCCACCAGTGGCTGAAGTGCCCACAAGCAGCTGGTCGTAGAGCTTCACCATCCTCCTCCATCATGGAGACTGAATCAGTGAAGCCCTCCCATCCAATGAAACCCAAGGAGCAGCGAGACAAGTCCAAGAAGAAGACCTCTAAGACCAAGGAACTTACAGTGGCACCCACCCCACCACTCGCTACAGGCTGTGCATCTGGGGATGAGGGGGACATTTTGGCATCTGCTGAGGACATAGATCTCGCCGGACCCTCAGACACAAAGGATGTCAGTTGCACACATACTCAGTTGGTGGCAGCAGGTGACCCAGAAGCGTAATCTGCCTCCTTGGTCCCTTCACGCCTTTTTCGGCCACGGACAATGTCATTCTCCTGTGGAATTGCAGGTTTTTTTCCATCAACTTGCTGAGCGCCAACTACTTCTCAGACTACATCCTTTCTTCTGCATTGCTCTCCAGGAAACTTGGTTTCTGGCGATATGAACCCCCGCCCTCCATGGCTATCATAGTTATTATAAGAATTAGGTAGCATATGAGAGGGTATCTGGTGATGTTTGCATCTACATCCTTAACTCTCTTTACAGCGAATGTGTACCTCTTCAAACAGCTTTAGAGGCTGTCGCTGTTTGGGTGTGGACGCCTCAGGCTATTACTGTCTGCAGTATATATCTTCCACTGGATGGTGATGTCCCACAGCATGTATTGGTTGTGCTGGTAGACCAACTACCGACACCTTTTCTGTTACTGGGCGATTTTAACGCCCATAACCCTTTGTGGGGTGGCTTCAAGGCACTGATGTTGAGCAAGTGTTGGCACAGCTCGAACTTTCCCTCTTAAATAATGGTGCCTCCACACATTTCAATGTGGCACATGGCATGTACTCAGCCATCGATCTTTCTGTCTGCGGTCCTAGCCTTCTACCATCGTCCAATGGAGGATGCATGATGTCTTGTGCTGTATGATCACTTTCCGATCTTTCTGTCACTGCCACAGCGTCACTCTTCTGTGTACCCCTCCAGGTGGGCTATGTATAAGGCTGACTTGGACTTGGTCGCTTCCATTGCCACAATTGAGCCTCTTCCTAATGATGGTATTGATGTAATGGTTCACACTATCACCATCAGCATCGTTTCTGCCGCGGAATCTACAATTCCCTGTTCTTCTGGGTCCCCTCAGTGGTGGACTGTGCCTTGGTGGTCACCCGAGAGCGCTGAGACGATTAGAGATTGCAGGTGGGCCCTCCAACGTCATAAGCGGCACCAATCATTGGAATACCTCATCGCCTTTAAATGACTCTGTGCCTGAGCCAGCTGCCTTATTCGCCAATGCAAGCAGGAGTGCTGGGATAGGTATGTCTCTACCATTGGCCTCCATACCTCTCTATCGCAGGTTTGGGCTAAGATTAGGTGACTCTATGGCTATTGGACCCTCATCATCAGCTTACCTGGGCTTTCCCTGAATGGAGCAGTGTTTACTGACTCCAACACAATTGCAAAACGCTCAGTGGAGCATTATGCTCAGAGTTCTGCTTCTATGAATTACCCGATGGGGTATCGTACAATGCTCCATTCAGTGAGTGGGAATTCCAAAGTGCCCTAGCCACTTGTCCTGATACAGCTCCCAGGCCAGGCCAGATCGCATCCACTATCTGATGCCCACCTCTTGGTGAACTGCCAGCGACACCTCATAGACCTTTTCAACTGTATCCGGGTTGAGGGTGAGTTCCTGTCTCAGTGGCAGGAAAGAATTACCACACCAGCGTTGAAGCCTGGCAAGAACACACTGGAGGTGGACAGCTACCATCCCATTAGCCTCATCAACGTTCTGTGCAAGTTGCTCAAACACATGGTGAGAAGGAGGCTGAGTTGGCTACTTGAGACTCGGGGCCTTCTGGCTCCGTCTCAGAGTGGATTTCATAAGGGCCACTCTGCCACCGATAATGTGCTTTGCCTGGAGACTGCCGTCCATACAGCATTTGCCCACCGTTAACATTTGGTTGCCATATTTTTTGACATGTGGAAGGCATACGTTACCACACAGCAACATCACATGCTCACCACGCTTCATGGGTGGGGTCTTTGGGCAAACTCTCGATTTTTATTCAAACTTTTCTGTTGCTTCATTCCTTCCAAATGCAAGTTCCTCCCATAGTTCCTCCCAAGTCCAGGAGAATTGGGTCCCACAAGGCTATGTCTTGAGTGTCTGCATCTTATTAGTTGCTATCAATGGGCTAGCTCCAGCTGTGGGAACGTCCATATCGGCTTCTTTGTATGCTGATGATTTTTGCCTGTACTATAGCTCCACTGGCATTTGCGGTTGCTGAACAGCAGCTACAGGACGCTATCCAGTGGGTGCAGTCTTGGGCCACCAAACACGGCTTCCAATTCTCAGCCATCAAGACCTACCTCATGCATTTCTGCTAGTATCACACTGTTCACCCTGAGCCATGGATTTATCTTGGAAGTGAACCTCTTACTGTAGAGTAGATGCACCGTTTTTTGGGTTTGCTTTTTGATACCCGGTTGACTTGGCTCGGCAGCTTAAACAAACGTGATGGCGCCAGCTTAACAGTCTTCGGTGCTTGAGTCACACCAGCTGGGGTGCCGATCAGCCTACCCTTCTACAACTGTATCAGGCGTTGATTTAGTCCTGTCTCGTTATCTGGAGCTGTCCACACAAGCCCTTAAACAGCATACTTATGGAGGCTAATGTCCCTCCATTGCGGATCCAGCGCCTACATTTAGTGGCCGCTTATGCTGCTCATGTTTGTAGCTTGCTCGGGCATCCAAATTACTGTCTGCTGTTCCCCAACTCGGTCGTCCATCTTCCAGAACGGCGGCCCAGGTCAGGGTGAATGATCACGGTTCGTGTTTGGGCTCTTCTCTGGGCTTAAGTTTTTCCCTCTCCCACCTCTTTTCTGGGCCCGTATACATATACCCTCATGGCGTGTGCCTCGCCCATGCCTTTGGCTGGACTTGGCACAGGGCCCGAAGGACTCAGTCCCTCCTGAGGCCATCCGCCGACGCTTTCTTTCCGTCCTTGCTGCGCTTCACGGCTCTGAGTGGCCTATACCGACGGTTCGATGGTTGCTGGTCGAGTTGGTTATGCTATTACTCTTGGGGACCATTCCAAACACCGCTCATTGCCGACTGTGGCAATAAAACACAAATGAACAAGTGACTGTGAAAAAAAAAATGGAGCCAAAGTATGTGGTGGGACAAGAATGAACATGCGAATAAATTACTATCACAACAAATATGTGGTATAAGTGTGAAGTTACATTTTATCAGAAAAAAGAATACTTATAACTGTATGGCAACAGTGACAAGATATGAAATTCGCAGATAATCTGAAACAGACAAAAATATGTGTAACATGAGTGAAGGTACATACAAGGAACAAACATAAAAATAATTTTAAATGTGTGGCAACAGGGACAAGATATGGAATTTGCGAATGATCTACAGCAGCAAAAATATTATTTATATGTGTGATAGTACGTGGTGTCAAAAGAATACATTTAATAGTGTGGAAACAGTGACAAGTTAAGAAATCTGCAAATAAACTTCAACAGACAAACATATGTGTTACATGTGTGAAGACACATTCTTTAAATAGAAAAAAGAGTAATTTCAGCTATGTGGCAACAGTGACAATGTATGAAATTTGTGAATAATCTTCAACAGACAAAAACATGTGCTACACGTGTGAAGGTACATTGTGTCAACAGAACGAAAGAATAATTTTAATTATGTGACAAGAGTGTCAAGTCAAGAAATTTGTTAATAATCTACAACAGACTGAGATATGTGTGAAGATACATTGTATCAACAAAAAAGGAATAATTGTGACAAGTTATGAAATTTTTGAATATCTTCAACAGACCAAAATATGTATTACTTGTTTTCAATACACTGTGACAACAGAATAAAAGTATATTTTTAATTGTGTGACAACAGTGACAAGTTATGAAACTTATTAATTCTTTGGTCCCCAAGGCTAGTCAGAAACCACAAGAATATAAAATAATTTATCAGTAAAGTGTCTTGGATGCAGATTCTGTGTGGACAAAATGTAAACATAAAAATATACCATGTGTCAGATGAGTTACCAAATATGAAAACTTACTTAGTGTTTATTGAAAGAAGAATGACATATAAAGACAAATTGCTACATAATCACAAATAGTATTATACACAACTGAGACAAGAAAAATCAAGAGACGTTGATTGGTTTTGTTGACCTGGAAAAAGCGTTTGATAATTTCAAATGTTGCACAATGTTCGAAATTCTGAGACAAATAGGAGTATGCTATAGGGAGAGACAAGCAATAGACAATATGTGCAAAACCCAGAGGAAATAATAAGAGTGAATGACCAAGAACAAAGCACTCAGATTAAAAATGGTATAAGACAGGGCTGTTGTCTTTCACCCCTCCCGTTAAATCCATACACTCAAGAAGCAATGATGGCAGTAAAAGACATGTTCAAGACTGGAATTAAAATTCAATGTGAAAGGATATCAATGATAAGGTGTGCTGATGACATTGCTATCCTCAGTGAAAGTTAAGAAGAATTACAGTCTAATGAGCACAGAATATAGATTAAGTGTAAATCGAAGAAAGACAAAATTAATGAAAACAGGCAGAAATGAGAATAGTGAGAAAATTAACATCAGGCTTGATGATCATGAAGTAGATGAATTAAGGTATTCTGCTACTTAAGCAGCAAAATAACTCATGATGTCCAGAGCAAGGAGGACATCAAAAGCAAACTAACACTGGCAAAAAGTCCATGCCTTACCAAGAAGTCTACTAGTATCACATATAGGCCTTAATTTGAGGAAGAAATTTCTAAGAACGTGTGTTTGGTGCACAGTATTGTATGATAATGAAACATGAACGGTGGGAAAGTCGGAAAAGAAGAGAATGGAAGCATTTGGAATGTGGCGCTGCAAAAGAATGTTAAAAATTAGATAGACTAGTAAGGTAAGGAATAAGGAGGTTCTACAGAGAATCAGTGAAGAAAGGAACATGATACTAAGAACCTGGTGGACAGCAGGGGTTGCATGACTCATAAGCTATTTGGAGGTGATGTTGTTAATGAGGGCACCATTGACTCTGGTTTTACATAGCAATATTGTTGCTCAACTGTCTGGAGACAGTGAGATGTGTGTGGCTTTATTGTGACGAAGTGGAGGTGGAAAATGGAATAGCACAACTGGTCTGTCGTACCATCAACAGGCTGATTGAAGATCAGGAAATGTTGATCAATATTGTGATTATGGACAACAGCGGATTGTCATTTTCAGGAGGAGAAGAAAAAGAGGTAAATTTGATAGATGATTCCACAGTAAAAAACTGTATGGCAACAGTCAGACCAAATGGTCGAGTAATGTGAACTCGAGAATCAAGAAGGTATTACAGTGCATCGCAAAGTGTCACTTGTAATGTGACAATGTGCTGTCTAGTGAATGTCAGGCATAGTCAAGGCGCAATGGTAGGGAACATGGACCCTTATGCCATTTGTGGGCTGGAAGCAAAGGCAAAGCGGAAGTGCTTCCGCCTGGTGGCAGCTAAATTAAAGAACACTATGTGGGAGACAGTGTCTGGCTTGTGCTTCACTCTGACAGCGAAATAACAAAAGAATTAAACTAAATTATATTGTTACATGTAGTAAAAATATAAGTGTAATATTACTTTAATATATGAAAATGACTGTAATTGAATATTGTAATGCTATGGTATGTTTAATTGTAAATAGAGAACTTGGCGTAATGTAAAATAATGTTTAGGTGTAGGGGGAATCCCCAAGAATGAGAACAGTGTACAGCCTGGCACGTAATATTGGCAGTAGAAGTAAGTTGGTGTAGCTCTGAGACAGAACAAGTGTAACAAGTGTTAAGTGGCGTAAAAGTGTTGCTAACAGACCATTTAGAAGTGAGCTGAAAACATATATGGACTTCGTTTATCGTATGGCTACAAGCTAAATGGACACTAAGGCTTGTAAGACGCGGTGTTTCGTCGGAGATGGGCTGTGAGCGGCAAAATAGTACGGTTTCCCGCTCTGAGGTACATGGCATGGCATGGTGCAATGTTGTGTTAATTGCGACGAGTTGCCTGTGCCAACAATGTGGTCTGAAGGGACCAGTAGCCGCATCCAACGGCGTATTGTGTTCTTAATAACTGATGAGGTCCATTGGTGAGCTCACTTCGGTAGCAACGAACTAGAAGTTTTCTTACAAGAGTAGTATTATGAACAGTGGTTGTTACACCAACGCCATGACTAGTACATTTATATTTTGTGACTCCATTTGTGTAATAGTCAAACCATGTTCTCTACAGTGCGTAAAGTTTGACGGCAATAATAATTTTGTGGTTTAAATTGCATTCCCTGAGTGTAATCAATTATTTAAAGGAAATAGCTCATTATTACCCCACATCCAGTGATATCTATGTGCTGCAACATCAGTGAAAAGTTATGGTGCTTGAGAGTCGGCGTAGCTATATTACAAGAGAAAATAATCGTAATTAACGCCGAAATTGCCAGCAGACGCCGCTTCATGCAACGGATGCCAGGTACTGTGCCACCTTAATTAATGTCCAGCTCGATGTGGTAGCTTTTCAGTACATTGCCATAGTCAAAAATTACTCGGTTCCGTCCGAGCAAAGTGATTCTCAATTAGTGATTTCAGTAACTACACTCCGAAAATTGAATTAAGAGCACCATCAATTCATTGTCCCAAGAAGGGGAAACTTTATTGACACATTCCTGGGGTCAGATACATCACATGATCACACTGACAGAACCACAGGCACATAGACACAGGCAACAGAACATGCACAATGTCGGCACTAGTACAGTGTATATCCACCTTTCGCAGCAATGCAGGCTGCTATTCTCCCATGGAGACGATCGTAGAGATGCTGGATGTAGTCCTGTGGAACGGCTTGCCATGCCATTTCCACCTGGCGCCTCAGTTGGACCAGCGTTCGTGCTGGACGTGCAGACCGCGTGAGACGACGCTTCATCCAGTTCCAAACATGCTCAATGGGGGACAGATCCGGAGATCTTGCTGGCCAGGGTAGTTGACTTACTCCTTCTAGAGCACGTTGGGTGGCACGGGATACATGCAGACGTGCATTGTCCTGTTGGAACAGCAAGTTCCCTTGCCGGTCTAGGAATGGTAGAAAGATGGGTTCGATGACGGTTTGGATGTACCGTGCACTATTCAGTGTCCCCTCGACGATCACCAGAGGTTTACGGCCAGTGTAGGAGATCGCTCCCCACACCATGATGCCGGGTGTTGGCCCTGTGTGCCTCGGTCGTATGCAGTCCTGATTGTGGCACTCACCTGCACGGCGCCAAACACGCATACGACCATCATTGGCACCAAGGCAGAAGCGACTCTCATCGCTGAAGACGACACGTCTCCATTCGTCCCTCCATTCACGCCTGTCGCGACACCACTGGAGGCGGGCTGCACGATTTTGGGGCGTGAGCGGAAGACGGCCTAACGGTGTGTGGGACCATAGCCCAGCTTCATGGAGACGGTTGCGAATGGTCCTCGCCGATACCCCAAGAGCAACAGTGTCCCTAATTTGCTGGGAAGTGGCGGTGCGGTCCCCTACGGCACTGCGTAGGATCCTACGGTCTTGGCGTGCATCCATGCGTCGCTGCGGTCCGGTCCCAGGTCGATGGGCACGTGCACCTTCCGCCGACCACTGGCGACAACATCGATGAACTGTGGAGACCTCACGCCCCACGTGTTGAGCAATTCGGCGGTACGTCCACCCGGCCTCCCGCATGTCCACTATACGCCCTCGCTCAAAGTCCGTCAACTGCACATACGGTTCACGTCCACGCTGTCACGACATGCTACCAGTGTTAAAGACTGCGATGGAGCTCCGTATGCCACGGCAAACTGGCTGACACTGACGGCGGCGGTGTACAAATGCTGCGCAGCTAGCGCCATTCGACGGCCAACACCGCTGTTCCTGGTGTGTCCGCTGTGCCGTACGTGTGATCATTGCTTGTACAGCCCTCTCGCAGTGCCGGAGCAAGTATGGGGGGTCTGACACACCGGTGTCAATGTGTTCTTTTTTCCATTTCTAGGAGTGTATATTGACAAGCAGATCTATATAGTTCTTTAATTAAGCGTTCAAGGAAATTACTGCCACCAGAGTACACGTTGTGCCTGCAGCACAATGCAAGCTCAATAACATTAAATTCAGTTATTACAGTTTGTGTAGTTTACACTAACCTAAAACAAGTTCAAGTGTTTATCATGTGTGTTTCTGTATTGTGAAACGATTTCAGGCTGTGGTATTGTTTTAAATGAATAATGTCCTCCTGATAGGCAATATCAAAGATACAGAATTAAGTGCTCCCTGTTCCGTCACCTCAAAGAAATTATCAGTGCTACTAATAATCAAATATAGACGTAAAAATAAGTTTGTTACGCGCCATTGTCATTATTTACTCCAAAAATTCCGTGTAGTAGTTGGATCACCATAGGGTGTCTATTCAAACCGATTACACGCGAGAGCTGCTTGGGAAATGTTCCCCCAGAGGACCGTTAGTGGTAGCTAATGTCAAAGAGGAGTCAAACCTCGTTTGTATTTCCTATTTGCTGGTGAAGCTTGGAGTGGTGCATTGAATGAGCACCCATCCAGATGTCAGGCTATCTGCCGCCTTTCATGTTTACAAACACCCAGTCGCCATGACTTGGTGTTCTCCATCATTTGGTCATTCCTCTGTGAAACCAGCCAGGTCGGCGAGCCCCCACCCCAGGGGACTCCCGCTGCTCCGACGGTTTCCGTAACCCAATTAGAATATAGGTCGTTATCTCTCCATATGCCTCATATGTGCCAAATCAATGATCGTCCAAAACTCTGTACAAGAGGCACATGAAGTATGGTAAGATAACAACACACATAATCGACATGAACAATAACATATTTTCTAATATACATAGATACAAGTCACTCTACAAAATTTTTCCTGTGTTATATGAATGTCATTTCAAAAGTCCTGGACTGTGCATGTGCTACCATTATAGTGGCATGATCGTGTAGAAATTCATGTCAGTTCTGAGAGAGACTTTAAGGGTGATGGTCATATATGTGTTTGCTAGTTTGCCTTGCTGTGGCGTGAGTAATTCAGTTTTTAGACGGAAGCTGAAATCGAGTCAGGTCGGATTATATGTAGTGACCAGGTTGGGTAAGAGCTGTAACAGACTCCACCTCTCAGGTGAAACTGATGATGATCTTTGCATATGACATGAGTGGAGTCGTAGCTCCAAATAAAGTGTCCAGTTGCCATCTGTAACACGTGCATAATACAAGCTGTTTCTGCTACTGAAGATTCGTCAAAGAAGACTAACCTGCTTGTAGCTGGAGTCCTAATTGCGCACGGTAATGCAAGGCCGCATACTGCACTCACAGTGGCAGAAAGCTTGATAATAGTGGATGGAAAATACGACCCCACCCACCATACAGTTCCATTATTAGCCTATCACACTGTAATTTGTTTCCTAAATTGAAGAAACGACTATGTGGAAAACGTTTTAATGAAGCTTCCAGTGAGGTGACCAAGTAATCAGACAGCTTAACAATGAAGGTACCCTATCCGGAATACAGAAGTGCCAAACGGGTGGAAGCAGTCATAGGCAAGAATGAAGATTATATTGAAAGTTTGTAAAGGTATCTTGTAAAATAAATCATTTTTTAAGTTTTATCCTACAGCGCACAAAACTTTTGAAATGATCCTCGTATGTAACGTATATTGATTACTACATGTAAATCTGTGGCCACAAGTTCAAAGAGAGTATGCATTAAGTGTTGCAGTTAGTGTGTGACATGTTAATGTAAGTCAATATCTTAACAGACGCAAATAATCCTTCTGGGTCAAACTACTGTCTTTGAAGCAGCGTTTATACATGGTCACAAGATACCTTATGTTTAATTACAACCATTACCTGCAAAGAGAGCATTGCATGCTATGTTATTACCACTTAAAGTAAACATGGTTTAGCCTAATATTGCTCTGATAAGATCTCTCAGGTAATGGTTCCTTAATTCTTTAACTTGTGCCAGCATCATCATGGGGCACCTCATTCAAAATAACACAGAAATATCTCAAGAACATATCCAACACAGTGTGCAACTTTGCACGATATATTCTACATAAATACCCTAGTCCTTTCATTATTCACTCTGCTCTACAAGGACGGCTGACGTGAAGCTATGTACATAAGTTCTGTGCTGTGCCTCTTCGATGTAGCCTTCCGTCTCTCTGAACGAAATTGAGGATTGTTCTCTGAACTCATGTTATCCACGTATTCTACTTGTGGCAAGAAGTACTTGTGTAAAACTCTTGACACAGTCAAAGCCATGGCCTCCTTCAGTTGCATGAGAGTGACGAATTTAGGTGTTAGCTCCTCAACTACTATCATGTAGCAGAATCCTCTGGGTGTGCATGGGAGACGTTCCATTAAGTCAGTCATGGCTAATTGTTTTAGTTTCTTGTTTACAATGGTACTTGTAGTGTTATTCGTCGAATAATTCACCTTCTGGCAGGATTTACAAACAGAAAAGATCTCTGAATTATTCTCTCCATATTATTAAAATAACTAAGCGTCCTGAGCTTTAAGAAAGTCTCTGGGTCTGAAACGACCATAACTAAGATGTGGGTACCAGATGACTTTGTTCAGCAGATCTTCAGCTATACGCAGGTGCAAAGACGAATCTTCACAAAGCTCCAGTGCAATAAAATTCCTTTGTGCAATAGATAAAACTGTCTAATGGCTACTTTGCTTCCGTCTTTCCACTTAAGCTTTAATGCAAGAATTGCTGCATCCCTGTCCTTCTCTTCACCAATTTCTTCCACACTGGTGGTCATATAATTGTCATGGCCTTATTCATATAAAATACGCTGAAATGATTCCTCACAATCTCTTCCTCTACCAATCTGACAAGATATCTTCTATGTTAGTATTTGCTGATATAAGTGTGATAGTAAGCTCAAATTCATGTAGGTAAAGTACCCAGCTGAGTATGTATTATGTGTCAGTTTTGCTGTTAATAGGATCTTCAGTACTTTATGTTCTATGAATGTTGTCATCTTTCTACCAAACAAAAAAATACTAAACTTCTGAAACCCCCAGACCACAGTCAGAGCCTCCAGCTCGGTGAATGAATAATTCTTCCCATACACAGTTAAAATTCGGATGCCCAAAGAAATCATTTATCTATAATGCTTCCATTTTCTTCATACTCTTGAAAGATCATAACACGCAAACCAGTATAGGCACTGCAGCATATATCTTCATAATCCAGAATGTTGATTATACTCATCCCAATTACTGTCATGGGTGTATTGTGACCCTTATCTGCATCTACATTCTGTCAACTACAAGAAGGGCTATCACTGCATCACTCCCTTGTTGAATTTGGTGGTGGAATCTCTCCGATTTATGCCAGTTGATTGATCCTGTCAGGTTCTCATCAGTGACCTCCAAATTGACGATTGTAGTTTTTCCTGTGAAAATTGTTAAAGTGGCGTGTCCTCTCTGACTGCGGTCGGACGTGGTTATATGCTCCCGGTGGCCCATTCCTGTCATTCCATCTGCCATATTTCTGTGTGATGGTTCGCTAAAGTTTTCTTCATCTTTCTCCCCTTCTTTCTCGCATTATTTGAAATATGCGCGAACTGTGACTCATGGAGAACACACTAGAAAGCTTCTATTTTCTCCCCATCTGCCTGCGATTACCTCTCGGTGGTTAATGGGTAGCTTCTTACAGCAAAACCTGATAATTTCACTTGCGCTACACAGTGCGTCCAGGAACTTATTCTTCTTAACCAAAGACTCTAGAAGTTTCTCTGGGCTTCTGAATCCTGACGATTCCAAATCTCTACACATCATAATTTCTTGTTTAATTCGATCCTGCATCTCACACAACCAATAGCTGTTGAGGAAAACTACTAGGAACACATTGTGTGACTTGGAGGTGACCATGATACTTCCCATCTTCTCCGCTACCGACCATTCCTTGTATCTGCAAATAAATTCTAAGTTATATTCCAGTGGCCAGGATGCTGGTACTGATCTAACAAATCGAGTGATTCAAACCTTTGGATGTAGTGTTTGCCCACTATCCTATTAATTTTAGAAGTTGTGCACTGATATAAAGTGTTTGTCGTCGAATGCCATGTCCTCTCTTGCACTCATTCTCACTCCCATTTCGGATGCTCTTGTCTCCTCCAGATGGTGTGCAACCTTGTGACTTGGGTTGATACAACATTATCTTGCACTGTTTTCGTAGCTGACATGGCTGTCACATCGTCTGACTGTGAGTGGTACACAATTGTGCGACCGGTTAGAGCTTGTGGTGCGCTGACTTGTGGGAGATACGTATTATATAGATCGACCTACCAGGGACCCTACCTTTGCAACTGCTCTATTGCATCGGGCTGCGATCCTCTCTTTCTAGTTTCCTGCTCCGTACGCTTCAGTCAGGCGACATTCTCTTTGGATCTTTTTCCCACTTCATCTTACACATACTCTAGTCGACCTCTCGTTTCTATAACATTGTTATGTGCTTCTATTTGCTGTGTATCTATCTTGTCTACTCTCTCCATGTTGTTTGATGTTTCTTCCAGAGTTTCTTCCACTATCTTCTGACCCCATTCTTGTAATTTAGCTGTAACTTTCTTAGTCTGACTTGCAGCACTGTCAGATCGCTTTGCATGTTTCGCTACTTGTTTCGCCTCAGCTGACATCATCTTAACTTCCGTCCTCTTAACTCGCATCATCTCTCTTTTGATTTTGTTCATGTCTTGTGCCAATCTTCCTATGACTTCTTTAAATTATCTAGGTGTAATTCTTTCTACCACTTTTTTCTGACAGTCTCGTTTCAAAGTCCTTAGTTTCTTTTATGACCACAACGAGAACATTCGAAAAACTAGATCCAACACAAAGGATTACTGACAATCATTCTTCCCATGCGCCATTCGCGAGTGGAAAAGGTTAGGGGAGATCGATCAGTGGTACTAAAAATTCCCTCTATCGCGCACCATTAGGTGGCTTGCAGAGTATGATGTAGATGTTCTGAGACCTTAGTTTCTTTCTGCCTCCTTTAAATGCTTAAAGAATACATGGACAGTGTCCTTCTGAGCATTTCCCCCCATAGTCTATTCTGGTGACAAGGCACATGAATGCTCTGTGGAACAGCACTCAAGTGTCGTGACCAACCCATCGTAATCCACTGCTGAAACGTTTAGGAAATCGATTGCCGATCTCGACACAGTTATATCAAATAGTCATAGAACAGAATGCACGAAACCAGAGGAAGAATTCTGAAATAAATGTATGTATTAGTTATGATGCACAAGGTGTCTTACTAAAACTATTGCAGATCTAAAACTAAACCTTTAATGTCTTTAAAATATTAATTATTATTGTGGCAAAAGTTTTATCTGATTGCAAATCAGAGAAAGTTTCGATTTGTGAACAATCCCGGCACGTGGTCTGCCCTAATCCCTGCCCTGGAATGACCCTCAACCCAGAACCCCCCCCCCCTAACAAACACTACTGTAATATGTGCACAATGGATTATATTATCTCGTTGCAACATCCCTGAATATGGAAGTTAATAAGAATATAAAAAAAGGGAGGAAGGTTTATCTGTTTAGCAAGAGTAATAGAAGGCAGATTTCAGACTACCTAACAGATCAAAACGAAAACTTCTATTCCAACACTGACAATGTTGAGTGTTTATGGAAAAAGATCAAGGCAATCGTAAAATAGGTTTTAGACAGGCACGTGCAGAGTAAAACTGTGAGGAACGGGAAAAACCCACCGTGGTTCAACAACAAAGTTAGGAAACTACTGCGAAAGCAAAGAGAGCTTCACTCCAAGTGCAAACCCAGCCAAAACCTCTCAGACAAACAGAAGCTAAACGATGTCAAAGTTAGCGTAAGGAGGGCTATGCGTGAAGCATTCAGTGAATTCGAAAGTAAAATTCTATGTACCGACTTGACAGAAAATCCTAGGAAGTTCTGGTCTTATGTTAAATCAGTAAAAGGCTCGAAACAGCATATCCAGACACTCTGGGATGATGATGGCATTGGAACAAAGGATGACACGCGTAAAGCTGAAATACTAAACACCTTTTTCCAAAACTGTTTCACAGAGGAAGACCGCACTGCACTTCCTTCTCTAAATCCTCGCACAAACGAAAACATGGCTGACATCGAAATAAGTGTCCAAGGAATAGAAAAGCAACTGGAATCACTCAACAGAGGCAAGTCCACTGGACCTGACGGGATACCAATTCGATTCTACACAGAGCACGCGAAAGAACTTGCCCCCCTTCTAACAGCCATGTACCGCAAGTCTCTAGAGGAACGGAAGGTTCCAAATAATTGAAAAGAGCATAGGTAGTTCCAGTTTTCAAGAAGGGTTGTCGAGCAGATGCGCAAAACTATAGACCTATATCTCTGACATAGATCTGTTGTAGAACTTTAGAACATGTTTTTTGCTCGAGTATCATGTCGCTTTTGGAAACCCAGAATCAACTCAGTAGGAATCAACATGGATTCCGGAAACAGCGATCGTGTGAGGCCCAACTCGCTTTATTTGTTCATGAGACCCAGAAAATATATACAGGCTCTCAGGTAGATGCTATTTTCCTTGACTTCTGGAAGGCGTTTGATACAAATCCACACTGTCGCCTGATAAACAAAGTAAGAGCCTACGGAATATCAGACCAGCTATGTGGCTAGATTGAAGAGTTTTTAGCAAACAGAACACAGCATGTTGTTATCAATGGAGAGACGTCTCCAGACGTTAAAGTAACCTCTGGCGTGCCACAGGGGAGTGTTATGGGACCATTGCTTTTCACAATATATATAAATGCCCTAGTAGATAGTGTGGGAAGTTCCATGTGGCTTTTCGTGGATGATGCTGTAGTATACAGAGAAGTTGCAGCATTAGAAAATTGTAGCGAAATGCAGGAAGATCTGCAGCGGATAGACACTTGGTGCAGGGAGTAGCAACGTACCCTTAAAATAGACAAATGTAATGTATTGCGAATATATAGAAAGAAGGATCCTTTATTGTATGATTATATGATAGCGGAACAAACACTGGTAGCAGTTACTTCTGTAAAATATCTGGGAGTATGTGTGCGGAACTATTTGAAGTGGAATGATCATATAAAATTAATTGTTGGTAAGGCGGGTACAAGGTTGAGATTCATTGGGAGAGCCCCTAGAAAATGTGTCCATCAACAAAGGAGGTGACTTACAAAACATTCGTTCGACCTATACTTGAGTATTGCTCATCAGTGTTGGATCTGTACCAGATCGGGTTGACGGAGAAGATAGAGAAGATCCAAAGAGCGACGCGTTTCATCACAGGGTTATTTGGTAACCGTGATAGCGTTACGGAGATGTTTATCAAACTCAAGTGGCAGACTCGGCAAGAGAGGCACTGTGCATCGCGGTGTAGCTTGCTCGCCAGGTTTCGAGTGGGTGCGTTTCTGGATGAGGTATCGAATATATTGCTTCCCCCTACTTATACCTCCCAAGGAGATCACGAATGTAAAATTAGAGAGATTTGAGCGCGCAGGGAGGCTTTCAGACAGTCGTTCTTCCCGCGAACCATACGCGACTGGAACAGAAAAGGGAGGTAATGACAGTGGCACGTAAAGTGCCCTCCGCCACACACCGTTGGGTGGCATACCTAGTATAAATGTAGATGTAGAAATAAACAAATGTATGGGCCTAGCACCGAATTTTAAGTTGGCAAACTTGTGATAAAACAATAAATAACATCAAATATCTCACAGAAAAAGACTAAAATTTGTTAAGTTATCAAGGTATAATAATTGACTTAAAATGAAAGCTTATTTGTTATTAAAATGGATTTAATGAATAAATCATGGACCAACTTGACATTTAAACACAACAACAAAAACACAATGTAGATTTGAAACACCTGTATATCAAAATCAAATAAGTACCTATGAGATCGACCAAGTTGGCATGTATAACACTTTCCCATTTTAGAATATCAGTGTTAACTCTATCTTATTGTTTCTATATTTAGCTGTAAGTGTATAGTACATGCGCTAACTAAGCGGCTGCAGTTGCAGGCGGAAAGAACATGCTATACAGTGTAATAGAACAACTGGAAAATTTCCAACATGCTAGGCTACAACAAAGCTCACCGTACACAACTGCCCCTCATGAGTAGTACCATGCTCGCCACGCAAATTGGCAAGTGTGTAACTAGCGTGTGCCTGATCACATTTGAACGATGGACCCCACTGCGATCGCTGCACCCTGGGTGACTGCTGTAAATTTCGATGCCCTCTCCATGCCATCCTCAGTCGAACTCCTCTGATTCGCATAGCCACACAAACTCTCCAAAATTCTCTCAAAAAACTTACTCACCCAAAATACGCTCCACCTGGAGCAACACGGCATAGACACACTACCAATATACACACGACAGTCCCTCTCTGCACCAATCACGAAAACATGTTCCAATGAACAGCCTTCCTCCATGAAACAGGCAGAATCACTCCCCCCAATAGAGTGGCTTGCCGCCAAAAATTACAGACGCTCACAGTACGTCTTCTGACATCGCCGTCTGATTTCCGATCATGACATCTAGAAAATTGCTTTGTGTGTGAAACTAAAGAGACCCAAAAATACACATGCTGTATTGGCTACTCAGTGTTGGGCAGCCAGTAGTGTGGGACTATTTCAGACTCTGAGGAGAAAAGTCTGGAAATTCTGAAGAAGTTCTTTCTGTTGGGACTGAAAGTGTTAAAAGATGCGCTGCGGCTATCGCTGGGAACAATGCACTTTAGTGTATTAATGACAGGACGTTCCTCAGAGGCTGACTGACTCCCTGTCAGCATGGATCTTCTGCTAGCCACACCCATGATGTGAAAGCAGTGTACGGCTCCTTCACTAACCCTGACACTGCATTTGCATCCTAGCACTTCCATGTTCCCAGAACTGCGGCCTATTAAGGCATCCTCACTGAGCAGCGTCTTTCTCTTCACACGGTGCCAACAAGAGCAGTTATCAAAATTATTCGCAGAAAGAAAGACTCATCACCTCTAATTAGCCAGTGCCGAGGTAAGCACTACATACTCACTGATGAGCCAATTTATTAAATGTCATACTGTCCAAGTGCCTTTCTAGTTAGTTAATTGTGCATTAAATACATATAAACTTGTAAGTGAATTAATAAAAATGAAACGAAGCAACCCTTCATGACTTGCCATCTTTCACAGGCATTGGATATCATAAGAGATAACACTCTAAGGTGTGATACATCCTTCAGTGTACATTTCCTTCAATTGATGTTGACAACAACAAGCTCACCATACTAACAATCTCTCAAGTTTTTTTATGCTTTTGGCGGATATAGTGTTACAGAGCAAGTAAACTGCTAATACAATGTAACTCGGACATTACAACTGTGTATATCTGTAATGAAGTTTATTTCCTCTTCATCTAAGTTGTATTTGCATTAATGTAAAACGTCTTGCTGGTTTTTCTTAAAAGGCCTGCTCTTATATGTCTGCATTAAGTTAAAACCACAATGTCTAGAAATAGGTCTTATTTAAGTGTTGCTCAAAAGAGAAAATTAATACCTAATGAGATGAAGAAGTTGAAAGGTCAATCAAGACATACACAATCTTGCAGCGATCAGCTACACGTCCAGAACAGACAAGTACTAAACTTAGTAATGAAACTGAAGTTGGAGAAAGTGTGACAATTTAAAAGTTGAAACTGGAAGTCAGTAAAGTTGCAAAAACGAAACAGGGGAAGTTTGTAACATATTGCATGTTTGTAGAGGACATGATACCAGCTACAAAAATTAATTGGGTGTGAAATCTGTTAATCTGCAATTTGAAACTGGACCATCAGCAACAGATGCCGATTCACCACAAACAGGCAGTTCTTCTCAACTACTAGATAATCTGTCAAATGCACCTATTAGCACTGATTATTTCAAGAGAAACTGATAGAGAGATTAAATTAAAAATTATAAGTAGCAGGTCCTACAAGCAACAGTGTCCTTTCCCTAGACACCCTAATAGCAAAAGATCGTTTAACTGCGATTATTATTATAATTGTTCCAAACAGATCAGAAAACTGGGGCAATGAAATTCCCTTCTTTAAGGCAGTGTGATGTGTAGTGTGTTGATTATTCAGAGATGGAAAAAATGATTGGCGTGATGGACAAATTAATGAGTACATCAATAGATGATTTTGTTTGCCTTTTAACCTGATTTACGGTATGTGAATTGTTCTTTGAAGGTGTATTAGTGAACAAGAGTCCCAAAATTTATTTGCAGAGTGGGAGGGGGCAAAACCTTAGTTATGCCACTGCTTTGACTCATTTTAGCACTAACATAGTTCTTGCAACATTCTAAAGTCTATTCTCACACTGTCTCCGTGTGTCAAAGAGATCAACTAAGTGTGTGACCTATTACTAAAATTCGTTGGCTTTATATGTGTCTATGGGATGTCCACACATCTACATATTGCCCTGTTTCTGTTCTGTTAACTTCCGATAAATTTAGAGTTGTGGACATTTCTCAGGCAATCTAATTATGTCACATGTAATGACAATATTTTAATTACATTTAGTAGCTTCTGAATGAGCAAGAAGATATTGAATCACATAGCAATCACATATCAACAAGCAGGATAAAAAGGTAATATATCACACAGCTACCATCGAGAAGGAAAGAAGCTGACTCAAAAAAATTACGATGAGAGATTTAAACTGCAACTGCCACTGACACTCCTCCGCTATTCAAGTAAATCTCGACCTGCTCTGATAACATTTAGAATATCTTATGACTTTCCAGATTGTAGACCCTTTCCAAATTGTAATCCATGACAAAACTGTATTTAATATAAATTTGTTTCATATTCCAGTGCTGCCATGAATCTCAAGAACTGTATCTTCAAGAATCCTTGCTGCGTAACTGACCTTGAGACGTATCTCAGTCAACAGTTGAGCTAACCACAGAAGTTCAGCTGCTGCTGTGGCCAAGACTACATATTCAGCTTCAGTTAAAGATAAGGAAACCCAACTTTGACAGTGTCATTCAACAGATAGTAAGTAGTAGTGACTCGAGAATTTCGGTGTAAATTCTAGAGACACTCGGCGTTCCGCCGTCTCGAACACCTGATATCTTACAAGTAAGTACGAGAGCGGAATAGTATCCATTGCGCCGCCGGCTCCTGTGTGCAGGTTGGAAGTTTGTAATGAGAAGACGATAAGGGGGGCAGTCGAACGACGCCGACAAGCGTTTGCCACAAGAGCCACAGACGCTGTGTGAGACGACACAGAGTAACTAAATGCTATTCTTTGTTGTGTTAGTGATGTGATTGTTGAAAAAAAGAAAAACGAACATGTGACTATAGACTTTTCACTTACTTCAAGTCTTAGCTCTGAATGAAGCAAGATGTGTGGGACGTCTATAAATTATTTGGTTTTTAAAACCAGGCAGTTGTGATTATATTTAATTATATCTGTAGTAAGAGAAGTTTGAAGTTCGCAATCCAGCTTTGCACCGCTTCTCTTGTCGCCAAAACCGTTGGAACGTGGCGACCGCAGTGATCAGGACTCAAAGAAAGAGGAATTTTCAAACGAAACCAAAATAAAAAGATACTGTGAGTTGCTATAGCACCCAATAGTAACAAACCAGGGAAATTGTTTCGCAGAGTTGGATTCTTCATAAATGCTAAAAAAGGGGTGAAAATTAATAAATACCATACAAGAAAAGGCGCAAGGAAAATCTCAACAGTTTAGACTAAGAAGAATTACGACGATCTATTCGACGACGAAGATCCAATGTGGAGAGTAAGCAGCCCTCACACACACTGCGGGGGCATGGACCCTGCAACCAGCAACGAACGCCGCCGACGCCAGCTGCTGTTCACCGGTGCTGACTACGGATCCGTTCACCAACACAGACGCTGAAACCAACCTTTGATGCTGCCAGCGCCCGTGCAGTTCACCGGCGCTGATTCCACACCTGCTCACCGACACAGCCTAAAACTCTATGCCGGGTGAGCGGAAGACAATTAATTGAGTGTGAAGTTAAGGAAACTATTCAATAATAGACTGTTAGTATAGTTATTGTACTCAGAGGTGAATTTTTTAATGATAACTCGATATAAAAGTAAGAAAAATATGGATAATACTCGAGAAACTGAGGAAAATCAGAACCAGCCTTGGCCATGACAGTGACAAAAGAAATGCCAGAGTGGACTGAAGCATCAAATTTAATTAAATCACTATGTCGTAAATTAGACTCAGTGGATACTCAAATAAATGCTAGATTAGATGACCAAAGTGCAGTTGCAAATGCTCAAATCGCAACTTTAAGTGAAATATTAGGGTCACAGAGTGCAAATTCAGCTACTTTAAGACAAGAACTAAGTCTTAAGTTAGATTCAGTAAATACTCGGGTAAATGATAGATTAGATATACAGAAGGCATAATCAGCTGCTATAAGAAAGGAACTTAGTGGTACGTTAAGTGAAAAACTAGAAGCACAGGATGAGGTTTTAAATGCTAAGTTCAGTGCCTTAAATGATAAAATGGAGAATTTGCAATTAGATTTAAAAAATGAATTAAGTAATTCCCTGACTTTCCATCTAAACGAACTTTTCACTGCCTTTAGTCAGACCCAGAGTAACCAATTTCAGGACGCAGCTAGAAAACTAGAATTTGATATTGGTGATAAATGTAATAATGTAGAATCTGAGAAACAGGATAAGCTATTTCGTGTAGTCCAATCGCAAACTGCAGGCGTTAACACTTGTGTTGATAACGTGGATAGGAATTTTAAAGAGAAACTAGCAACATCAAACACAATAAATTTAAGCAGTCTGGAGGAACAAGTAGAAGTGATGATAGACCGAAAAGTATCGTCCAACAACATGTCTCCAATTTTATCTTCTGAACTTAGTAATACCAAGAGATATGTAGATTAAACGTGGAAAGAATTCAAACTTATGCAGGACAACATAGATAATAGAGTGACTTCTCCCAATGTAGTATTAACTAGTGAAGAAATGACAGATTTACAATGGGGAGCAAATTCAGGGTTATCTAGACAGTTCTCTAAGTTTAAGCCAGATTCGGACGTACATCCTACTCATTTTTTGCGAAGACTCAATCAAGCCTTGCCCAAGACTTGGGAAGATTAAAAAAAAGATTGAATTTGCGGTGGGGGACCTTTTAGGAGAAGCTTCAGAGTGGGGCACAATGAACATAGAGAATTTTTCGTCTTGGGCAGACTTCCAGAAAAAGTTTAAGGAGATGTATTGGTCAGCAAGAGCCCAGGAGAAACTAATATCCGACCTGCGGTACCCAAAGTATTTTGACTGGCATTTAACGAGACCGAAGTACTTAGATAAGCTCATGGAGGAAGAAGGGTTGGTGCGAATTTTAAATAAGACATTTATCCACGTATGCAATGAGTTATATATTATGTAGTGGGTGAAAAACCGTAGAAGAATTATTATCCTTTGAAGACGCACTTGCTGCCTTATTCAAAGACCGCAATGAGAATGTACGTCAAAATGAAAATCATAATTTCAGAAGTGGTAGTAATAACGGTAATAGCAATTTTAAGAGACATGAGGCCAACTTAACTAGAGTATATCAGTGTAACCAGAATAAGGGTAACGAAGATTACCATAAGAAGCATCCTCCCCGAATTTAGATCCATTTACTTCACAAGAACTTCAATCAAGTAGTAATAGAGTACAAAATGGTAATGTAATACCCCGATTTGGTAACCAACCAGTGATCTCCAATAATGAGGAAAACATAGTGTGATCTGGATCCAGGCCCTGGGTCCAGTTCGTAGAAATACATTAGGAGGCCTGGCTTATAATAGGTCTGTTAATTTCATGCTTAAAATACCAACCAAAGAATGGTTGTTACTGGAAGAACCGAGCTTAATTACCATTAATCGACAACCAATAATAATAGGAAATGTGGAGGATTGTGAAGTTAACATATTTATAGATTCGGGGAGTGAAGTGTCACTTATTTCTAGCACTTTCTTTAACACATTACGAACGAAATATCACTTACCGATATTACCAGTAACAGGAGTGTACATAGTCGGTATTACTGGAACAAAGAGCAAAGTTGTAAAACACGAGACCCAGATGAACTGCAACATTGAGAATATCCCATTTCGTCAGACACTTTTAGTAGGAGAAAATATCAATAGGGATGAGTTATTTGGCCTAGAATGGCTATCAGAATTTAACGTCATATTGAATTTTGAGGAGAGTTTTCTTTATTTTGGAAAAGGTGACTACAAATATTGTGTAAAGTTTGTGACAGACAGCTATATTGGTAAACAAACAACTGAGAGTCGATGTCTGAGATTAATTGATACAGCAAGATTGTCACCAGTTATTGATAATGTAAGTCACATATCACACCGCGCTGACATAGAACCCAAAGTAAATGAATCTCCAATATTAACTAATGACCAAAAATTTGATTCATCTAAAATTCTACTGATAGATAAAATGGTATTTTCTGATGGTCCAGGTAGTATTAGTGACTATGTACGTAAGTTTAAAATCAAAGTTACTACTCTATTTTTCTGTAAGCCTTATACAATACCAGTAAGTTTAAAAGAAGCAGTTAGGAAGAAATTGACAAAATGATTGTCAATAACATAATAGAACATAGCTCTAGCGTCATGAATAACACCTTGGCAGTAGTAAAAAAGGCTACAGGACAAGTGCAGTTAGTACTGGACACCCATACTTTGAATAAGCATATAGGTACGGAAAGACACAGACACATTAACATCAATGAATTATTGTACCAATTTGAGAAAGCACAGTATTTTAGCAAGATGGACCTGACTGCTGGATTTTGACAAATTTGGTTACATCCTGATCAAAGAAGTATACAGTGTTTCTATTTGACGGGAAATAGTATCATTTTAATGTGTTACCGTTCGGACCAAATATCTCAGTATCTGTGTTTAAACATGCACTGGATGAGGCATTAGAAAGGGAATTGTTAAAGGACCTAAAAATATATGTAGATGATATACTAGTAGTCTCATGTACCTGGGAAGAGCATTGCCTGATCTTGAGTAAAACTCTGAATGGCTTTAAAGAAAAAATTATTATAGTAAAATTGTCTAAATCGCCTTTTGCGAGGCAATAGCTTAACTTTTTAGGGCATAGTGTAGGAGTGCAAGGAATCAGACCAGATCCGGAACGTATAAAGGCCATTAAGGAGTGTCCATCCCCTAAAAACATAAGACAATTGAAGGGATTCAATGGAATGACCGGACTATAGACGATATATACAAGGAAGGGAATACTGTGAGTTTTGGGACCAAGAGGCCAATGATGTGTTTGAAAATATAAATAGAGCACTGGTTGAATCACCCATATTACACCATCTGATTATGGGTGACAATTGAATGGATTTATTGGAATGGCCGGGTACTATAGACGATACATAAAAGAAAGGGAATACTATGGGTTTTGGGACCAGGAAGCCAATGATGTGTTTGAAAATATAAACAGAGCACTGGTCGAATCACCCATATTACACCATCTGCTTATGGGTGAGCCACTCAAAATTTTAATAGATGCATCCAACTATGGTACAGCACCAGAACTTAACCAAGGAGAATGGGGGCTGTAAAGTACAAATCACAGATCTGTAGCTTTTGCTAGCGGGGGCCTCAACAAACATAAATTAAACTATACAGCCACAGAAAAAAACTATTAGCAATAGTATGGGGTATCCAAAAATTCCAAACCCTAGTATGGAGGTCACTTTTATACGGATCACCAAGCTCTATCTTTTTAATTGATAGTTGGATATTACATAGTAGATTAATGCAGTGAATGTTGTTCGTACAGGAATATGACATTAGAATACAGTATATAAAAGGTTCTGAAAATATTGTACCTGATGCTTTGTCTAGGTTACCTGCAGGCATGAAAGAGTTAAAATGTATGGAAGGGCCCGGCGTGATTTTTGCGATTAACTTTTTGACAGTAGGATATCCACATAACAAGCTACAAGAAATGGCTCGAAGAATAACAAAAAACATCCATCATGAACACTACTTTACAGAAATATTTGCTATGTGTTTTAGAATGGCTGTACCATCTAATCAAGCAGAGAAACGGAAGGTTATAGGGAATAATTTGTTTTGGAGAGACAGTATAACATCCCAACATTGGCGTTTATGCATCCCGAAGTTAATGGAGGATGAGATTGGGTGGTATGTTCATACTGGATATGGACATTTCAGGATAAACATATATATAGTTCATATGAATAAGTTCTATTATTTTAAGAAGCTAGGACATATGGTAGCATCTTTAATTAGGAGTTGTGAAATCTGTCAGAAGGTGAAAGAGAGTAACACTCATATTAAATACAAAATGTCTTCAGTCATTCCTAAGACATTACACGATTTTACAGCAGCAGATTTCTTTGGACCACTTCCGAAAGGAAAGGGAGGATTGTCGTACATATTTGTCCTCATAGAGTGTTGGTCGAAGTATGTTAGGTTGATCCTATTAGCAAATGTACCAACCATGATACATTGTCTGCAACAATACTTTCTTAAGGTAGGTAAATCAAAACGATTTCTCTCCAATAATGGGCCACAATTTGTCAGTAATTAATTTAAAAAATTTCTGGCATGGGAGTATATTCGTCAAGTATTAATATCCAACTATAACCCATAGTCAAATCCATGTCAACGAGTAATGAAAGAGATTGGGAAATTATGCTGGCCCTTCGCCATGAAAAACATACAACGTATGAAACGTCCCCTTAGAAAAATTTATACAAGACTGTGCTTAAGCTGACACACGATAGTTTTTAGCTCAACGCAATCTGACTTTCAAAAATCCCTACGAAAGAATGGCCCTGACTAACATTAACCTATACGTTTCACAAATCACTTACCTCACAAAAATCTTCGTTACTCAAGCTACTGCAATACAGCGAGCGCCACTACTGCCAGCTAAATAAAAGATTCAAACTACTGAAGGTACTAACTACTGATGGGCATAGTTAGCAAATGAAAGATTTTAATACTGAACAAACAATGTATTTACCTTAATAGTCATAATATATATATATCAGTTCGTGACACCAATTCTTACAAATTTCAAAACTCCGCCATCTCTCTCCCCACGTCCACCACTGCTGGCGGCTCACCTCCAACTGCGCAACGCTACGCGCTGTTAGCATCCAGCTGCCGCTGCCCAACACTACAATGGCAGACAACAATGCAAACCAGCCACAGACTGCACACGGCACAGCCAGTGATTTTTATACAGAGCGCTACGTGGCGGCGGCGTTACCAATAAAAAAACCTAAACAGCCTACTTACAAACGGGCAGTGAAGATCAAAGACTTTGAACTTATTTTAAATGAACTACCACATTTATCAACTGGATTCACACCTTTATAAGTAGTAGGCAAACCTTTTATAGGGGAAGCTATTATTAAATGTTTCATTTGGCCTGAACAACCTACTGACAATTACCAACTTAAACAGGACATAGCCTCAAATAATCTAGTTGACAAGGCACAACAACGAGTGAGTGGACATAATGAGAAGGCTATCGAACCACAGTACAAGGTCGATACCTAGTTCTCCTAAAACAGCATCCTCAAAGCTCTGCCCTGAAGAAGGAAACACATATATTTTTCAGAAGTATGAAGGACCTTACCGAGTACAAGCGGTAATACATCCCAAAGCCTTATTTTTAGTAAATCCTATAATAGGATCAGAAAAAGGAAAACACAATGTTAAGGATATAAAATTGTATATCTCCCGAGGACGTTAACATTCTGTTTAATTGGTGGATTGACGACCGTCTGATCCCTAGTTGTTTCCGGTGTTTCTTCTGCAATAAAATTTAGCTGCACCGAATTCCTCCAACTTCTTACACTATCTCCCTTCTTCTTACGCTATCACTCTACTTCTTATGCTATCCTATCATCCAACATTAGGACAAGTCATCCTTGGTTGATAGAGGATTGTGCCTGTTAAGTCGCCTTCATGCTCCACTCTAGTCAGCGGTGGTCTCGATGGTTATGTCGACAGCAGTCGATGCTCTCCATGCATAGTTAGCTCTTATTTTTGCCTAGCCAGCCAGTCTCTCCCACCATTTGCATATAGTTAGGTCTACTTTTTGCCTAGCCAGCCAGTCTCTCCCGCCATCCACGAATAGTTAAGTCTTACTTTTGCCCAAGCTATTCTTTGAAAGTAATCTCTTATCTAGTTGGTCTATTCAAACCTGGGCGCAGATTAATAAACTGCAAAGAATATTAGATTAATAGAAAATATGATTTTGTATGAATCATTAACTAATTGTGATAATATGATACATAATTTTATACGAAATGCAGAATGTTTTTTTTAATCTTTTATGAGATTTGATGTATATTGGACGCTTTATATTACTTTTTGGAGGGGTGGATAGTGTAAGTACAAACATGGCTAACACAGAACACACACCACACCTCCCAAACGACCATTGCAAACAAGTGTGACTCATTCTTCACCATTTGCCGTTCTATAGGTGTTGCTAAGATTTTTCTTTGGGGACTTCAAGGGTGACAGTGAGTATGTCCATTCTGTTAGAGACGATTAACACCATACCTCCTCCTGCTCCTCCCTTAAGTTCCGGCGAGGTAGGGATCCTGGGGAAGGGGACAGGGAGGTTTTATTTTCTTTGGGGCTAGCTTCTTCCTCTTCTTCGATCTTAGCAACCATTTCTACTTTTTCTCTTCTTACTTCTCATTTGAGTACCTGTCTATTTCCCTCTTTACATATTTATATATTTCTATCGCAGATGTCCTCATTTCCCGTGTTTTCCAGTAACCTTCAACTTATTTTATAAAAGTAGGCCGAAAATCAGGCTACACAAACACACTTACACATACACACAAAAAATACGATTAGGCACAATGATCTTACACATCAAAAGTGGAGAACTATCAAGTGTTGTAGGGGGAAAGGAATGTATACATCAGGAAAGGATGCTCACATTGTCGTTTACTGTGACGGTTCTACATCGCACACATGGTTATACAGGGACACATTGGGGAAATATGCACATATTATCGTTTATTATGACCTTTCTACAGTGGACATGTATGTTTATATTTATATATATAAGAACAATGATCATTCCATATCGCCTATGTGCATAAGAATAGAAGAAGTATGCTAATTTTACATCGAGTATACATAAGAAGGAAGGGTGAGTAACTAAGGAGAGCATAAGCTAAGGAGGAACTAATTGTAATAATGATGAAGGAATGTCAGTCTAAAATCTGTTCTGATGATTTGTAGGATATTGGGACAAGTGTAGCATAAGTAAATTATGATACATTGAATAGTGTATATAAATGTGGTGTCTACTGGAAACATAGAAGTGGAAGAATAGTGAAGGACTCTAGGGGATTAAGTGAAGATTTAGGAAGTGAGTGTTAAGTGTGAAATAGGTTTTCTTTTCCAGAGGATATTTAATTATAGACTACATAAAGATGTATACTTGGGGAATGAACCATGAGTCCTACTAAGGAAGGCTAAGCAGGGGCGCACCCTGCATTTAATGAACATAAAGGGCAGATAGGAAGACCTGAGAAAGGCTGACCTATACTGTGGAGACAGGGGCACGCAGAAGGAGATTGACCTGTGCCATAGGAAAATAGGAATTAAGAGGGGCGTATCTACTGAAACAGAAGGAGGAATGTGTGCTTATAGGGTCAACCCGTATGTAAGGTATAGGTATTGTTCCTAAACAGAAAAGGACAGTATTGTGGCAGAAGTCACACATTTTGTGGGAATTTTCTGGTAAATTTGAATTCTGTATTCCACTAGCATTATTATATTTTATGTTCATGAGTGTCAGAAAGAACAATTTCATTTGCCCAGAGTTCCTCCAGACTGCGAGTTACTGTAGCTAATGAAGCTATTATGTACAAAAGAAAAACTAGTACAGAGAATTAGAATGAAGAAAGAAATAATTAAGTGTATATGACACCCGGAGCTTGTGACTGAATATTAAGAACGTTGTGAGCACGATCCCTAGATATAAAATTACTAAATCCAACATTAGGTGAAATATTCAGATGGTTATTATCAAAACACAAAAAGAAATGCTAGATATTAAGTTCATGATAACTAAAAGAAATGTAATGTATACTGATTAAAATATAAATTAGCGCTATGTGAGATATTAAAGTACTTAATGAATATGTATAAAATTTCGAGTGTCCGGCCTAAGGGAATGGATATGTAGTGACTCGACAATTTCGGTATAAATTCTAGAAACACTTAGCCTTCCACCATCTCGAACACCCGATATTTTAAAAGTAAGTAAGAGATTGGAAACATATCTACTGCGCCGCCGGTTTCTGTGTGCAGGTTGGAAATTTGTAATCAGAAGACGATAAGCAGGGCAGTCAATAGACGACGACAAGTGTTTGCTGCAAGAGCCACAGACGCTGTGTGAGAGGACACAGAGTAATTAAATGCTATTCTTTGTTATGTTAGTGAATGTGATTGTTGAAAAAAAAGAAAAACAAACATTTGACTATAGACTTTTAACTTACTTCATATCTTAGCTCTGAATGAAGCAAGGTGTGGAACGTCTATAAGTTATTTGGTTGTTAAAACCAGGCAATTGTGATTATATTTAATTGTATCTAATGGGTATCGATGTAGTTGACTTGTAAGAGTTTGTATGCTTATATGAAATTTGTGGAAAGGAAAATACACCTGAGCTGAACTGGAAGTATGAGAGTACCGAGTTATTTCAAGTGAGAGAGACAGTATTTTTTTGGTTCCTTTAACCAGCATTACTTCTTTGGAGAAAAGTTATGGAGATCGACACAGCCCGCATATCCATAGAAGGGGATCGGCTAAACGTTTCAGGTAAGTCAACTGTAGTAAGAGAAGTGTGAAGTTCACAATCCAGTTTTGCACCACTTCTCTTGTCGCCGAAACTGTTACACAGTATTTTCAGGCATTTGCAAAAGGAATGCTATTGTAGACTTCCTATCTTCTCCACTGCCAAAAACGTACTTTTGTGTAGTAGAAAACCATCTCCACTCCTCCTCTTCCACAATGCAAATCAATATCTAGCATTTCTTTAATTCATATTTAATGAATCTTAGTATTTATTAAAGTCCCTTCCAATGGTACTTCGTTGGTTCTGACTGGTATCTGCTGAAATAACTTACTACTATACACAGTTCCAGTTTTTTTGCAAACATAGCATACAATTTGACAAAACGGTTTGCATTTGCTGTTTATACCTGATCATTATTCAGCTCTGCTTTGCTCTCCATCGTGTGTTTGTTCGACCCTGGTGTCTTAACTGGGTCACAGCTGTTCTTGTTTAACTTTTTAGTATTTTTTGCAAGTACATACCTTGACTTATAATCATTCCATCATTCGACCTTTCGAAATAAATGCCAAGAAATTTTGTAACTTTTCCCATATTTTGCATGAAAAATTGATTTTGCGAAGCCCTTTATATCTCAGTGGATCTCATCAAAGCAAATTGAAGCAATTATATCATAATCCTCATATAATAGAAGATAGACTCTAATGTCTTCCAAATTGCATAAATATGAGTATGTGTCCATATTTGACGCCAGAGTCCAATACTTTTGAGAAAACTATCAAATGTTCACTCTACATATGAGGAACCTGTTTCAGTCCATAGAATGCCATTTTTAATTCGAAGATTTGATTCTTTTGATTTGTATCACTTGAGGTGTCTTCATGCAGACATCTTCTTATAGTTCCCAATGTAGAAAAGCATTTTTGTTATCCATTTGGCATGTACAGGGTGACAGTTATTGAACTATATGAAAAAAGACATGAGTTACTCACAAACTGTGGGGTGCACAGACTTTATTCAACATGTAAACTTCAACACAGATATTTGAGTTTAGGTTATGACGTGTTCAATATGCCTGCCATCATTGTCGATTATGTGGCGTAGACGAATAGCGAAATTTTGCATGACCTGCTGAAGTGTCAGAACATCAATGCTGTCGATGACCACCTGAATGGCATTCAGTCAACTGCCATGTCTCATTAAGTTCCAATTACTTTATTTCTTCATTGATTACTTCCCTCGATTCCTGTTCGTCTCGCCCTTGTATACCTTCATAACATTCGGAAATTTCATCACCAAATGATGCAGCATTCAAAGCCAATACTGCAGAATTGGAAAATAATGCAGGTATTCTTCATTCCTTGTCGCTTTATCGAAGAGTTTGTACCTTCTCAGGCTTCCTGACCAATTTTCTTGAATTTACTGTTTTCTTTTCTGATTTCTTGATTTCATCTGTCTTGTATTCGTCTATACTGTTTTCTTATACTTCTTGAAAATATTGTTCACTAGTTGTCCCATCGAAAGTGAATTTCTTTTCTTCTAAAATTTCCTGAAGCTACTCTCCTGGAAATGGAAAAAAGAACACATTGACACCGGTGTGTCCGACCCACCATACTTGCTCCAGACACTGCGAGATGGCTGTACAAGCAATGATCACACGCACGGCACAGCAGACACACCAGGAACCGCGGTGTTGGCCGTCGAATGGCGCTAGCTGCGCAGCATTTGTGCACCGCCGCCGTCAGTGTCAGCCAGTTTGCTGTGGCATACGGAGCTCCATCGCAGTCTTTAACACTGGTAGCATGCCGCGACAGCGTGGACGTGAACCGTATGTGCGGTTGACGGACTTTGAGCGAGGGCGTATAGTGGGCATGCGGGAGGCCGGGTGGACGTACCGCCGAATTGCTCAACACGTGGGGCGTGAGGTCTCCACAGTACATCGATGTTGTCGCCAGTGGTCGGCGGAAGATGCATGTGCCCGTCGACCTGGGACCAGACCACAGCGACGCACGGATGCACGCCAAGACCGTAGGATCCTACGCAGTGCCGTAGGGGACCGCACCGCCACTTCCCAGCAAATTAGGGACACTGTTGCTCTTGGGGTATCGGCGAGGACCATTCGCAACCGTCTCCATGAAGCTGGGCTACGGTCCCGCACACCGTTAGCCCGTCTTCCGTTCACGCCCCAACATCGTGCAGCCCGCCTCCAGTGGTGTCGCGACAGGCATGAATGGAGGGACGAATGGAGATGTGTCGTCTTCAGCGATGAGAGTCGCTTCTGCCTTGGTGCCAATGATGGTCGTATGCGTGTTTGGCGCCGTGCAGGTGAGCGCCACAATCAGGACTGCATAAGACCGAGGCACACAGGGCCAACACCCGGCATCAAGGCGTGGGGAGCGATCTCCTACACTGGCCGTACACCTCTGGTGATCGTCGAGGGGACACTGAATAGTGCACGGTACATCCAAACCGTCATCGAACCCATCTTTCTACCATTCCTAGACTGGCAAGGAAACTTGCTGTTCCAACAGGACAATGCATGTCCACATGTATCCCGTGCCACCCAACGTGCTCTAGAAGGTATAAGTCAACTATCCTGGCCAGCAAGATCTCCGGATCTGTCCCCCATTGAGCATGTTTGGGACTGGATGAAGCGTCATCTCACGCGGTCTGCACGTCCAGCACGAACGCTGGTCCCACTGAGGTGCCAGGTGGAAATGGCATGGCAAGCCGTTCCACAGGACTACATCCAGCATCTCTACGATCGTCTCCATGGGAGAATAGCAGCCTGCATTGCTGCGAAAGGTGGATATACACTGTGCTAGTGCCGACCTTGTGCATGCTCTGTTGCCTGTGTCTATGTGCCTGTGGTTCTGTCAGTGTGATCATGTGATGTATCTGACCCCAGGAATGTGTCAATAAAGTTTCCCCTTCCTGGGACAATGAATTCACGGTGTTCTTATTTCAATTTTCAGGAGTGTATTTGCTTCATCTCTGGACCCAAAATCTGAATCCATTTGGTAATCAGCCATTAAAATACATTTAAGTGAGTGAGAATAAAACTGTCCAACTACAACTTCCCCTGGAATTGTTAAAAAGGCAACCAAAAACCTTAACTTGCCCCAATTTGAGCCATTGGAACTTTTCCTCTCAAGGCTGCAGTTGGAGTCCTTTTTGTGGTATAGACTGCAATGAACGCTGCTTCTGTCCAGAACCTCTTGTCAAGTTTTCCTTTTAGATGCATACAACACATTTATCGAAAATAGTCCTATTTACACATTCAGAAACTCCATTCTGCTGTGGTGTGTATCACATTGTAAACACCATCGGAATGCCCACGTGTTCACAGATAGTCTTCAGCTCGTTTGATACATACTCTCATCCAGTTCTACAACAAAGGTGGCTCATTTCCAAATTAAACTGAACTATAAACATTGCTTCAAAAATTTTGAATAACTTTGGCACATCTGACTTTGTTTCTAGGAAATACACACAAGAAAAAACATAAAATCATCAGTAAATATTAAAACATATATTTTATTATCATTTATTAATTTGAAGTAATTGGTCCAATTATATCACTATGACTAAGTTCTAGTGGTCTGGTTGTTTCTACTCTTCGTGTTTTATGGGACTGTGACGTCGGTTTCCCTTCAAAACATGTATTACAAGTATCATAATCTGACTTGCTAGATTTGAGGTTCATTCCATCAGTTTGCATCAACAACTTACGAGTGTTATCGTAGCTCTTGTGAACCAACCTTATGCAGCACACTTCAGTCATCTGTGTCAGTGAAGTTCCATGACAATGAAGTTCCTTAAACATAAAATTTAGTGTGTACATGTTTGCCTCACTTCTCTGTGCAACAGAAAGATTTATGTTGTCTTTTGAGTAATAGCTTTACTGTTCTCAAAACTACTCTGAAACCTTTTGATTTTAGTTTACCTATTGATAGCAGGTTATTGCTGAGACCTGGAATCTAAGAATATCTACACTCAAAACAGTAATTTTCTCGGCACTTACACAAGTTCAGTTTCACCAACACATTGAGCGAATATAAAAGTTTCAGACTTCACAGCATTAATTAACACCGATAATCTTTTCACGGTTTTAACTGTATATTACTATTTATAAAATGGTCTGTAGCTCTGGAATCCAAATACCATTTAACTCCAGTTGACATATCCTAATTTTCATCACTATGTGGAGGGAAAGAGTAATTATTCTCTTTTCCATCTTGATCATCAGAGGCTGCACCTACAGAATTGTGTTTTAGTTTTTGTGCTGAGATTTTTGTTTGTTTGTTTGTTTTTGTCAGTCTGACTTTTTATGATCTTTCATCTTACAGTTATAAAACTGAAAAATAAAACAATTAGTACCTCTGTTATTTGATTTAATGTTGCTGTCAGACTTCGATTTCTGTCCTGATAGTGACAAAGAAAACTGCTGATGGCTTCATGTGATCGCTCTTGACAAAATATTTCTTCGTCATCTCTCCATCGATAATTCGATTCTTCGCGAAATCTAAAGTTACTGTATCTGGCGACACTGTATCTAGCGTTGCGACTAGGTTATCATAATCAGGCTGCATTGTCCATGACAGATGGAACACAACATCAGTTTCTTCTATTCTTGCTTCACATGATTGTACCTCTCGAATTAATCTCTCTAACTGCAGAAGATGATCAATAAACAAGTTATTCAGTGAGTCAAATTTAACCATTAGCGAAGTTTTCCGAAGTAACAACTGACTCACCATTCCTCCTCACTTGAAACCATCACACAACTACAACCACAGATCAAAGGAGATAATTTTGTCTTTAGCATTCCACAGGCGATTATCTCCAATTGTTTGTATGGTTTGAGAATTTCATTTGTTGTCATGTTTCTTTGAAGTTAATAATACTATGTCTTTCTTTGAACATAATTCTACCATACAATTTTTCCTTACTCACTTAAGAATATTTCATTCTAATAAATTCCAGCAGATCTATCTCATTTATAAAATCTTATAAGAACCTCAATCGCAAATTTCTATTTACCAATATTGTTTTCAGTGAACATCAGAATATTATATTTCTCTTCCTCATCAGTCATGATCAGTAGAGAGATTGTGTCTACTATACATAGGGAGAGAAGCAGAGAGAGATAGATAGATAGATAGATAGATAGATAGAGAGAGAGAGAGAGAGAGAGAGAGAGAGAGAGAGAGAAAGAGAGAGAGAGTGGGGGTCAAATTACATGTCCTGTAACCTGTAAATCTACACTGCTTTGTGCACATAATCTGATAAATTTAGAGAGACGTGATCATTCCTCAGGCACAAAAATTACAAATCCTTTGTATTTATAACAACTTATTTAACATGCTGACTGCCACCTCATAGTGACAGATGTTTCACTGCCGGGTCAGGGCATGAACCACGTACCAACAAATAGAATAAAAAGAAAATATATTACATTAAAAAGCAAATGAATATAGTGAAAAATATTTTGTTGACAGATCTGAAATACAATCCTCGATATTCGTTTATTTTAGCGATTTATTTTGATATAGATTTCTTAAATTTTTGACAGGATCTATTTTCTGTAACATAAACTAGTTTTCAAGCCACTGCAGGCTCAAATGCAGGAATTACAGGAACATTATCTGGACCATATGCAGCTAAGCTAGAAACTATGGTCGTGTGGACTCTCTATCTCTGAAGAGGTATGTTTGCTTCTTTGCAAAAAGTGTGACAGACCAAATGCAATCATGTTTTGGTATATGGAACAGTCATCACTATCTTTGGTTTTTTTTATTGAACTTCATCATATTGCCTAATTTTTGAGGTACATTTTTGCTATCATAACACTCCAAAACGGCTTAGTAGTTACCATCTGCTTTTCGTCGTTTATTCTCCAGTTTTTGTATATTTATTTTCCTCTTTCTTGTAGGCTAGAGCACACTTTGGCTTACTGGTAGCAATTTCACATATTTTTTATTGCCTTTAATGTATATACTCCTCCTACATCGTAGACTAAGTAGAACTGAAAAAAAATGTTCCATCGTTGGTTAAAAATATGTATGACACATTTCTCGTCCCACCGCCCTCAATATTGAATATTGCATGAATTTACAATACAGTTGCCTCCATAACATTCATTTTATCTCCTCGGTGTCATCTGCTGAAGCATAGATCATGTAACAGGATGAATGGAAGTGGACAGTGACACACATGAAGGAGTTTGATGGTCTCTTACGTACTAACATTTTATGCCTGTTAATCAAAAAGTAAAGATGATAACTTGAAATTAATTTCAAAAAGGCATCTGAATTTTTACTTTGAAACATGTGAGGATGCCAGTCTTGTAAGTTCTGCGCAAGATTTGTGCAAAAAATGTATTTAAGATAAATAATGAAATCTCGCTCAGTACAGATCGTCATACCTTCCTTTTATATAATTCACAGATCATCATTTCATGTTCGTATTGGTACATATTTAACCTCTTGGTTACTTTCAATTATCTCTCTCTTTCACACACACACACACACACACACACACACACACACACACACACACACACACACACACACACACACACACACACAAACAAACACACACACTTACTGTATATATATCTATATGTGTATAGGATTAAGAAAAATTCGCACACTCGGATTTTGCAGTGCGATTCCTCACATACTAGCAACACAAAAATGTCTCTCACAAAATTTGGTCCTGCATATATTTCCTCCAATAAAATGAACATGAAAGATTGGTAATCTGGCAACACTGTGATTACATGTATGTTATCTACCTCCATCAGGAGAGAACAGAAGTTCTGCGCAGTTGGTGCAGTGGACAGCTTTTTGGATTAGCATGCAAGATGTCGAGGGTTCAATCCTGGATCGAGGTGTACCTGTTTTTATTTGCTAAATGTAGTCTGCGTGGTACAGTTCCTGGTGTCTTAATCGTCATACGCCCATTCCAGCTGATCTTCTACAAAACATTTGCACTGACATACTGTGAATACCGAAATGGAAGTACAATCGTTTTCACTGGTCAGCTTTTAAAGCAGCCTTTTGCAAATTGTGGGGATGAACTGTTGCTGCACCTACTACACTCGAAACCTGTTTTCTGTATGCCCTCCCCTGATAGCAACATGCTTTGCAAGTAATTTTCAAACTCCGTTAACATTTGTATGTATTATTATCATGGAACCATTAATTATGCCTTTCAACATTGAGACTGATAAGTGTATGCTGTTTAATAATTGTCTCTATGTATTATTATTATTATCATCGATGGAAATGTGGAAACATCACGTCCATTACCGTTAGGGAAATTGAGTAATTCGAACATGAACATCTCACAATTAGTAGTGTTGGGATGAATTATGCAGAGCAAAAGCTGTAAGACAGGTAATGTGTGTGAGATGAAACAGTCATCTACAACTAATGATGTGTTTATATTGTATTAGCTGTTCATTATACAGGAAATCGTTGCGAGCGGAGTAATGTGCCCATAACAGACTCGATGTACATTTGCACATACATCGCATTTTCTTCTTGTGTCATCCTGAACCAATGTTGGAGATGTATGTCATACACAAACAATATATATGTGGATATGCTTCTGGTCGTTGGTGCATCTGATAACGGAGCTGGTGTTGCTGCTCATGCTAAATATCCTGGTTGATGTAATCCATATAAAAATATGTTCCATCATGTGAAGTTTTGCCTTCGGGAGACAGATTCTCGCCTTTCACCACTGCATGACAAAGGTCGTCCACGTACTCACTGAGGTACAGGTACTGAGGAGGCTATTCTGGAGATCATATACCAAGAATTTCGGCACAGTACATGTAGTGTATCAAGGCACCTGCATGTCTTGCAATGCACTTGCTTCACAAGCATGGGCTGTACCCCTATCATTATCCTTTAATGCAACGCCTGCATCCTATAGACTGCTGTCTGCGGATGTAAGTCGTCTTCAATGTGCATAATGGCCACTATTGGATGTTAACTCTCACATCACTAACAGCCATGGATATCAAGTTCACTTTGGCATCAACGTCTGGATCGGAATATACCATGGATATCAAGTTCACTGTGGCATCAACGTCTGGGTCGGAATATTTGGAGACAGGAGTCTGGGTTCGTACTTGTTGCCTGACCAGTTGACTGTACGAATGTATCATACATTCCTCTCAAACTATTTGGCTAACACATTGGAAGCTGTTCAACTTCATGTTCGGCAGGGGTTATGGTTTCAATACGATGGTATGCCTGTACACTTTAGAATTAATATATGATGGTATTTAGACAGAACTTTTCCAGGGAGATGGTTCAGATGTATGGATCCAGTTGTATAGCCTCTGCATTCACCTGACTTAACTCACCTGGATTAACAGATAGGGTGTATTCATGCTGCTTTTGTAACTGTGAATGCAGCCAGGTCGCAAAGAGTCTCGAGCTGTATGATACAGAGGGTCGCACATCTGGACATGCTTTTGCGCACCTGCTCTGAGGACAACATAATTAAAAAAAAGGTCATGTGATCAATAATACGGAAATTTTTATTGTTATTGGTTGATAATGTGTTATATCTGAGTTGACGTACTGCATATAGTATAAATGACTAGTAGCTGCTGAGTTCTTTATCTGTGCAGTCATCTGCAACATCTCGAAAAGCACTGGTCATTTGCTTCAGAGTCTGATTTTTCTGATCACACTTTTGTTGTTTGCCGTTTAAAAACGCTGTATTATGTAAATGTTGGATGGATATGGTTTAAGAAATGGTGTATACTACTATATTATATAGCAGAATGAAATTGGCAATTAAAAACAAATACGCTTCGACCCAGAATCGAAACCTCGACCTCCTGCATGCTAAATGAAAACGCTATCCATTCTACCAACTGCACAGCATTATTTGTATCTGCTATTAGAGGTATTTACGGTACATGTGACTATGGTGTTGCTAGTTTGACAATCTTTAACTATCATTTACTTCTGGAGACATGTGTAAGGTGAAATTTTGTGACAGACATTTTCGTATTGCTGGTATGTGTGGACTCGCACTACCAAGCTCGAATGCGCGAAGTTTTCTTCATCGTGTGTGTGTATTTTCATCTCTGTTCTGCAAAGCAACCTATCCAACCAAGAGTGGAATATTTCAAGAACATTTTGATTTTTAACAACACATGAAACTGTTTCTCCTTGTTACATAGTACCTCATGGGAAATATGTTTCAGTTTAAAACAAACTGACCAAAGTTATGCAGGTGTGATCTATCAGACATGTTAACTTCTACCAGTCTTTTTTGAGATTCGCCACCGTCAGGAAAAAGTCCATTTTTCGATCAGTTGGGTTTCTTCCATTTTATGTGTATGAATACCAAGAAATTACTGCTGCTGATGACCAAATACTTTTTTCAACAATCCTAGACATTTTGGAAATATAATAATACATTTATTCAAAATGCAACCAAAACAGCACAGTATGGCTCAGCACGTCAAAGTATTGTTGTAGTTTATGCAGATTAACGCAGCTAAATGATAGGTAACGACTATTTAAGGGACAAAATAAAGTAATGCCTTATTGGCAGAACACATATTAATACATTTGACTGCCAAATTGTATTACGTTGCCCCATCAACAAATAGGAAACATGTATATTCCACAGAGTTTAATGCACTCTGCACATCGTATCTTGCACGCTGGAAAATGTTTGTTCACATATCCCCCCACAAGTATTCATACAATGCCAACTTTTTCTTGTTTCACGTATTTGTCTTTGTACCTGTAGCAACTAAGGTAATTCTTCATTGCCGTTACGAATAAACAAATGGTTGTGACATTCGGTTGGTCCCCACCGCATGACTTGTCTTTGTAGATATGATCTGCGTTCACAGATTTGAAACAAACCTCCAAGACCAACTTCCAGGATTGCTCACATCTCATATCGGCGCATAAGGCATATCCACTGCCCACACGTTATGATCTGACTGCACACTGCGCACGTATCATGTGCACGGATCGCTGAATAATTAACTGCTGTGTCTCAGCCCGTCTCTGGTGATGTGCGACTCTACTTCAACACATCATCTTCTTTGATTAAAAATGGAAAACTAAAGATCATCAATTCCGTACCGGAAGACAAACTACTCGTGTGATACATATCTAATGATTACACGTAATAGTTGTACATGTAGTTTTGGTGTCATTTTTCAATTACAGACAGACAAATTTTCGCGTATATTATAATATTCCGGTTTCCCATAAGAGTCAAATTAAGCCTTTTTAGAAATCAGTACTGTAAAACAGATACTTATAGCGCTTTCGTGACGTCACGTGGTTTTGGCTCCCTTCCTCTCCTGTGTAGGTCAACGTGTGGTTGGGTTGTGGTGTATGACGGGTTTTTGCATTAAATTGCACGTTTTTTACGAATACAGTTTGTTAATTCCTATGTAAAAAGAAGATTACTAATCTTCGAAAATGGCACGATACGTGCAAAGACCTGAGAACGCTCTTAAACGAGCTAATGGTAAGTGAATTTTTCGCAATATGGATGGCATGCCTTCTTTAAGTTCTTCGGCTGATTATGTTTAGAGTGAACAATATTTCAAGACTGTTGTATTCCTTGTTTAAATATTCGTTCAATTCTATAATGTTGCTGATGGAAGTATAGGAAAAAGTGAACAGCTGTCGTCAACAAGTATGTGACAGTGCATGCTGCCGTTACTATTAAAACGCTCATTTCCGAGCTACATAAATCTGCGTTATTGATATTTTTCTTTTGTGTTCTTGACCATATATATCTCCACTCGAATCGCTTTTTTTTTCACTCGGAGCATTACATTTCTATCTTTTTTGTGAGCATTTTCCGGCAGATGGTTGAGCTTCAGCAAATTACGAAGGAATGGCATAATATTATGAATAGACAACAGCCTAATTTATTGGGATCAACCCGCTTTAGGCACAACTGACATACTTTCAGTGACACAAATACAAGAAGTTGTTTTCTTTACGATGCTAATGTGTGAATGAGATAGGTATTGCACTGTCCTAAAATCTCAGTTTATAGAAAATAATTCAGCTGTTTGCGCTTTGCACCACTGTCTTCCGGTGTCTCATCATGTAACACAGATCCGTAAATAGTTGCAAATTCCTTTGAATCTTGTCAATATGGTTAAGGGTATTGTGGAAGTTTTTCTTTAAAAAATAAAAAAAAAACGTTTGTTTGGTAGGCCATTTGTTCATGCCCAGATTTTTCAGGAACATAAAAAAATTCGGTCTCTAGCTAAAGGCACGGAACGTTCACATGACCATTCTTGTTAGTACATTTTTTTATTTTATTTTAAATTATAATTCAAATGTATTACATATCAGATACAGTAATGTGCGTTTCTACTAGAAGTTTTAAAAAGTTTTAATTCCTGCCATTGCCTGTGTTATTAAGGAAAATTAGTGTTTAACATGCCACTGACATAGAGGTCGTTAAACAGCAGTGCAGTTAAGGAACAGAAATTTATAGCAAGGCAGAGTTACTGAGAATGTTCATTCCATAGTATTGTTTCTCTTACTACATTCTTAAAAATATTGAATATGTGAATGCCTTCTGGAAATTAGTGAAGTTTTATTTTCCTCTTATTTACTGCTTCATTTTAGTTACAGCTTTTTTTTTATTCTTCCTGGCTCATTTGAACTCTAGTTAACCTATTAGAAATAGTACTGAAACTGAACAATATTTATAAGTAAGTGTTTAATTTATAGACTTGTTACTGTGTGCAAAAAGTATAGACAAGTGCCCGGTTAGCTATATTGTAATTGATACGAAAGGTAGGACTTATATTCAGAATGAAATACTAAATGAAAAAAATATTTATCCAGGTCACGAAAGAAGGTGAAATATTTGAGAAGTAGAAAAGAATCTTTAAATTTCACACACATTAATGTAGGCTGTATTTGCTTTGAAAGCGATCCCTTACTAAAGGGTCACCTTTGCTGATAACATGCATGATATGCATTAAATCTCATGTTAAGAACAGTACATTTTTCTGGTGCTGAAGTAAGAAAAGTACTGACTGCTGTTGTTGAGCAACATATTTGATGAAATTTTTGTGTGTTTAGCCCACCTGTATAACTGCTTATCTGATTGCTTCCAGGGGAGCGACAGAAATTTGATTTTCAGTATTTTGTATCATTATCGATTGAATTTAGATTGATGTTTAACACAGTAAAAAAAAAAAAAGATTTGGTGTACATGTCTTAGAGCAGTATAACTGACTGTGCACCAATTCCCTAGGTTAATTTCATCCACTATTTGAGAATGAAAGCACTTAGTGACTTGCAAATTTTTATGAATCTTATTTCTTGTTGACCTTCCCCAGATAATGTTGAACAGGGAAAAAGTTTCATTTATTGTATTTTCATTGGTAATCCAGTAAAATTGTCACATCAAACATGACATTTTAATTTAATGCTTTTTTACAACTTACTCTTTTTGCAACACATTTTGCAGACAATGTCCACATATACTTTTGAATGCAGCTACAAAATTGTATCATTAGTACAACACACAGTTCAGGAAATATATCACAAACATTGATATGAGCGAAACACTAACATTTGTGTAAAACAGGGTGCAAATTACCCATAGTGTACTCATCCAGTGTTTGATAGAGCACTTAGCGTCTTCTAACAAAGTTTAAACACAATTTCAAAGCTTTTTTCCCCTCATTTGTATGCTTAACTTCTGATATTCAACACATTAATTTGTTTATGAAGTAATCAGAAATTTGGTGGTCTTTTGTACATGGGAATTAGATTCCTTAAAGGATCAGTGATTTACTGTTGTTAATAGAAATCAGCATGTGTATATCATCAGTGTGCACTGGACTTCACGTGTTTTATTTTTGGTGCTAAATCATTGAATATGTTGTGAGGGGAAGGGGGCATGTTATCGACAAAAGTCTGCGCAGTGTTATATAGAGCTTGCTTTCAGGAGGGCACCTATTTGAATCCTTTTTCAACCATTTTAGTTTTGCTGGTTCCCCAAAATCTTTTCATACAAATGCCAGACTGGTTCCCTCGAAAAGGACATATGATTGATTTCTTGCCTCAATCCATATCAATGAGATATTAAGTCCTGACTGTATGTTATGCAGGAGAAAGAAAATTGGCCGCTTCAGTATCAAATAAGATATAGACTGTTGTTATATATTGCTCACATCCATCATTTGTCATATATTTCAAAGGTTACAAATGTGGGGATAACGGAAGTATCAGATTCCACCCACCTGCTTTAACCCATGACTGCATCGATATGGCGGGAGTGGCTTTTCTAAGTGTCTCCAATATGGTGCCTGTGATGTAACTACATACTCACGGCTACAAACACGAAAATACATAAATAAGACAATAACATATCCCTTCAAAAATACAATCAAACTAAAGATGCAACTGCAGGAAATTGGGGGTTTTAGGGAGGGGTCAAGCTATATATATATATAAAACCCACGCACACACCACAATCCCAAAACACAAAATGACAAACAAAAGAATTACAAAATCTACAGGAATCGGACACTTCTCTTGATCTACATAGATCAACAGCTGCTGACGATACCGAAACACCAACATCTGCGGCAAATGCTACAAAAATTGGAATCAGACATTTCCCTTGACCACATCTGCCGATACCCAGTCACCAATACCTACATAGAAAACTACGAAAATTGGAATCCGCCATTTCCCTTGAGGTATATTGGTCAATCATAACTATTGATACGAAAAACCGCATCTACAACTACAAAAAACAAAATCAAAACACCTAAAAAATTAGAGAGAGAAGGGGGGGGGGCATCACAAGAAGACATCATCTACAAATACAACCAACTCAAACTCCGCGTCGTAATAAACGTCACACACCTCAACACCCTTATGTCATGGGCCAGCAGGCGAGTGGAATCAGACGGTTCTGCTGACCCCCAAATGTGTCAGCAATACAAGCTGTTAGCTTTGACTAGTGATATCAGAAACATAGGAGCTGTCATAGTGGTTCTCTTGAATCACTACTTGAACTCTTCACTGACTGCTTTTGATATCTTACATGTTGATGTTCCCACCCCCACAATAAATATATCGGCTTCAGGTCTAACTTGGACCTGACCAACACTATGGGTTAGTAACCACTGTGACTTAATTCCAAATATGTTCTGCCAAAATTAATGTGCCATTCAAAGCCAGACAGTCAACATCACAAATCCTATTGACTAGTTTCATGTGTGAAAATAATGGAGCCACTTTCTAGTACATCGAAGTTAACCCAACTGCTGGAAAGACAAGGCAGCAGTTGTCTGTAGGCAAAGAAAAGAGTGAGCAGTTGTAGTTTTTGAAGGGGGGGGGGGGGGGGCAACTTTCCTGGAAGTATGCCCAGCAGGATCACTAAGAATCAATTTCCCATCTAGCATTGTAGTGCTGAATGGGGAAATTTACATAGATTCAAGTTACATTTATTTCTTAACATTATATGTTAATAATTCTTATGTCGCATGTGGTATTAGCACATTTAGTGAAAACTACACTCTCCCTAAGTCTCTCTGCGCACTGTGTAGTTGAGGTTCCCTACATATTGATAATGCATAACACTTTGTATTAGTAAAAAGGTATTGTAAAATTCTCCTTTTTTTACAGAATTTATTGAAGTCGGAAAGCCAGCAAGGGCGCTAGATACTTTATATGAAGTTTTTCGCAATAAAAAATGGGCGTACAATTGGAGCGAGAGTGTCCTGGAACCAATCATGTTCAAATATTTGGACCTGTGTGTCGAGCTGAAGAAATCACACATTGCAAAGGAAGGGTTATTCCAGTACCGAAATATGTTCCAGTCGGTAAGTGTTGTGTTCTCTAATAGCTTTTATATACTTATGTTTATGGTAATGAAATACAACTCAGAGTTTACTTACTTCAGTCCCATTCTGTCATTGGTATGAAAATTATATAATGTGTTTAATTACGAAAACATATACATACATGATGATCAGTTGTTACTCATTGTGAAAGTTCTTGTTACTTTCATGAATACTGCTGTAAAAAATTGAATGCAAAGAGAGCTAATGCAGAAAAGGTAAAATATAATTGTGATGGAAGGGAAGGGCTGGTATTTAAAATTTCTCATAATATTGTTAAGGAAAAAAAAAAAGTGTTTCCTGCTTTTGGAATAAATGCAGAGTCAGGCCCTGTTTCTAAATTTAGATTGTTATGTGTAGTTTTATAATTAAGTGGGCCATCACAAGTCCCACTGTACTCAAGGAGCAATTAATGGTTCTAGACATTTATTCCCCCCCCCCCCCCCCCCCCCCCCCCCCATGAACCATGGACCTTGCCGTTGGTGGGGAGGTTTGCGTGCCTCAGCGATACAGATGGCCATACCGTAGGTGCAACCACAACGGAGGGGTATCTGTTGAGAGGCCAGACAAACATGTGGTTCCTTGAGAGGGGCGGCAGCCTTTTCAGTAGTTGCAGGGGCAACAGTCTAGATGATTGACTGATCTGGCCTTGCAACATTAACCAAAACGGCCTTGCTGTGCTGGTACTGCAAACGGCTGAAAGTAAGGGGAAACTACAGCCGTAATTTTTCCCGAGGACATGCAGCTTTACTGTATGATTAAATGATGGTGGCATCATTTTGGGTAAAATATTCCGGAGGTAAAATAGTCCCCCATTCGGATCTCCGGGCGGGGACTACTCAGGAGGATGTTGTTATCAGGAGGAAGAAAACTGGCGTTCTACGGATCAGAGCGTGGAATGTCAGATCCCTTAATCGGGCAGGTAGGTTAGAAAACTTAAAAAGGGAAATGGATAGGTTAAAGTTAGATATAGTGGGGATTAGTGAAGTTCGGTGGCAGGAGGAACAAGACTTCTGGTCAGGTGACTACAGGGTTATAAACACAAAATCAAATAGGGGTAATGCAGGAGTAGGTTTAATAATGAATAGGAAAATAGTAATGCGGGTAAGCTACTACAAACCGCATAGTGAACGCATTATTGTGGTCAAGATAGATACGAAGCCCACACCTACTACAGTAGTACAAGTTTATATGCCAACTAGCTCTGCAGATGATGAAGAAATTGAAGAAATGTACGATGAAATAAAAGAAATTGTTCAGGTAGTGAAGGGAGATGAAAATTTAATAGTCATGGGTGACTGGAATTCGAGTGTAGGAAAAGGGAGAGAAGGAAACATAGTAGGTGAATATGGATTGGGGCTAAGAAATGAAAGAGGAAGCCGCCTAGTAGAATTTTGGACAGAGCACAACTTAATCATAGCTAACACTCAGTTTAAGAATCATGAAAGAAGGTTGTATACGTGGAAGAACCCTGGAGATACTAAAAGGTATAAAATAGATTATATAATGGTAAGACAGAGATTTAGGACCCAGGTTTTAAGTTGTAAGACATTTCCAGGGGCAGATGTGGACTCGGACCACAATCTATTGGTTATGACCTGTAGATTAAAGCTGAAGAAACTGCAAAAATGTGGGAAATTAAGGAGATGGGACCTGGATAAACTGAAAGAACCAGAGGTTGTACAGAGTTTCAGGGAAAGCATAAGGGGACAATTGACAGGAATAGGGGAAAGAAATACAGTAGAAGAAGAATGGGTAGCTCTGAGGGATGAAGTAGTGAAGGCAGCAGAGGATAAAGTAGGTAAAAAGACGAGGGCTGCTAGAAATCCTTGGGTAACAGAAGAAATACTGAATTTAATTGATGAAAGGAGAAAATATAAAAATGCAGTAAATGAAGCAGGCAAAAAGGAATACAGACGTCTCAAAAATGAGATCGACAGGAAGTGCAAAATGGCTAAACAGGGATGGCTAGAGGACAAATGTAAGGATGTAGAAGCTTATCTCACTAGGGGTAAGATAGATACTGCCTACAGGAAAATTAAAGAGACCTTTGGAGAGAAGAGAACCACGTGGTCAAGAGCTCAGATGGCAACCCAGTTCTAAGCAAAGAAGGGAAGGCAGAAAGGTGGAAGGAGTATATAGAAGGTTTATACAAGGGTGATGTACTTGAGGACAATATTATGGAAATGGAAGAGGATGTAGATGAAGACGAAATGGGAGATAAGATACTGCGTGAAGAGTTTGACAGAGCACTGAAAGACCCGAGTCGAAACAAGGCCCCCGGAGTAGACAACATTTCATTGGAACTACTGACGGCCTTGGGAGAGCCAGTCATGACAAAACTCTACCAGCTGGTGAGCAAGATGTATGAGACAGGCGAAATACCCTCAGACTTCCAGAAGAATATAATAATTCCAATCCCAAAGAAAGCAGGTGCAGACAGATGTGAAAATTACCGAACTATCAGTTTAATAAGTCACAGCTGCAAAATACTAATGCGAATTCTTTACAGGCGAATGGAAAAACTGGTAGATGCGGATCTCGAGGAGGATCAGTTTGGATTCCGTCGAAATGTTGGAACACGTGAGGCAATACTGACCTTACGACTTATCTTAGAAGAAAGATTAAGAAAAGGCAAACCTACGTTTCTAGCATTTGTAGACTTAGAGAAAGCTTTTGACAATTTTGACTGGAATACTCTTTTTCAAATTCTAAAGGTGGCAGGGGTAAAATACAGGGAGCGAAAGGCTATTTACAATTTGTACAGAAACCAGATGGCCGTCATAAAAGTCGAGGGGCATGAAAGGGAAGCAGTGGTTGGGAAAGGAGTGAGACAGGGTTGTAGCCTCTCCCCGATGTTATTCAATCTGTATATTGAGCAAGCAGTAAAGGAAACAAAAGAAAAATTTGGAGTAGGTATTAAAATTCATGGAGAATAAATAAAAACTTTGAGGTTCGCCGATGACATTGTAATTCTGTCAGAGACGGCAAAGGACTTGGAAGAGCAGTTGAACGGAATGGACAGTGTCTTGAAAGGAGGATATAAGATGAACATCAACAAAAGCAAAACGAGGATAATGGAATGTAGTCAAATTAAATCGGGTGATGGTGAGGGAATTAGATTAGGAAATGAGACACTTAAAGTAGTAAAGGAGTTTTGCTATTTAGGAAGTAAAATAACTGAAGATGGTCGAAGTAGAGAGGATATAAAATGTAGACTGGCAATGGCAAGGAAGGCGTTTCTGAAGAAGAGAAATTTGTTAACATCGAATATAGATTTATGTATCAGGAAGTCGTTTCTGAAAGTGTTTGTTTGGAGTGTGGCCATGTATGGAAATGAAACATGGACGATAACTAGTTTGGACAAGAAGAGAATAGAAGCTTTCGAAATGTGGTGCTACAGAAGAATACTGAAGATAAGGTGGATAGATCACGTAACTAATGAGGAGGTGTTGAATAGGATTTGGGAGAAGAGAAGTTTTTGGCACAACTTGACTAGAAGAAGGGATAGGTTGGTAGGACATGTTTTGAGGCATCAAGGGATGACAAATTTAGCGTTGGAGGGCAGCGTGGAGGGTAAAAATCGTAGAGGGAGACCGAGAGATGAGTACACTAAGCAGATTCAGAAGGATTTAGGTTGCAGTAGGTACTGAGAGTATAAGCAGCTTGCACAGGATAGAGTAGCATGGAGAGCTGCATCAAACCAGTCTCAGGACTGAAAACAACAACAGACATTTATTCCTCCTCGCATCCAGTGGGACATACGTGCCCGCTTCAAATAATTTTTTTACTGGGGATTAGGATCTGTAAAAAGAAGAAAGTACCATTATTATGTGAAACAGATTTATGTAATCACAGCTTAACATTTTTTTCCATATCTCTTGCTTCTGTTTTCTGAAGGTGTGTCAATTGCACATCATCATCCAAACAGAAGGGTGTGTATCAGCAGTAAAATGGCAAGATAATAAACCACTTACAGTTCTGTCAGCTGCTCCCCACCCAAAGATATGAGATTAATCACAAGATAAAATACTGGTGGTACATGATCAGGTAGAACCTACCCAACATCCATAGCAGAGTACAAATTTACAGACTGGTGCGATCAATAGAGAGAAAGATATGCTATTAACAGTAGGTCACTCAGATGGTGGTATCATCTTTTTCTTGTGGACAGCAGTACTGAACTGTTTCATTGTGTGGAACTGTAACAGTGGAGGAAGATGTAACCAGCTTTCTCTTCACCTTAATGTTGTAAGGCAGCTTTTCGCTTGGAGAAATAGAGGAGGACAAGTCGAGAACTCTTCAGAAAAAGCAAACCACGAATTTTCCCATTTGATATCAAATAAAGAAAAAAAAATAAGATTACAGAACTGAATGAAATAAATAAATAAATGTAACAATGTAGACAAAGTATGAACAAATAGCACACAGAAATTCTCTACAGACATTGGTTATAAGGCAAAATATCTAACAAATTTAAAAGCCTTTTTTTCTATGGATATGTGCACAAATCTGTACATTTGTAGCAAACAGTGTAAAAAAGACCACATGTACCTTTACTGAGTGTATCTATTGCAGACAGGAAAGAAATACGTAAAACTGCCAAAACATAAGACACAACTGATATGATTAAACGATATCTTGTGTATTAGGTGCCAAACAGTGAGCCTGTTGGTTCCAAACTGTTGATACCTTCAAAACTAGATTGCACCACATTACAGATATGTCACTCATATCCCTGTGAACCCATGGAAAGAAATTTGTATGTGGGACACACATAGCCCACTGGTCAAGAGAGGGTTAAGTCTAGCCTGCAGAACAGTGACATAGTGTTAGGAGATAGAAGTGATCTACCTGTATTATTTTACAAATATAAGTTCAGACCTCAGTTGTTATGTTGCAATTGGCAATTTTGTCCAAACTACATCATCTCCATACCTAAAACCAAAATACAAGATGATGGTTGCTGCAACCAGTGTCAAATAGTGCATCTCTTTACAACCAGTGATGTGGATCAGCCAACACTGGTAATAGTTAATTCTCAGCCTTTATTTTAGTTTTTGATTTGGAGATGAGATAATTTGGTCAAATCCAATAATTACAGCTAAATAAAAACATAATCTGGGCAGTTTTGTTCATGGAATATGACAAGCATGTTCCATGGTCAGAGTCTACAGTTATTGTGTCAGATGAATAAGTGTGCTAGGAATGATTGTGTGGAGTAGTTAAAGTAGATAAAGTAATTGAAAGGGAGGAACTGTCAAATTTTATGGCCCAAGATAGGAAAAATGAAAATATAGCCATGCTTTCTCTGTGTAGAACTATAAATTGTGACATTTTAATGTGCTTTAGGATCCAATTCTACATTACAAAATTGTCATTTGTAAAAGTCTGCTGGGATTCTTTATAGTTCTGTTGAGTCTTGTACGTTAAACTATTCTAGCAGATTCTGTAGTTAAAGGGAGCATCTCGTGTGTAAAAAGACCCTTATTTACTAAAGAATGTACCCAGTTTGAGACCTACTACCCAATTGGGGTTACCACTGTAGTAGTCAGCAGTGTAGTTTACTGTTGTGGAGCCTATAAGCTATATTCTCGGCAATTCAACAGACTGTTTCTCTTTAGTGGCGTCTCAGGTAGTTCGCATTATTTGGTCCATTGGTAAATAACATGATTTTGAGTTAAAAGGTTGATTCTATTTCATTTGAAATTCCATGTCATGGGATGTCAAACCTCATCAGTGTCTGTGGTACTTTATCAGTATGTGCAACTTCCATTGTCTCATAGCAGTGCTTGGCAATCTTTCATGGGATTCACAGGAACATGATCCTCAAATACAGGGTGGGGCAGGGAAATACGCTTGCTTTCGAAATGATGTTGTGACGGGAGGGAAGGTATTGGCAGGGTTGGGATGGTCTCAAACGTTGCAATAGCAGTGGAAGTTTTCCCTTAGTGCCATTGCACTTGCAAACATGGCTTGGTTGAATGAACCGTATGCTTTTGCTGTCAAAATGTCCTTTTCCCCAAAACCAGTCTATTGTCTCAGTACAGCATGCGGTGCATACTCATCATGTCTGTCATTTGTGGTGTAATGGCTAGTGTTGTTGCCTCTGGATCACAGGTTTGACTCCTGGCAGGGTTGGGGATTTTCTCCGCCTGGGTCTGGGTTTGTGTTGTCCTCATCATTCCATCATGGTTCATGAAAGTGGAGAGATTGGACTGTGTAAAGATTGGGAATTTGTACGGGCACTGATAACTGCGCAGTTGAGTGCCTCACAGACTGAACGTAGTCGTCATACTCATCATCAAATCCCCCCCCTTGAAATGCTTTTAGGAGGTTGATTTGGCAATCTCCAAAGCATTCTGCTTTCAAGGAAGCATCCACCATAACACTTTCTAATTGTGCTGTGCATCAGATTTTCCACGAAGACCTTCAACACGTACAAGATGGTCGTTGTTCAGGAACTATCACAATGATACTGACAAAATTGATTACAGGTTTGTGAAATGTTGATTCCAAACTTTGCTCAAGATGCACATGATTTTCTTGTGATGACTTGCACTTACACGTTTTTGGGTGTGTTAACAAGCAGAATATACATCACTGGAGTGGAGAGAACCCTAGGGCAATTCACAAGGGCACTCTACACAGTGAGAAATGAGTTTGGTGTGCAATAAATAGTGAATGCATCATTGGGTCTTACTTTTTTATGAGAATGACCGTGCTGTTACCATCCATTCTGAATGTTACGTCAACATATTCTAACAATTTGTTTGAACCACCGTTTCAGCAGGTGGATTTAGGACTAATGTTGTTTCAGCAGGATGGTGCCATGGCGCACACTGTTAGAAATTCTATTACTGTGTTGAGGAAAATGTGTCCTGTTGCTTTATCTCCCCATATGGTGACATTCCATTCCACAATCTGTACCGCTCACCATGTTTAACTTCTTGTGACTATTTCTTATGGTGCTACCCCGAGAGAGATGTATAAACATCAACCAGGTCCCTATGGATCTCGAAGCATGCAATATGCCTTGAAGTAGGCCACATTCTGAAATCAATGTTTTCTTGGAACTTCAGAAACTGGCTGCAACAGTGCATTTGTTGTTTGACACCTCACAAAATTCATTTATAGTTGTACCCTACTGATTTCAATGTATAATTTTGCTCCATCATGGCTTTTTGTCAATCAGTACACTGCCCCAACCTGTATATTGATGAAGTGTGTATTTTGCTTGATTTGGCTACAAATCTTAATCACATAAAGACTTCCTTTTGCTAGTGTTCTACTCACTTCTTTTATATCTAGCATTACCTAGAGAGAACACCTTAAAAAGCCTTGAGTTGTGATAACTAGCTCTAAATTTTCTGTACTTATCTTTAATAACAGTTTGGGGTTAATAAATGTAAAGAGAATAGCAATAGCAATGGTTTTAGTTGTCGTGATGTATCTGCTGATCTTTAGCTTGAATAATTTTCTGCAGTATCTAGTCTGCAAATACGTTATTGACTTAAGTTTCCTAGTTCTCCTCTCACATGTCTTACACCAAGATAACTGTGAAAGTGTGCATAAAAGTATTTGTGCTTTGTTAATACTTTTCACAGTTTGTAATTATTGGCATAATTACTGTGACTGATTGTGAGGAGGACAGCTATGATATTATGTTTTATAACTCTTGCTTGGGACTGTAGGAGTAATATTTATTTCTGTAATCTCTTGTGAGTTCCATGAAGTTGTAATGTACTCAGTCCTAGCTAGTCCTTCATTCCTTATTCACAATTTTGATAAAACTCTTTACTTCATAGCAACCCACATGCCACCTCTGTACCCACAAAGGTGGGGCACTGGCTAAAATACTGGACTACCATCTGAGAGAAACAGGGTTTCAATTCCCTTTCAGACTTGTAGATGAAGGCTTTCTGTAGTTTCCCTTTGAATGCCGGGATGGGTCCTCTGAAAAAGACATTGCCGATTTTCTTTCCTGCACTGTCCTTCTGCAGTCGGAGCTCGTGTTCTGGCTGTAATTACTTCATTGATGTGCTCTAAATTTGTACTTACTGTAATATTTTCTTTTCAGGTAAATGTTTCTTCACTAGAGAATGTGATTCGCGGATATTTGAGAACAGCTGAGGAGAGAACAGAATCAGCCCGTGAGCAGTCACAGCAAGCTGTGGTAGACATTGATGATCTTGATATGCTGGCTACACCGGAGAGCATACTCCTGAGGTAATTTTACTTTGTGAATCTGTAGCCACAGAATTAATATTTTTTGTCATTAACTGCCTGTTCCATACACCACTTTCATGCTAAGTATTAAGATGTAAATTCACCTGTAAAGTAAGAGGGTTGATTCAAAAGTAGGGTAGGGTTCCCAAAGCGGTAGATCCTCTGGGAGAGGTGTCTGGCAAAACCCAGCAACAGTGCTGTGCACAGCAACTGACCCCACTCTCAATCCCTACATTCCTTGCTTCTCTCCGCCATTCACTATTCGCCTAGCAATCGTCTGCAGTGGAAATTTTTGTCACTACTGCCAGGTGTGGAAGCTGTGCAGTTACCAGGTTTTTAAACATAGTCAACTGTGTGAAGTTTATGCCAAAAAATGTGTGGCCATTCAACGTGTCTGCAGATGGTGTAAGGTGTGCATTACTGGCCACATGGACTTCCACAATTATGATTGGTGTGGAAGACCATTCATTTCAGACGAGATTGCTGAAAAGGTCGAGAGAAACATGATCAAAAATTGAAGTGTAACAATCTATTAACTCAGTTGAGAGAATTTTGTCTGAAAAGTTGGCATATCACTAGGTTTGCATGTGAAGCATCCAACAAATGCTTGCAAAAGACCTCAAGCAGCAGTGTGTTGACTGTGTCAAACAGTTTCTCAAATAATTTGGAGACGAGGACAGAATTCTTGGAATCTGTCGTTATGGGCACCAAAATGTAACTGTTTCATTTCACACCCGAAACTTAACAATGGCGTGGTTCCACCCATAATCACATAAGCTGAAAAATTTTAAACAAAAGCAGTCTGCTGGCAGAGTGATAGCTATTGTGTTTTGGGACTGTAAGGGATATTGCTGAATGACTCATCTTCTGGAGTGATGATAAGCTGAGACAGGTTTGTGATGCACTAAGAGAACTCTGGTGTGTGATTCAGGGCCACTATAGAGGAAAACTGAACAAAGCATTGATGCTGCCTCATAACAACACTCGAACCTTCATCTGTAATCAAACTCAGGACCTCCTAATAAGTTTTGGCTGGACTGTAATTCTCCCCCACCCCTGCTCATACAGCCCCTAGTGATTACCACTTAATCCAAAAATGCCTGAATAGAAACGGCTATTATATAGAGAAATATATTAATGTTTGAGCTTTAAATCAATGTAAATGGCTGTGAAATAACCAGTGCTTTCTGTTTTTTAAAAAATAGGGAAACCTTACCTTTGAATTGACACTCATAGTTACGTAGCTATATAATTTATATGTCATTATGTGCCGTCATTTACAGTTACGTAATTAGGTACTAACGACTCTTCAACAAATTTGATAAACAAGTACAAGTTATTTACCTTTTGTATTTCAAGAGTGGGTAAGTGAAGAATAGATGTTATGCTCTTTAAGTGGTTTTGTGGAGAAATATTGATGCCAGTCCCTGTGATTGCAAGAATATGCACAAATAGCTGGTTGTAAGTAACCAGTGAGGGAGAGCTGAATGTAAAAGGGTATCTGGTAGCAGCAGTTCTATTGAATTCTGATGATAAAGTACACCTTGAATGTGTAATGTATTTGCAAAACAGTAGTCAGTAATGTGCAGCAGCTACTGCATTAGTGTGAAAAACAATTGTGGTGGCATCAGTTTAATGTAAACTCTTTTGTCTGATTCTAACCAAAACCTTGGGCTATGTGGTGACTTCAGTCTGTGGTAACAATAACTGTTGTGACAAAGAAACAAAGTGGTTACAGATGATGATGGAAAGAGACATAGTAAAGATAAGGCTAAGAGACAGATAGCTAAAGGAGTGGAAGAAACATTTGGGAAAGACCCTGCCAATGATGGGAAAATTTACATAATGAAATGATGATAACGATGATGCAACTTCATTTATTGGGATTGAAAACAGTGGGAGCAGCAAAAATGTTAAGGTAACTGTCAAACATTGTCACAATGGTTTGTGCTGTTGAATGAGCTTCTAATTGCAGACCAAATGCCTTTTGTGATGTAAATATCTATGTAGATTTTAAATGTAACTGTTTTTTTGCGTCATCCATACATGTAAAACCAGGTAAGACCAGAAACACGCTGAAATTATTATTTTGTGTGGAAAAATGTGTCTTTGTAATGGTTAGAAGTATGATTTTCCCAGTGAGGTAAAACCAGAGAAAGTATTTTTTTTTTATTATTATCCTACCCCTATGCCTCAGATCACCCATCTCCATGTCACTTTGTTGCCTCAGGCAAACTTCCTTTTTTCAAGTTATGACTCCACTAAATGGCCATATCCACTGAATTTCATTTGTATATAAACATATATACTAAGTTGGCTCCAGTTAACATCATTAGGTTACCATATAAATCGCTTTTGTGGCAAAAAGCCGTTCCTGCTCTTGTACGCCGAAAGGTTATCATCTTTGTAATGTTTACCATCCTTATTTTGCTGCCAGAAAGTCACATCCCCTTTCGTGCAGAATTCTTTGAATAATATTCACTTTTAGTATCTTCATACTGCACAATTGGTAACATTCATGCAAACATAGATACTCGTCCTCATTTCCCTTTCCACATTTCTGCTCCTTTGGAATCAATGCATGCAACAAACACCAATATGTTATGTTGTTTTCAGTTACAGGTCACTTCAAAAGCTCCATTTCATAGTATTATTGGTGGTAATAAAATGTTTTACTTTTCTCATCTCTTGTTAAGTACTTACAACCATTGTTCTGTTACATATGTCAATATTGTGATCAACATAGCACCTGTTTTTTGCTTTATTGTGAAATATTCGGATATGAATAATAATTTTGTTGCCATTTTGCTTCTCTATTCTTGCACAGCACTCTCCTTCCCATGATTTATTCGTATCTGTATTTCTCAGGCTGTCAGTGCATCTCAGCCATTTTAGAACTATATAGTCATTTTAATGATTTCGTTTGTTAATGTTTTTGTCCCACTGTTTTCTTTCTTTTGTGTCCATATGTTTTTTGAACTGTCAACTGTTACCTGTTTTGATATTCTGGCATGTGAGTATGTTATGTTAATTCATCATTTATTCATTCATTCATGCGATCAGGCCCAGAGGACCTTGCGCCACCAGTTAGAGCTCTCCATCTGTCTCTGTCTTCTGCTATCTGTCTCCAGTTTTCCGTGACTCCCAGCTGCAACAGGTCTTCTCTCACTCCATTGATCCACCTCTTTCTAGGTCTTCCCACTGGTCTGCTGCCTGACGGGATCCAGTCCATTGTGATTTTGGGCCATCTTGTTGCCTCCATTCTAACAACATGTCCAGCCCATTGCAGTCTTTCGCTTCTCATCACTCCCAAGATGTTAGGCCCTTTGTACAGCTCTTCTAATTCAGTGTTATGGTGTCTTCTCCATTCTCCAGTAGTCTGATCTCTGACTGGTCCAAATATTTTCCTGAGGACTTTCCTTTCAGATGTTAGCAGTCGCTTAAGGTCTTGTTTTCGAGTGCTCCAGGTTTGAGAACCATAAAGTACTACTGGCATTATTAATGTCTTATACAACCGTAGCTTTAGTTGTTGAGAGACACTTCTGCATTTTAATATAGGGCCTAGAGAGTGATAGTATCTGTTTCCCACCTGCAGTCGTGCTTTTATCTCTGCTCCAGTTTATGTTACTTCTGTAAAAAAATGATCCAAGGTATTTGAAATCTTTCACATGTTTATACCTGGTGGTGTTCACAATTAAATCTTGAGAGTTCTGGATCTTTCTTCCTATGGTCATATACTCTGTCTTTTCAGAGCTAATTTGTAGACCGATCCTAGCTGCCAATAACTCCAAGGTCTGGATACTTCTCTTCAGATCTTCTTGTGTGCATGCTAATAGTGCAATGTCGTCTGCATAGGCCAGATATGTAATGTGTTCATTACCAATTTGAATGCCCTTGATGTTTTCTTTGTTGAAATCCCGCATTACCTTCTCAAGTGCCAGGTTGAAGAGGACAGGTGATAGCCCATCTCCTTGGCGTAATCCTGTTACAACTTGGAAGCTTTCTGTCATTTGATTGCCTACCTTAACCTTAAGTTTTGTGTCATTTAGGCATACCTCTACCAGTTTGACCAACATCTTTGGTATACCAAACTCTGTCATAGTTCTAATCAGGTTAGGTCTATGTATACTGTCGTAAGCCTTCTTGAAGTCTACAAACAGGAGATGTATCTCTCGTCCGTATTCGTACATTTTTTCACAGACCTGTTTTAGGACAAAAATCTGGTCCGTGGTTGATCGCACTGCCTGGAAACCTCCTTGGTATTCTCAAATTATGTCTGTTGCTAGAGGTTTTATTCGTTCTAATAGGCAATTGGAGAAGATCTTATAACAGCTGTTGAGTAGCGCTATGCCCCTGTAGTTGTCACATACGGATTTGTCTTTCTTTTTATATATGGGGCATATCACAGCTACCTTCCATTCCTCTGGTATTTCATGTTTTACCCAAATTTGCTCGATTAGCTTGTGGATTTTGAAACAAAGGATTTCGTCTCCAGCCTTGAGAAGTTCAGCAGGAATACTGTCCTCACCTGGACTTTTACCATTCTTAAGATTTTTAATCTGGTTCCTTATCTCTTCAATGGTGGGTGGAGGATATTCTGGGTCTACTGTTACTGGTTCATCAAACTCAAGTAGTTCGGTTGGTTCATCAGAGTTAAGTAATTCTCTGAAGTATTCCATCCATCTTCTTCCAATTTTTTGATCTTCTGTTAACATTCTTCCATTGCCATCTTTTATGAATCTGTGTTGATGGTATGTCCCTCCTTTAAAACTTTTCACTTTTCTATAAAGTTCTTTATACCTATTTCCATGAAAGTCTTGTTCAGCTTCCTCCGTGATACTTTTTACATATTTTCTCTTTGCGTTCCTCAATGTGACTTGGGTCTGCCGTCGTGTTTCTTCAAACTTCGATTTTTCTTCTTCTTGCATATTGCTTTGTATCCACAGTAGTTTGGCCCGTTGTCTCTTTCTGATAGCTCCCTCACACTCCTCATTGAACCACACTCTTTTTCCCCTAGTTTGCTTCGGGGTTACTTCTTGGGCTGTTTCTTTAATGGTCTCTGCAATCACCTTCCAGTTCTGATCTACCACAGTATCTCCTTCATTCAAAGCCTCAAAACGGTTTGTTATTGCTATCTTGAAAGTTCTTCTTACTTTATCTTCAGTCAGACTCTCATGGTCATATTGAGTGACTCTTTGCATTCACATGTTAATTCATCACAGCCTTTAATTTAAAACTTATTTTCATTCAGTAGGACAGTTCTGGTAGAATGCAGTTAATTTAGGAGTAAAGGAAACCACTTGGTGAATATCACTAGCATTGAATTGTTGACAGGCACACACACACACACACACACACACACACACACACACACACACACAAACCTGTAGCAACTTTCCTCATAAGTACTTCATTGCTCTCAACTTTTGTGTGTTATTTCCAACTTGTAATTGCTTCAATTTTTGTAATAGTCATATTGTGTGAAATGGTAAAAGTTTCATTATAAATTAATATGTATTTTGGTTTGAGAATGATGTGAACTGGTGACAAAACTCAACGAAAATGTTGTGATTAAATGAAGAACTGTTTATTAGATTCAACTTCTTTCTTTTCCAGTGCTGTCAGTGGAGAAGATGCCCAAGATCGCAGTGACCGGACAATTCTGACTCCTTGGGTTAAGTTCTTGTGGGAATCGTACTGCCAGTGTTTGGAACTGCTTCGAACAAATGCCCATGTGGAGACATTGTACCACGATATTGCTCGCATGGTATTGTTGTTCAATCACTATGTAAAATAGTTATATATAAGTTGGTTGTGGTCTAGTGCCAGAGGGAGCTATTCCATAAGTATGGAAAAAAATATTTTTTCATGTGTCTGAATAACTCTTACCGTTAATTAACAGTTGTTAAAATCACTAGTAAGTAGTATATCCCACCGCCCATTTACAGCCATTTATACAAAGCCACTGATTTCCACTTCCTAAGACTCGCAGTGCCAGGTGGAGTTACACCACATCTAAAGATCAGTGGATTGTAAACATGATTGCTGCCAACAAGATGTTTTCTGTTATTTATGTTCAGTTCTGTGGTGCTAAGGTGTGCACTGTATGTTATGTTGATTTCATTATTTTAGAACCTTATAGTATGAAACTAATATAGTCTCATTTTTAAATATACAAAGGTGTCTTGTAAATTTCCATGACTGAATGGAACGTTTTTGTTGTGCCTTCAGGGTAGGTAAGCTTGATTATTCCAAGGGTCATAAAAAGAATTTCTGGAATGTATGAGGTACATGTTATTGCTGACAGCAATCTGAATTGGTCGGTGCGTCTGCTGTGATAGAAAATGGAGAAAACCAAATTTCATGTTGTTAAACATATTCATTTGAGGGTTGGACTGCCACACAGACCAAAACAGAATTGGAAGTAGTTCACGTGGACTATGCACCATAGACTACTTACTTTTGGATGGATGAATTTAAATGTGATCGGACAAGCACCAAAGATGAAGTGTACTCCAGCCATCCAGTTGAGGTCACCACTTAGGAAATTGTTGACAAAATCCATGACATGGCAATGCCAGACCAGCAAGTAAAAATTTGGTTGATTGTTGAGACTGCAGGCATCTCAACTGAGTGAGTGCGTAATATAAGGGTCGTTCAAAAAGAAACAAGTGGGAGGCATGATTACAGAAATCGGTCCTGTGTGTTAGAAGTATTGACCCAGGCCGTTGACACACTTGTTCCATTGCAACACAAGGCGGTGAATGGCTGTCTCGTAAAATTCCCAGGGCTGTGATGTTAACCAGTTCCACACATACTGCTGGATGTCGTCATTCAAGGTGAATCGTTTGCCCCCCAGAGCCTTTTTAAGGGGACCAAAAATGGTGTAATCACAGGGGGAGAGGTCCAGACTGTATAGAGGGTGGCTGAGAACCTCCCATTTGAATTTCTTCTCGAGTGCTGCAGCTGTGTTGGCCGTATGAGGCATTGCATTGTCCTGGAGCACCATGACCCCATGGGTGAGATTGCATGGTTGTTTTGATATGATCGCTTGGTGAAGTGTGATCAAGGTGTGCGAGTAACGCTGGGCATTCACTGTTGTTCTGTGCTGCCAGAAGAAGAATGTCAGCATAGGAGCACACAATTCACCTCTGACAACGTCTAGGTGTACGTGCGAAACTGGTTAACATTACAGCCCCAGGAATTTTATGAGACAGCCATTCACCGCTTTGTCGCGCAGTGGGACAAGTGTCTCAACAGCCAGGGTCAATACCTCTAACATACAGGTACTGGTTTCTGTAATTATGCCTCCAGTTCATTTCTTTTTGAACACTCCTTATATTTTGCCCAGAGAGTTGGCTATGAAGAAGCTGTGAGCGAAGTGGGTGCCATGATTGCTCATCTGGCACACTATTTCAGCACAATGTCTGGCGATATGTGATCACAATCTACAAGACTTTTTTCGCCAGTTTGTGACTGTTGAAACATGGATCCAACATTACACACCAGAGTCAACATGGTAATCAAAACAAGTGCATTGAAGAAAGCAGAGACCGTTTTCTCATTTTTTTTTTCTCAAAGAAATAATCCTCATAGTTTACTTGGAAAAAGGCAGAACCCTAACTGGACCAAATTATGCTTCTTTGTTGGATTGTTTGAAAAGTGCATTGGCAGGAAAAAGACCAAGATTGGCAGCAAAAAAGTGCTGTTTCACCAGGATAATACACCATTCTGCACAGTAGCAGTAAGTGGCACAAGTGCATGAATTGGGCTTTGAATTGGTTCCTCATCCAACCCATTCATCAGACTTGGCCCCAGGTGACTTTTTCATGTTTCCTAATTTGAAACTTTGGTTTCCCAGGAAGAAAACATCAAATGAGGAAGTGATCGTTGCAGTCAGTGAATATTTTGCCTCAAAGAAGACTATGTTGAGAAGTGACATAAGTTGTGTGTGAAAAAAAAAAAATGCAAAGTCCTGCCAGTGTAATCAATCTAAAATATTACATATATCTAAAAACAAATAAGTAAATAAAATAGAAAGAAACTTCCACATGAGAAAAATATATTAAAAACAAAGATTCCAAGACTTACCAAGCGGGAAAGCGCCGGCTGACAGGCACAATGAACAAAATGCTTCTTCAGGAAGGAGAGGGAAAGACGAAAGGATGTGGGTTTTAAGGGAGAGGGTAAGGAGTCATTCCAATCCCGGGAGCGGAAAGACTTCCCTTAGGGGGAAAAAAAAGGACAGGTGTACACTCGCTCGCGCCCGCACACACACACACACACACACACACACACACACACACACACACACGGATGTGTGTGTGTGTGTGTGTGTGTGTGTGTGTGTGTGTGTGTGTGTGTGTGTGTGTGTGTGTGTGTGTGTGTGTGCGTGCGAGTGTGTGCGAGTGTACACCTGTCCTTTTTTTCCCCCTAAGGGAAGTCTTTCCGCTCCCGGGATTGGAATGACTCCTTACCCTCTCCCTTAAAACCCACGTCCTTTCATCTTTCCCTCTCCTTCCTGAAGAAGCAACCATCGGTTGCGAAAGCTAGTAATTCTGTGTGTGTGTTTGTATGTTTTTTTCATTGTGCCTGTCAGCCGGCGCTTTCCCGCTTGGTAAGTCTTGGAATCTTTGTTTTTAATAAAAACAAATATGATGTGACTTACCAAATGAAAGCGCTGGCAGGTTGATAGACACACAAACATACACACACACACAAAATTCAAGCTTTCGCAACCATTGGTTGCTTCATCAGGAAAGAGGGAAGGAGAGGGAAAGATGAAAGGATGTGGGTTTTAAGGGAGAGGGTAAGGAGTCATTCCAATCCCGGGAGCGGAAAGACTTACCTTAGGAGGAAAAAAGGGCAGGTATACACTCGCGCTCGCGCGCACACATCCACCCGCAACTTGGCTTGTGTCTGTGTATGTGTGGATGGATATGTGTGTGTGTGCGCGAGTGTATACCTGTCCTTTTTTCCCCCTAAGGTAAGTCTTTCTGCTCCCGAGATTGGAATGACTACTTACCCTCTCCCTTAAAACCCACATCCTTTCGTCTTTCCCTCTCTTTCCCTCTTTCCTGATGAAGCAACTGTTGGTTGTGAAAGCTTGAATTTTGTGTGTATGTTTGTGTTTGTTGGTGTCCATCAACCTGCCAGTGCTTTCGTTTGGTAAGTCGCATCATCTTTGTTTTTAGATATATTTTTCCCACATGGAATGTTTCCCTCTATTATATTCATAAAATATTACATAGCGTTATGTATAAGGGCAACGGTCTTGCCACAGTGGATACACTGGTTCCCGTGAGATCACCGTGGCTGGCACTTGGATGAGTGACCATCCAGCCGCCATGCGCTGTTGCCATTTTTCGGAGTGCACTCAGCCTCGTGATGCCAATTGAGAAACTACTCGACCGAATAGTAGCGGCTCCAGTCAAAGAAAACCATCACAACGACCGGGAGAGTGGTGTGCTGACCATACGCCCCTCCTATCCGCTTCCTCAACTGAGGATGACACGGCATTCGGATGGTCGCTATGGGCCACTTGTGGCCTGAAGACGGAGTGTGTGTTTATGTATAAAATCTTGACATTTATAAATATGATAATGAGTGTTCTGACAGAATGTAGATAATGCAGAGGTAAAGGAGGCCACACAATGAATAAAGAGAAGCCTTGAGTTGACAGGCATACAAAAAGGATTGAATAAGTCCTGTGCTTACAAATGTGTGTGGGTGCGTGCGCGCGTCCACACACACACACACACACACACACACACACACACACACACACACACACACACACTATATTGTAATAGGATTGCAGTTGTCTGGTGGACAATTGTGAGGTAACTGGGGGGGGGGGGGGGGGGGGCGAGGTGAGAAGCAGGAAGTGGGATTGGAGACTTAGAAAGAGGCAGCAGGTTTGCTGGATAGGAATGTGGGAGGGACAGATGGCAGGTGCGTGGCCTAGGCATGTGATACAAGGGTACCAGAGTCAGCGAGGCATGGTGCACGATGTAGCTGACATGGAGGCACGGTTGTGAGAGGATAGAGGAAGGGGAAACTGTTGCGTGGAGAGTGTGGAAACAATGGGTCAGCAAAGATTGAGGTCAGGAGGGTAATGGGACCAAAGGATGTGTTGTGCAAGGATAACTTCCATCCGTGTAGTTCAGAGAAGATGGAAGGATCCAGATGACCTGGGCTGTGAAGCACCCTATATTGATAGTTGCTGTAATGTTGTCTGATTACATGCTTTCTCATTTTGTTGTAATATTGTCTGTTACAGGCTTTCTCATTTTGTTTGAAGTACAATCGTAAGACTGAGTTTCGAAAACTTTGTGATAAGCTTCGCAAGCATTTAGAAGATATCAGCAAGCTCCCTCCACAGACTGCAAACGTCAGTATCCAGAAACCGGAGACCCAGCAGCTCAACCTTGATACCCGCCTTGTGCAGCTTGATTCAGCAATACAAATGGAGCTCTGGTTTGTATGATACCTCGAATGTTAATTTAGATACTGATAAATAAATAAATCCATTACTAGCTGTCGTGCCATTTTGATCAGGTCATCTTTGCTACTTTTTTAATTTAAAAATGCTTAATGTGTAGTAAACTCCCATAAATTGTTTCTTACAAATAGTATTCTTTAAATTTCATATTAGCATTCAACAAATGAATTAATTTATTCCTTAAAGTCTGTTGACTAGTTGCCTGTATGTATGGGAAAATGTGACATCCCTACTGTTGCATAGTCACTTCCTGCCTTGGGTGCTTATTGCGGTTGCTTATTTGGAATCTTGTCTACATAAGGGTCTGATTTCGTACCGACAGTCATGTTTTCAAAAGCAATAGTCTTAGAGTACTAAAAGGGAAAATGTTCTATCAGTGATGATGCAGTGGTGAGTTTTGGTGTATTCCTTTCAATAAGTTGGATTAAAAAGGCATTCCATTACACTAGTTTTACCGTGTATAGTGAGTTGATACTTCTGATGTATTGCAGTCCACTTAATTGTACCTGACCCTCCATATTGATTTCAGTCTTTACGAATCTATATGTGAGAACACATCACTATATCAGATAGAAAAGGTGGTGAGGAAAAGCATTTAGAAAATACAAAAAAAAATTAAATTTTTCTACAAATCTCTCTCTCTCTCTCTCTCTCTCTCTCTCTCTCTCTCTCTCTCTCTCTCTCTGTGTGTGTGTGTGTGTGTGTGTGTGTGTGTGTGTGTGTGTGTGTGTCACGCAGATGTAGAGTGTAGTCAATGAATTATGCAAATAACTATTAATTTTTCTTTTAATATTGGCAAGTTAATGGTTTTAATTTGGCAGGCAAGAGGCTTATAAAGCTATTGAGGATATTCATGGCCTGATGAATTTATCGAAGAAGCCTCCTGTACCAAAGACAATGGCAAATTATTATCAGAAACTTGCCATGGTTTTCTGGAAAGCTGGAAACCATCTCTTTCATGCTGCTGCTCATTTTAAGCTCTTTCAACTGTCCAAAGAAATGAAGAAAAACATAACACCAGAGGATCTTCAGAGGTAATTGTATTTATAGTACAAGGTAGTATTTTAACTGTTGTGTAGTTTCTCATCTTTCAACACAGTGGCAGCCACATTCATTACTAATCAAATATTATTTGTCCACAGACATAATTTAAAATTTGATAAACTGACCTTCATGGGATTAATGATGAACAGTTGAGTTGCTGCGGATATCTGAATAGTCTGTTGACCCCATAACTCTCTGAGATCCCGTGAAGTGTTACATTGCCGCTACTCTTTTAAGTTACCTTATTATTTGACATGGTCAGATTTGGAGACAAGCAGTCTGTTGCGTTAAAGCTGTGGATTCAAAAAAATCTCTTAATAGTCAAGATGGCAAATGTAATTTTATTGATTACTAGTTTCAAATTATTTACAAGTGATATTTATATCTGTAATACAGGAAATTGCTTCTTAGAAGTACAGAAATGTTAATTGTTAATATAAAAGTTCCATCACTCAGTACATATCATTACAAAATGCATTGATCAGTGTCCCGCCCTGGCCATCAAAAGCTAAAATGTGAATCAAGATAAATGTAAATCTAGATAAGTGAATTTGGTTGTGGTAGATCTAAAGCAAATAATTAAACATTAATATATATATATGATTCTAGAATGGCATGTCGCTTGCTTCTGGCAACACTTGCAATTCCGTTGCCATCAGCTCACCCTGAATTTGACCGCTTTATTGAAACGGATAAGAGTCCATTGGAAAAGGCGCAACGCCTGGCAATTCTTCTTGGATTGCCACAGCCTCCTACCCGCCAGTCACTACTCAGGGATATAGTAAGTAATTTTTGGACCACAAAGTGATTTTCAGAAAATTGGGAGACCAGTGTAACTCATTTTCTTGCTAGTGTGTTCTTAATATATTTATGATTCTGTAGTCTTAAAACATTGAATCACCACCTTTCATCCAAAACTTAAGTAACAGTTTTTTAATTGCTGCAGATATAAAATCTTTAATTTATGCTTACATTCTTAGGTTCGATTCAATGTGGTTGGGCTGGCATCACCACAATTGCAAGAGCTTTACATGTACCTAGAGGTGGAGTTTCATCCGCTCCAATTATGTGCTCGTGTGGAAGCCCTCGTAAAAGAATTGGAAGCAGATGAAAGTTCGCCACTATTCCAGTATATTTCTGCACTGCAAGATGTAACTCTCGTACGACTTGTGCGGCAAATAGCACAAGTGTACCAGACGATAGAGTTCTCTCGTCTTCTTGAACTTGCACGTTTTGCATCACCATTTCACCTTGAGAGGCTACTGGTTGACTGTGTTCGTCACAATGACATGCAGGTTTGTTCCTCCAATTTGTTATGCAATCAGAATTGAAATTATATTTTTTTCTTTCCTTGTTCAATAGTTCTTCCAAATAGTCTTTTAACAGTTACAGATTTTTTGTTCATCAATGCAGCGTACGCAAACTGGGGAAAAAAACTACCAATCTGACCATTTTAGGTGTAAAGGGAAAGGGTAGCTACATTCCATAAGACAAATGAGAAAACTTCATGGCTACTGTGTTTAATAATTGCTTTGATAATTGACTTCAGAATATTTCATTCTCTTTAATGCATATTATGTAAATAGTCACGGGGGGGAGTGATGATGAAATGTGTAACTGGTAACATTATTAAGGATTACTAACTTTGGCCTTCAGACTGACTCTTCTTTTTGTAGAGCAAATGGGAAATAGGTGCAAGATTTATAATGACTCCCCTTTCAGGAAAATTACTCCAAAACACCCCCCCCCCCCCAAAAAAAAAAATGGCAGAAAGAAATAAAACAAAAGAAAATACTTCAAATTGAAATACCAGAAGACATAGCAGGTGCAAATTATGAAAGAGTTCTTTAAAAATAGATCTTAATGTAAGGTAAAAGGTTGTGTAAAAACTAAGAGGTAACACACAGGATTGCATTTGTTGTTTGTATTTCTTTTTTTTTTTTTCAATAAGTTACTGAAGAATCAGAACGTTCAGTAAAATAAGTTTGTAATTGTGTTTTTCAGATACGCATTGATCATGCAAAACAGTGTGTACATTTTGGAATGGATCTTTCGGAATCGCAGCGTGAAGATATTCCTGAAGGTCCAACATTACAAAATATGCCCAGTGAACAAGTGAGAAATCAGTTGGTCAATATGGCAACTGTTTTACATCGTGCAATGAACACAATAAACCCACATCACAAAAAGGTTAGTATGACATGTTTTAATTATAATGTTATAAAATCTAAAAGCTTTTAACAGATGCTTCATTTGATATAAAGAATTACACACGTGTTCATTGGGCATTTTACATTTAGGTAGATTGAGGTTATCACATTTGACAAACTAATAACATTATTGGTATTTGTTGATAATTGTGACGGACATGGCAGTTTCAAGCTTCTGCAGTTTGACTAGCATCAGCATGTAATACAGTTATATTCATTTAGAAAAGTGTGCTTTTGTATTATTTTTGCTTTCATTTATTGTTTTATTACTGTACAGATGGAGCGTGAGAAAGTACGCCAAGCATTAGTGCAACATTATGAGGAAACAAGAGTGAGGGAACATCAGCGCATCCTGGCTCGTCACAAGATCATTGAAGACAGAAAAGAGTACCTGGAGCGTCTTAACAGTGCTCGTGAAGAGGAAGAAATGCGACGACAGGAAGAGGCAGCACGAGCTGCAGCTTTAGCTGAACAGCGTCGTCTGGAGCAGGAGCGTGAAGAGCGTGAACGCAGAAGGCAGCAGTCTGAAATACAGCAGATACGTGACCGTAACCTCAAAGAGAAGATGCAGCAAATATCCCAGACTTCGCATGGCCAGAAAATACTCAAGAAGCTTGATGAAGATGTTAGTGCAATCACATTTTATGTTTATGATAGACTTCCAGTATTATCTTTTTCATTAGTATAACTGTATTGCAAGAGAGGGAGTAGCCGGAGAAACTACTTATTCTATAGTTTTACCCACAGTTAGTAGAACAATCACTGTTCTGTGAAAATATTTTGTCACATTATAAATTTATTATTATTAGTAGTAAACAAATTTAGTGATTAATTCATAATGACAAACAGGAAATTGACAAAATATTAAAGAATGTTGTGTATTGTTAAAACTATACTTTTTCACTACTAAAGTTAATTTTACCAATTTTTACAGGATATAAAGAAACTTGATGCAGAGCAAATAGCTGCACGGGAAGCAGAAGAATTGATGAAAGAACGTAGAGAGATGCAGCAAAAATTGAAGTCACAGGAGAAGAAAGTCGACTATTTTGAAAGAGCTAAACGAATTGAGGAAATACCACTGTTTGAGAAAGCATTCAAAGAAAAGCAGGTATGTTATGTTTTTAATTATTGTTAGTTTAGAATGAAGGGAACCAGTAGAGGGACGTGGGGTGGGGGGGTGGGTGGAGTTTGGAAACAGAATTTCAAAATGTTGGAAATAGTTATGTAAATGAAAATCAGTTTTGTGTAATTTAATTTGAAGTATCTTAAAGTTTCCTTTTAGATATGACTGATGTTATTTAAAGTATTAAATCATTTAATATTAATACAGATCCAAGACCGTAAGGCATGGGAAGAACAAGAACAGGAACGTATCAACCAGCTGATTGCAGAACGTGAAATAGCTGTACAGCATCGTGAGCGTCTCAAGAGAATGCATGCAGACCGTGATGCATTCCTTGAAAAACTAAAAGCAGAACGTCGCACTGTATATCTTGTAAGTTTAAGGTGTTTGTGGACACACTGTAATATTGTACTGAAATTAACATATATATCCTTTCGTTTTAAGTGATGTAGTACCTGTTAAAATTTGTGCTCAATTGTTGATGTTGTACAAGTTAAACATTATAGTTCAATTTGTTTGATCTTGCTTGTTGTCACTATTTTTATTGTCTGTGATTCGAGTATTTCTGTGTCAACATACTATAGAAAACAGTCACTGACAATCTTCACTCTTCAGTAAACACATTTAAAAATAAAAAATAAAATAGATTTTAACATCGTTAGCTCCTTTCCCGTGTAGGAAAGGGGGACAGGTTTCGGAAAGGATAGATGCTGAGACTCCTGGTTGAGAGGGAACCATTTGTTGAGAGAAAGGGGATGAAAAGAAATAGAGGAAGCATTGATAGTGTACTCATCGCCTGCTTGAGTCCAGATATGATTAGACAGACAGAGACATAAAGATGGACTCAAGGAAGAGATATAAAAAATGAAATGAATAGTGCAATTAAAATCTTAGAGGATAACAGAAAAGGAAATAGAGATAAAAATCATCCTCCTTCACATCTCTCTCTCTTTCTCTTTCTGTTTCCTCATAATTATTAATTCAATATTCATCCAACTTCTCATTTCTCTTTCTCCAATCTGTCATTACTTCTCAGACTGTCCTGTGATGCCTGGGCTTGAAGCTAACACCATGTTTACGAATGTTTTACATTTGGCCTTAAGTTCTCTTTGGCACCTCCCCATTCATCTTCAGAACAGTTGGGTCCCTCTCAACTTGCAGTCAGTGTGAATTACCCTTCCTTCCCAAACTCTGTTACTCTTTCTCGATGAGAAATTACCTAGTTCTAAAAGCTAGAAATAGTCGTTTCGCATTTAAATGTCTGTTACTGCAACTGAAATATCAGCCCCTGGACATGATTGATGGACAGGCATTGTCATCTTGTAATTTTATAAGCTCCAATTTCTTTTTGAAAAGATATTTTTGGTGAGCCATTTAAAGCAGGGTTTGATTTGAGACTTAATGCATTTTCATTGTAATTTCATTCTAACGAGCTGCATGGTCACCGATGGTATCTGTTCTTTCGGACATATCCGAAAGAACAGAAACCATCTTAGTATATATTAATATACTAGTATATATTAATGCCAGTTGATGGTCAACTACCTCCATTGAATTTATTTTATTCTGTAGGTACTAATAGAGCAAACTGAAGAGAGAGCAGAATTATTCCAACTTAGCATTTTTCTTATTCTGTGGTGCAGAAAAAACGTGTTTCCAATGATATTGAATTTGATGTTTCATAGTAGCCTTAGTTTTAAGGTGTCTCATAAATTAGAAATGTATGCTCACCTTCTCTACTTATTAAAGTTTCCATACTCATATTTGTTAGTGAGCAGATCAGCTATTAAAATAAAAGCTTACTTCATTTATCCATTTGGAATGAGACTGTATATAGCCTTAGAAATTGAGGTCGTAAGAGTATTGTTTACATAAATTCAGTCTTCTTTGTAGTGATGCAAATGCTGTAGTTGAAAGTTTTGTATGCAGGTCTTAACAGGAAAATAATAACTTTGAAGAATGCTGTTCTCCCCCCCCCGCCCCCCCTCTTTTTCCTGTTGTAAAATTTAATTTTTTTTTCAATGTAGGAAAAATATAAGGAATTTGAGAAGAAGCTAGATGAAGAGCGTAAGAAACGTCTAGAGGAGCGCAAAGCAAAACGACGTGAAGACAGGCGGCTGAAATGGGAACGTGAACGTGAAGAAGAAGAAAGACGCAAGAAAGAAGAGGAGCAACGGCAGCGTGAAGAAGAGGAGAGAAGACGTAAGGAAGAGGAGGAGGAAAAACGCAGACAAAAACTTGCAGAAGAGGAGGAAGCCAGGTTAGCAGTCTACATTATCAATACACAAATAACTTACCAATGAAAGCTCTTAAGACAGCAGATACGTCTCTCGTCTGGATCCAATGTTGAGTCAGCTGTGCTCTGGAGTGGTTTAAATGTTAGTCCCATTTGTGTCATCGACTCATTTTGTTATCTTACATTTGTTCCATATTTTATTTTTTTATTTTCTCTTTTCATAGGACCAGTTGTAATACAAAGCAAAACACACACACACACACACACACGGGCAGCGCCTCAGAACAGTGGGGCATAGCTGTCCCTTCACACAGTCAGAGGGTGTGTGTGTGTGTGTGTGTGTGTGTGTGTGTGTGTGTGTGTGTGTGTGTGGTTCACTGTGAAGCATTTGTCTACTTGAAGAGCAATTTCACGTATGTGAAACAGATTTCTACACACAGCCCTTTATTGTAGTAGACATTGCATCGTTTGTAAGATGTGGTTTGTCTTCTCAATGAGAGATGTTTTCGTTGGAAAATTTCCCAAGTTGCTGCTATGAAACCATAGTGCATTTTCTGCTTTGCTTTCCTGTCCTTTGTGTATCACATACAGCTTCAGTGGAAGAATCACATTCTTAAAGAGCTGCTCTGCCATATTAAGCTAGAACTGTGTGGACTTCTTCCTGTTTGATGCTGGTTCAAATGTGTTACATTATGCCTGCACTCAGCCTTGTTATATTCTGTGGGTAACAATTTTATTTTGTTAAATCCTGTGATACATTCTCTTAACATGATATAAATATAGGAACTGGCTGTACATGTCAACACATCAAAGAAATTATTGATTAATGCAAATGTTATTTTCCAAACATTCCACTGAACCACATTTAAATATTTTTCCTCTTGGGCCCTACAGTACTGATGGCATGAGTACTGCCGTCTAGCAGTTTTCTGTGCAAGTTGAGAGAACTGTTTAAATTGTCAGTGTAAGTAGTTGTAAACTCCTGCAACAGAGCCTCACACATTTCGAGCCCAATCTTTTCACTCACTGGGTATTTAACAGGCAAAACACAATTTTCTTTCTCCTTTCCAGATGTTTATTTCCGGATCATAATAGTATCAATTTTGTGAAGAAGATTTCTTTATATTTGTGCTATATCTGGCTGTGTTTGATGGGTCATACAGAACATCTGGATACCTACCTCCAAAATTTAATCAAGCATTCATTAATGTTGGCATTTTGCGTGGAACAAAAATTGTCCAAAATTTATCAAGCAGTTGTAAAATGACTGAGCATAGGTTCCTCAGTTCATTACTTGCATTTAAATTAATGTGCTGACATTGCTTCGGCCAGTACCAGTTAGTTATTTTTAATTTGGCCTCTTATCCTGTGTGGAATGTATCCTTGTTTCTGACATAAGGATGAAAATAAAAGTGTGCACTTTCAATTCATTCATTGTTACAAGAATCTAGCATATGTTTTCATTGCATGAATCACTAGTCAGTGCTTTGACTTCATAAGTTTTCCCTTGGAAAGAAGTCACTGTGGTGTTAGAAATTAATTTTTAAGATTTAACAATTTATAGGACTATTTTTCCCCACACATTGCATTGCTGTGGCTTTTATTTGTGGTGTCACAGTGTGAATACCATTTTTAGGATGGTGTATAACATTGGAACTGAGACCCTCATTAGTCTTCGAACAGTCTGTAGTAGACTTTGTTGTTGCTTCTGTACACATTTCTTGTCAGCTTGATTACTTGTGTATATGCAGTTTACCCATCATCCGAAGTTCTACTTTTATTCAGTGTTTTACATCATTTGCCTTTTCATTTTTCACCATTCCATTATTTAAAAAATAATAATAATCTCATAGCTTCTGATTTGTAGGGGTCAGGCATGCTGTCACTGAGCTCATGAAACACAGATTAAATGCTTATAAGTTTGAATTGTGGATTAAATTTCACAAATGTACCACTATACTGATATTCCAGTACGACTACAGTAGTATCAAAAAGTCGAGAAATGTAAAAAGAAGAATGAGCTTAGTAAACAAGGCTAAACTATAATGTTCACGTTATGTGTGGCATCTTTCTGCTGAAAAATAGTTCGAGCTCATAGTTAAGTGAGCACAGGAAGATCCTCGGCAGCTATTAGCACAATTGCTAGCTGTCAGCTGTGAAGCACAAGTGGCTGCAGGAGATAACAGTAGCCATCGATGGTTCTGTGACAACACTGAGGCATTGCAATAGAGATGTTTACAATATTGCGTTAACATGATCATTTGAGGTAGGCATGCAGGGGTGCTGTGCCCAGACCACTGAACTGTCAGGGATTTTCTTATACTGACTTGACTATACTTATCTTTTTAACTTAAAAGCTTTTTAGTTCCTACGAAATACCAATAGACTGCACATTTTTATATAAGATTAATGTATGTTTTATTTGAAAACATCACATACTGGTAGTATTAATTGTTTGTATGTAGTGTTTCCTTAAATGAATAAATGTAATTAAAAGAAGAAAAAAAAATCAAATAGGAGGAAGAAGCTTGAAGCTGAAAGACGTGAAGCGGAACAACAAGCGGACTGGCGGGCCCGTGAAAGAGAGAGGGAAAGGGAAAGGGAAGCTGAACGTTCAACATGGCGTCGGCCTGTTAGTTCTACTCCAATTAATGATGTCAGTGATGGCCCACCTAGAAGGGATATGCCTACTGATTGGCGTAAAGGTGGCAGTAGTGGGACGCCTTTAGCTGCAGCATCAACTCCATCAAAACCAGAAGTCTGGAGGTCTTGTAAGTATCTGAATTGAGGTAGAATATCCTATTAGTAAATCTTCCTGGAAGAAATAAAAGACCAATTATTTCACCTGATGTAAATCTTGCCTTTTCTGTTTGTGATTACAACACCACCTTTTCCAGATAAAGCAGTTTTGAACAAGTTCTGTGGCCTGTAGGTTATATTATTTAGTATTATACCCAATTAATTATTACATAGACGGCATTTCTTACAATAGCTTCCTTAACAAAATACTTTCAGACTTTGTTGAAAAAAGGGAAGATGTGCTTCTTTTGATCCTGTAAAGTGATTATAGAGCAACTGCTATTTAGCATTTGGGAATAGTTTGTAAGTGCAAGAAAATCTTATGCTTCTTTTGATTCTGGAAAGTGAATATAGAGAAACTGCTATTTAGCATTTGGAAATAGTTAGTAACTTAACTGCAAGAAAATCTGCAATTTTTTCACTGAAAGATTGTTGTGATTTTATTTTCATTGTGATGTTCAGTGTCTTGCTAGAAATGTATCTGAAGTGTCAAGATAACTCATAAAATCTGTGGATTGTCATCTGTTGTTTGATACGTTACATAGTACAAGGCTGCAAAGAACGACTCTTCATTTTTTTATTCAAATAGCTACTTATTACAGAAAAATCTCCAATACCAACTATGGCCTTATGTTAACAGGCACATATTAGTTTTATTTACTATTTACATTTCTTTAAATCTCAACATAATGTCATTTAGACTATTATCTTAATGCTTTCATTTTATATGAGTACATACTGAATTGAACATAAATACTAAAATATTCATAGGAACCTTAGTGTATTTTGTTATTAAAATCAGTCTTAATTAGCTTAAATGTTTGTATTTGCTATATCTGCTTCAACTGGATAAACATTTTCAATAGCCTGTGGGATGAGTCTTCACCTGAAGCCTTTTTTAAGCAATACATGTCAATATCTGCAAACCACTTTGATATGCACAGCTGGGAGTACCATCATATTAGGGTACCATCCGGTTCCAAATGCATATTGAGTGTAGGAAGAATGGCTGTGTCAGTGCTTCTGTGTGTGCTGCAATTAGTCTTGTCTTCATGGCCCCTACAGCAGTGATATGTTGCGAGGTGAAATACATCTTTGCATTCATCACTTAATACTTTTTCTTGAAATTTTGGAAATACTTTTGAAGGATAATTTGCACACACCTTCAAGAGCCTGCAAATTAATGATTTCCAAAAATTAATCTACAGAAAAGTGTGAGGTGAGTTCTTAACCAATTTCTCATGTAACTCCATTGTAACAATCAGTGCAATACCAACTTGTTTCTTTCCTGCTTGCTTTGCCAGTCGGCTTCTCTGAACAAATTTTACAGACCCAAGATTCATCTTCTCAGTTGCAGGAATTTAATTAGGTAAGTATTTTCCTGTAATCCTATTGCCGGTAGTCACACTAGGAACAGTTTCTTGAGCCGGTATTGTGCCTTTCTTGTAGGGTGGTTCACTAATTTCTTTAAACTACTCCACTCAGATATTTCTCCTTATGATCCTGACTCATTCTGCTCTTCCTATAAAGCTTCCAGAATTTCTTAATCGCTTAACAAATGACACACATTTGTAGCTTAATTGTAGCAAACAGCAAAGTCTAACATATACATGCACAAATCTCACAACTCTAGCATACAATAGCTCAATTAGTCGTGACAGCAGCTATTAGTTTGCTAATGCTTCTCTCAAAGTAATTAAAGAAACTGACAACATCTGCTCAGGGTTTGGTTGCACGACATTCATACCTTATTCTCATACAAAACCAGTCCAGTTTTCAACCAATAGTTGACTCGCGCACCTTGTAAAACATCACAGTCTGAGGTATACACGGGCACGGTCCTTTGAATGCAATGTTATGGCCCAAGTTATGCTTTGGCTTGGTTGGCAGTGTCAGACAAACCTACATGATGGCTCACAATGTGCTGTGACAGCCTTAGACCAAGACTCATTCCTTGGGTTATTGAAAGTCACTATCCAGGTGAAACAATGTAGACACAGAAATATCATAAAAAGTTAGTTCTGAGAAATGTGCTTTCTTTTTCTCACTTCCTAACATGTCATGTGTGAACTTGATAAACTTTTGTTCGTGTTTGTTGGGATTTATCATTGTTAAATTTCAAAAGTTATTATGGCTAGTATATTTTCTGTTGACAGGTGTTATAACAGTTTTGTATTGTCATTAGAGTCAGGTTTTATGAAAATGGTGATACTTTTTGTAGAAAAAGGAAAATTACATTTGCTATTGTGAAAAGCTTTTTTATTAAAAAGAAATTCTTAAACTATGTTTATTTTCTAGCACGACTGCGGGGAGAAAATGAAGGAAGCAGCTGGCGACGTGCAGAGCCTGTTGAAAATAGAGATGGACCAGACCGCTTTGGCAACAGGGATGGAGAGCGCTTTGGTGACCGTTTCGGGGACCGAAGTCGTGATGGGGAACGTTTCGGAGATCGTGGACGAGACACCGATGACCGCTTTGATCGAAGTCGTGACGAACGTTTCGGAGATCGTGGAAGGGATAGTGATCGTTTTGGAGACCGCAGCCGTGACAGTGAAAGATTTCCTGATCGTGGGCGCAGTAGAGATGAAATATTTGGTGATCGTGGGCGTGAAAGCGATCGCTTTCCTGACAGAGATCGTGATGGATTTGGTGGTAGTGCACGTGACAAATTTGGTAGTGATAGATTTGGAGATAGAGGATCAGCACTTGATCGATCACGTGATAGACCGCTGGAAAGAACACCAATGGTGAGTATAATATTGCTTTTATTAACAACAATGTAGCAAATTTTGGCAATTTACCATTAAGTAGCTTCTAAATTAGGACAAACTAAATGATTACTATGAGTCATTACGCTGTAGTATCTTTGTTGCAGAACTTCAGGGTTAATTACTTGCATCTTCAGAGAGCTCAATGAGTCAATTTTGAATCTGAAACTTCAATTTTAAGACTTCAGTAGAAAATTAATTTATGTTTGTATGTATACTAAAATAGTAATAACTTCATGAAATAAATCTAAAGAGTGAATAACTTATTAGTTGTGATGCAGTAGTATTTTCTTGAAGAGATAGACAGTGTACCGTATTTGTGAAATTAGCCCTCCAGTTCTGTTGATTGATAGATAGATTCTCTCTCTTTCATCTCAGAGTTGTTGAATATTACTTTTTTCATTTTTTCCTTATTTTTGCTATTAATTTTTCTTTTGGTGGTTTTATATACTTTGTCACCACCACCCCTACCTCCAGTGCACCCCTTTCTCCAGCTTCTTACTTATTTTCCCTGTCTGCATCCCTTTGTCTGGCATTGATTTGTATGCTGCTTCCCATATCTGCTTCCTACAACTCTCTTTCATGATCTGTCATTATAACTTGCATTAGCAACACCAAGGAGGTATGAGGAAAATGACTTCTTAAGTTTGACAGCCTTCAGTATCTTGCACAGCCTTCAGAGCATCCTTTCCCAGCTGGAAAGTGCATTTGTGCCATCTTCTTATCATACCATTTCCCTCTACTTCTCTCTATGGCTTTCAGTTAAATCTGTAATCTTCTTTCATTTTCCCATTTTGTTAAAGAGTAGCATGGAAAGGCAGCAAACACAGATAAGAAATCAACCAAGTTCTGTTAGTCAAACCTTGTACCTTCTGATTCTTTGTTTAAGACAATTTTTTGATCTTCATGACAGCAAGCTTAATTCGTGGAACTGGATGTTACAAAAATGTATTGCCGTGTGAGTTCTACAGGCTTACTGTGTTACTACTTTTGCTGAACATATGCAAAGCTTTGTTGTGTAGAGAATGTAGGGAATCAATTTTTTTAGACAAATGTTGGAGTGGACCAAAAGCAAGACTCTAGAAATTACACAGTGGATTTTTGTCTGTTTTAATAGTCAAACATAGTGGGAAATGGACAATTGGCTATAAAATTGACCAGCATGAGTTATAGTTTTGAAAAGTTTAATTGCTTGAAAGTAGTAAAGGTAATTAAGAAAAACTTAATTATTGATTTGAGAGAAAAGTGAAATTTTTTGCATACAGAATAATATTTAAATATATTTATTGTTTTCTGACCAGAAATTAAGAAGAAAGAAATGCCCCAAGTGTTTTGTGAAATGATTTGCTAAAATGAAAGAAATATAATGAATTAGAGAAACACTTGACATGCCATTGAATAATGCTCAGTATCATGTACAGGAAGTAAGGTGCTGATTGAGAATTTAAATTCCAGTGTTTAACTTAAAATCCTATAATGTTAAGAGTACTGGAGGATATTTGTCTTGCGGAATTCCACTCAGTGGTCTCCCTACTACACTGTCACAGTGACATTGACATTGGTGCATTCTACCAACAGCCAACCCTTTCAAATCAGTATGCCTATACATCTCACTGCCCAAACATTCAGAGTTTGGATGACAGTTGGCATATTTCAAATCAGTTGTTCTCTTTCAGTGAGCAGAACACTACTCCCCCAAGCAAAACATGGATTGTGATAAATTTTTAAGTGTAGTACAAGAAAGTAGAATTCCGTGGCATCCTATGAATGAGAAATATAACAACCAGAAAACATCGTAGAATATATGGTCTGAAATCACTACTTTATTGGAAACAAGTTTTACAAAACTTAAAAATTTAATAATAATTAACTGAATGTTACATTATGCATGTTCTGTGGCTTTGCAGCCATTTCATCCGCAATCTATTCTTAAAATGCAATATGTCATGCGGGCAAAATCTTATCGGAAATCCTAGAGTATAAGCTCAGAAACTGTTTGTAAGTTTAAAAACTGTGTGTTCAAGAGACGAAAGTGGTGTGTGTCAGTTTTGATGCTTAGTTGCTGAAGGGGACCTTTTTTGGGTTGTGGCAGGCGGGAATTAGCTGTCTACAAATTATTTTTATTAGTGGTGTTTTTGTGCAAGTAGGGTGGTGATTCTGTTATATGAGGTACTTTGCAAATATGGTGTATGTGTTTCCACTTTGCAGTGCTTTGAATGTTCAGAGTATCTTATTGTAAAATTTACATTGTCTTTCACCTTTCTGCATAATGACTGTCATTGAAGGACTGTCAGCATGACTTTTATGCTGAATTTATTTGAAGTTGGCTGAGTGTTCATAACCGTGCTTTTCAGTGCCACCACAAATCATCTAGAGTATGTAACAAAATGTTTCTCTCTGCATCTCATATATTTGTTGAATGTTGTCCAGTAACTGAGAAAAGTATGTACAGCATCGCCACATTAGAACAGACTCCAACCTCCTGCCCCGCTTGATCCCACCAAAAGCTGACGGAGGTCAGATACACAGTGACAGAGCTGTTTGCCAATGTTATTGGGCAACCACTGGTGACATCATCTGCGGACTGTTTTCAGTGCCACTGTGAGCGCAAGCTAACATAAGAGTATCTCAGTGCTGTACATGATTTCAAGCATCGTTCAAAGGTGTCAAAAGTTTCTGTAATGTATTTTATTTCCTACTTTCTGACTAATCATTTCACAAAATATCAGACCATTTTCAAACTTTTTTCCCCCGTTTTATTAAGAGATGTTCAGTACCAGATTCGATACAGTGTTGGGTATTAACACCAGTGCATAAAATTTTATTAACACATTGATAATATTGGAACAAAAGTGTTGAGTCCAACAGTATGACAAAGTATCCATTGTGTTTTTGTGTTGTTAATCTTCCCTTTAACAGAAAAGAAATCATTTAGAATATAAGGTGAAATATAATTGTGCGGTCCTCATGAACCATCTTGAATTTAAAATCAAATACAAATGTAAGGATTAAAGGAAAAACACTCCAGTTGCAAACAAAATATTGGCCTTGACATAATGATGGAACATATGTGTACCAAATATTACATACCATCTTTACGATATTTTCCTTAAGACAAAAAGCACTAATTTTCAATACTGACAGAAAAATGTTGCTGTCGGAGTGTTGTCATTATCTCTGTGTCTGTCTGTCACTGTCTCCTGTTCCTCAGCCAGTCTCCTTTCCTCTGTTCTTCTTCTTCTTCTTCTTCTTCTTCTTCTTCTTCTACTACTACTACAGTCTCCTCTCACTGTCACAACCTCCCTCTTGCTCTCTAGCTACTATCCCATTCATTCATTCCCACTGCTGCTGCTTCTCTCTCTCTCTCTCTCTCTCTCTCCCTCCCTCTGCCCCCCTCTCTCTACCCCCCTCCCCCCTTGTTCTCACTGTTATACACTCTCTCTCTCTCTTCCTCTTCCACTTCCACTTTCTCCTTCTCTTTGTTCCTTACCCGGCTGGCACTGACTGCCTCACTCTTTTTCTAGGACTATTCTGTTGCTGTCAGCTATGTTCTACTGCTACTGTGCCCCTCCCTTCCTCTCGCACTGTTGTCACCTCTTTTGCTCATTATATACCACCACCGTCTGCTATGTTTTACTATTTATAACTTTTCTGTCTCTTTCTCACTGCCACCATCTCCTCTCTCAGCATATAAAAGGTGCTGAAAAAGGTAAACTGAGGCAGCCGGTACCCCACTTTTCAGTCAGTATTTTTAAAATAGAACGACATTTTCGCATTTTGTATTTTGCATGCACTTCAGTACTACAACATGAGGTTCGTGAAAACCTTCTGGTGATAACAGAGGCACTTTACAGCAAATTGCTCCTTGCTGCATCACTTTATAAACATGCTTTCATGTAGCATCAGATATTGTGAGTGTGTTTTACACGTCGTCGTAGTAGGGTAACTTTGCTCATTGTATCTCAGAGACTGATAAAGGTATCCAGAATATTTCAGGATTGCTTGAGATAGAGGTCTTAAGAATCAATCGTAAAAATTTCAGCTGCTTTTGGTGCGTAGCCATCCTGGAAGGCTATGTCGTGGTACCCGAAACTGTGTTTTTCAGGTTTTCTCAGGAACGACTCGTGAATTACAAGGTGTCTCCATAGGCCCCTTAAACTGCATCATTGACCACATACAATGCAAAAAGAACCAATGGATTTGCTCCATTTCCATAAGCTGGAGGAAGAGTGCAATATTCAACTGTGACTCTGTGCTGGAGGATTGTTATAGTAAGACATGCCTTCTGTTGGATACACAAATGGTCCCTGGCCCAAGGGCTATCCAAAATGCTTGACCCTACCTTTCTATCACCAGTAGAACCCCATAAAAATCCTGTGTTTACATGCGGCATTTTGGAAAATGTTAAGTAGCGCATGCTGTTGCATGCATACCGACAAGGTAAAATGTGGGACTTATGCAATGTTTGCATGGTCCAACACAAATATTTGAGCCACTTTCACGAGATTGTGAGTACAAACCTAATATTACTGGTACATGTTGCTGAAATCTGGTATATTTTTTCATATCTTATACATGATACACAGTTTTTATTACTGAATTTTGTTCGCTTCATACTAGGTATTGCATTTGGGTCAATCCAAATGAAGTGGTCCAATAAAAATTAAGTTGTTTGGTTGACCATTTTTAAATATTTTAATTTTTGTATCTGTAATTACCCTATAATTGAGAAGTTCAAAAGAGTTTTTTTAAAAAAATTAGCTTTCACCTTTACTGAATGGTGGCCATTTTCTTTTGTAAGCGAGTGACAATGTTTCAGTTCAGAGATGTTAGCAAAAATGTGAATATCTCTGCACTGGGTTACAACAACATTGCAATTGACATGATTGTTTTTAGAAAAACGTCCTCTACAACATCGTCTATTACACAAAATACCCTAAATTCAAATATAACCAATCAAAATGACCTCCAAAGTTTGGTATCCAAATTTTCAAAAATCCACTTTTTAGGCCCAAAAATAACAAACAAAAAGTGATTTATGAGAGTCTATTTTTTCCTATAGTTGGATACCATACACTGCTGGCCCCTATAGGGCAAGAACACTTACAAATGTTTCTTTAATTTTTTATGAATCTTTGAAATTTGAAAATTTTCATTTTTGTGGAATTTTGGGTTATCTCAGGTGAGACTGAATATAAAAATATGATTTTTGCCTAGTTTGTACATCTATATGATAGCACCGTACTGTAAAAATTTCAACATTGATATCTGACTGTGAACACAAAGTTATGAATTTTTCGAAAATGTGAAGATAATTCACATTGATCTTATGGCTGTTGCCTATTCATGTGTGATATTGGTGGGATACAACCAATTATTATTGAATTAAGGTACTGAATTATATACAAAAAGTGGAAACATCACAAATTAACATTTATATTATTTTGACACACTTAAAATAAATATTTTCAATTAACATCCTTTGAGATGCGACTGTTCCTAAACCTTGTGGTGAATGTTAAGAACACTCATTTCTTCAGACAGCTTCTGTGATATAGAGTAAGACCTCCCAGTTGCTGTGGTAAGTTCAAGCACTGAAAGTTTCCTTAAAACATTTTTCATTGGTATGCAAACTTTGTCTCTAGCAGATTTCTTGAATGATGTTCTTGGGCCAGCAGGGTGGTAAAAATGCACAAGAACATCACTGTTTTCCAAACTTATTCTTTCAACCTCTCAACCTCTACAAGCTACCACTGTCCATCGCACGCACATGCCACAATGTCATTCAACGTTAAAGACAGAGATGTAATTTTACTGACAATGATCCTCATAAATTTCGGTTTCTGATGTTACATGGCATTGAACTAAGTTTTCTGCAATGCCAAGGAATTTGTGAAAATGCCTTGTTCATTTTATTGCTATACAGTTTTCAAATCTGGTTCAGTGTTGTTTTCATATGCAGAACCACTTCTTTCTTGATCAGAAAATAAGTGATGCCTCTAATATTATCCTTGGAAAAGACATACATGTCCTGTACTGTGAGAATTTGGTCTGTGGTTGGTCTTTGTAGGCTGGCTTTACTTACTCCACATTTTGTTGTACCTCCTACTCCATCACATGCATTTTTACCACGGCAAGATGGAAAAAATGTGCCATTCAGCCTCTAACCCAAAGTCTACTTTGTGGTTGCACAGATTTGAAAAATTCTTTTTGTTCTTATACTGACTACCACTTCCATCTGAAAAGTATATCAATACCAGAGAAGGAAAGTTGCTACTCACCACATAGCGGAGATGCTGAGTTGCGACAGGCACAATAAAAAGATTCACACAATTAAAGATTTTGGCCATTAAGACCTTTGTCAGCAGTACACTCACTCACTCACTCTCTGTGTGGTCTCAGCTCTCTGAGACTGCAGATGTGTGTGTGCAAGTTGTGTGTGTGTGTGTGTGTGTGTGTGTGTGTGTGTGTGTGTGTCTACTGCTGACAAATGCCTTAATGGCCAAAAGCTTTAATTGTGTGAATCTTTTTACTGTGCCTATCATGACTCAGCGTCTCCGCTATATGCCAAGTAGCAACTTTCCTTCTCTGGTATTGTTACATTCCATCCTGGATTTTCCATTGTTTGAAAAGTATATCAGTTTCTCAACCTTTGTAATTTATTACATACTTTTGAAACATATGTACAGCCAAAGTGCTGTGCTCCAAGTAGTTGCTTAGAATGCAAATGGAAGAACTGCAAACTTCATCTTTCTCATTTTTAAAGTAGAGAATAAATGGATGCACTGTTGCCTGGTCATTGACCTAGTGGTACTCTTGTATTGCATCCTGAATCACAAATGTAAAATGTTCTGCAAAATCACCTAACACTATGCATTCAGTTTCTTGAAGTTGTGCTTTATTGTCCTTCAGAAACTTACTTTGGGTTTTAGAAACATTGTGATGACTTATGAGTTTTTGTAAGTTATCAATTAAAGATTCCAAGTACTTTTCCTTAGATTTAACCACTGTTATTGTTTCTGCCCTGTCAGTTGTGACCCACTGTTTGAAGGTAATACTGTCTGGCATTTCCTCATCATATCTGTGAAACAATTCAATAATAGTTTCTTTACCAGGGCATTTATTACACAAACAGTTGTAGAGTAATGTGAATTATTTCCTCCTTTTCAAAAATTCATATAGTTGTTCAGTCAGATATCAAAGTTGAAATTTTTGCAGTCTGTTGCTATCATATAGGTGTACAAACTCTGCAGAAATCATATTTTTATTTTCAGTCCCACCTGAGATAATTAACCCAAAATTTCACGAAAAATGTAAAATTTCAAAAATTCTTAAAAAAAAATCAAGGAAACATGTGTAAGTGTTCTTGCTCTATATGAGGCTAGTAGTGTACAGCATCTAATTATAGGAAAAAATAGACTCTCATAAATCACTTCTTGTTTGTTATTTTTGGGCCTAAAAAGTGGATTTTTGAAAATTTGGATACCAAACTTTGGAGATCATTTTGACTGGTTATTTTTGAATTTAGGGTATTTTTTTGTAATAGACAATGTTATGGAGGACACTTTTCTAAAAACAATCATGGGACATTCAAATTTTCGCTAATGTCTCAAGACTGAAAAATCATCACGCGTCTACAAATAAAAATGGCCACCATCCGGTAAAGGTGCAAGATAAATTATTTTTAAAAAATTTGAACTTCTCAAATATAGGGCAATCACATATAAAAAATCAAAATATTAAAAAATGGTCAAGCAACCATCATGGGACCACTTCATATGGATTGACCCACTGATTTTGTCACGAAACTAATAGTGAAAGGTTCTTCTCCCCAATATTTCAAATATCACTAGCCTCAATATTTCTGTATGGTGTTAGGAAATTATTGAATATTTGGTATCTGTACTGATTCCATAGGTATTGAGAGCAAAATATTGATACTTATAAGTAATAGTATTACACCTTAAGTCTTAGATCACAAAAGTGAAGCTATCTGGAATGGAAGTCATGTATAAGCTATGTACAGAGACCAGTAGCTAGGGAACATTAAATGAAGCATCTTTTTTGTCAAAATTACAGCTAAGCTCTTTTTTTTAATTGATTAGACGCAAAAATTCAAAGGTTGTAACGCTGCATGCGTGATCACGAATTATGAGTGCGTGCTTTAAAATTTACTACAAAGGGGAAGCTTTATCATTGTGGAATGTTTGCATTTGCAAAAATGGTAACAGTTTTGTCCTGAAATAGTCTTTTCTTGTTTGGCTGTGTTGTCAAGGGCAGCATTTTCCCATTGGTGAACAGAATGCTCTGAGTTAAGGTGTTTCTAGAGATTTTCTTTTTTCACTCAATTCGATAATTTTACAAAATATGCTGAATATTGATTTCGAGCTTTTGTGGGGGATTTATACCTGTGTTATCCATATTTGACAACGCTACAGATAGCACCGACAACAAACTGAGCATGACAGTAGAACCAAAAATAGCTCTATTTGCAAATTAGGCGAAGTCAAAGCAATTTCATAGTATATACGGTAAAATAATTCATCTGGATACAAGTGCTACAAAATATCATGGATTACACAGTTTTACAGCTTTGCATTTTCAGACAGAATTTGCATCTACATTCCCATTTATGACAAATGTGAATTTTTAAGGTCCTTGCCAATAGCCATGTGGTGGTCTTACAAATGAGACATAGCCAATACCAAAAGATTTTTGGGTGTTACATTATGCCTTTATAAGCACTAGTTTTATAGAAATTAAGTTACATTCATTTCTTAAGTTATTATTCAATAAGTGTTTTATTTCTGTACAATAAATTGAAAACAACTGGTTTTCTATTAATGTACTGTCTTTACTATTCAGCCGTTAGTAATCTTTGACAGCAGTGGATTGCAACAGTTCTTGAAGCATGTCATGCTGTGAATGTTTATCACTACAGCTGTTCAGTGCCTGTGGCACATTTGTCTGCTGTAATAATTTTGAGACTTACACATATTTGTTATTTAGCTGTTGCAAAATACATGTACAAATCACATTTAACTGCAGAGCAACTGCTGGATCATCAGTGCGCCTTGTTCCTTGTGGTAAACATAAGTGTTTCTAGTTTTATGTAAGCACTTTTGGCAGACCACCCAAACTTTGTTCACTGTAAATCTGACAAATGTAGATGTACAGTACATGATTTTGATGTCAGTTTGATGTCCTGCTTACAGCAGGATTTCAATACGATCCGTAGGTTGCTATACCCCCGCCGGCGAAACATTGCACTTGACAGTTCGCTTTTTGTCTAGTTAGGTTGGCTATACTGTAATAGCGATGTTGCAACAGCAGCCTCTATATACACAGCAGACAATAGTTTTCCGTCCCATCTCGTAAATGCAAGCGATTGAGCAATTACAATGTATATAAAAACTCGTTTTTAGTTGTACTACAATGACAGGAAGTAAACAACCGTATAATAATGCATGTTAAAGCATAACAATGCACACCCTTTCGATAACAGAGCAAAGAAATACAAAAAACAAGCATCTGACGACTGGTACTTTAAAATCAATAATGTACGTAGTTTACAAAATAAATAATAACCGAGATTGCAATAAATAACCAATATCAGAATTTTTTCACTCACCAATTTACAGCGATAACGGCGCAATTCCATCCAGCTCGCCATCATCACTGTTGTCCGATTCATCGCTAAAACCGTCGTCATCGGCAAGACAAATCATTAATTGTTCATGGCCACTGATAATGCTTTCTATTGTCTGTGCTGCTCATATAAGCTTCTCGACGTGCTCTACTTTTTTTTCTCCAGGAGGCTGCATCCACAGTCACAAGAGCTTCACACAACAGCTTTTCCACCTCTGTTATTGTAAAGGACTTGTTGTTCCTTACATACATTTTTACGTCACTCCATACTAACTCAATAGGGTTGAAATGGCAGTGATATGGTGGCAGCCTTATTACAGTATGACCCTGCTCCTTGGCAATTTCGTCTACTACGTATGTAGGTGTCGTAGGCTTATTTTCTTTAACAAGAGAATATAACAGAACCTTTGTCATACCCATATCCGCTGCAATATTTCGAGCCTGTAACCACTGCACCACAACTTCTTTCCGATCATTTGTAGTTGGGGCTTTGTTCTGTATCACCGAATGATATGGAGTATTGTCCATTACAATTGTTGTAGGGACAGGAAATTGTTTTAAAAGGTTCCTGAACCACTCAACAAATCATGTGTGATCCATATCTTCATGGTAATCACCAGTCTTTTTTGATCTAAAAACTAAAAGTGCGTCGGGGACAAAACCCCTCTAGGAGCCTGCATGGACCACAATTAATCTAGCTCCTCTTCCCGTCGGCTGATGGCCGCTACTGCTGGGTGTGTTATCCGTCCAACATTTACTGACAGCTTCCCCGGCATTAACCCACGTTTCGTCTAGCCAAATTACGGAATGAATGTCTCTGCCCACAATTTTGTGCAAGAAAATGCCCTCTCTAACAGTACTTTGCGTCTGTCTAGCGTTTTGTAACGGAAACCCATTTTTTTTTAGCACAATTTTTAGTGATGTTGTACCACCCCTGAAGAGTTCACTTTCTTTTAAAGAGATTAATAACTTAGCTACAGTCGGATACTCTTTTCTACTGTAGTAAGCATAAACATACCTACGAACTGCATCAGTCTGGATAGAATCTAAATCTGTGATAGGACTACGCCGCTTTTTCTTCTTTCCTGGGGTTGATAAAAATGTATTATTTGATCCAGACAGCTCGGAATCATTACGGCTCACTTCAGCATCTTCCAAGTTTTGTAGTAATACTCCCTTACTTACTACCGTTCTTGCACTAATACCAAGAGTTTTTGACGTACGTTCCACCACTTTGTCGGCAGGAATTGATGGCTGTTCATGAATGCTTACGTAGTTTTTCTCCTGCTCGATAAACTCATGAGTTCTGCGTAGCAACTCCAGTGCCTGGCTGTTTAGCGGCACCCCTCGACGCAAAGGATTGTCACTAGGTGAACGAAGTCTATTCGGTGGCATTTTCCAAGTAAATAAACTCACAATGTAACAAAAGTCACAACGATATAGCACACAGTACAACGAAAACACGCGGTAAACAACACACAACTCACGTTGTATACACATTCACTAAACAAAGCCGGCAACGTGGGAACTTTGACGTCACAGCACGTGAGTAACGGCAGTGCTCACTGCGCTGTGATTGGCTGGCGCCCCACGCTGAGCACCTAGCGCCTATCGTTCTTCACTTGTTACTCTGTTACACTGCCAACTTCATACGCAAACGTCAAGTGCAATGTTTCAGCGGCCCGGGTATAGGACATGTTGGTGTACATTCTGGTTTCTATCCAATCTGTGTTTTTGCGTTTTGTTGTGAGACTGTAGTGTTGTTATAGACTCCAGTAAATAGTGTAAGTAAGGTATTTAAATATTTAACTGCCATAGTACCTGTCCAAAGCCCAAAAATAAATTAAAACTGGGGAATGATAAATGAGTCAGATGCAGCCAGTGAGAGATGTGACAATGCAGCAATCAAGATGTGGTGTGTAGTAAACGAAGGGTTATTCTATTGAATGAAACTTAATGTGTTAAAAATTGGCAGATCAGTAATGTATTGGCTGTCAGTCTTCATTGATCACATTTGCAGTGTTTCAAAAGTTGTAATCCATCACGCTTAACTTCCAATGCAACATGTGGACAATAGGTGCTTTACAGTTGTTGCAATTTATCTATTGTGTAGCCACATGCCAAATTTGGCCAGCAGGTAGAGATGGCTTCTGAAGTTCAGAGAGAGTGCTATTTCTTTCCATTCTGCTGTCAAGAGATTTTATACTTCTCAGATACGCTGCGCTGTACCCAGAAGTTTTGAGAACGCCTTGCTGAATTTATTAATGTCCCACATTTCTCGTTCGCATACATTTGCAAAGTTCTGCTGCTCTAACAGTAGACTCAATTTTGATGGGTGGTTGTTTAGAGAAAAAGATTCACAGACACTTTTACCATTACACCAGTCATTATATCCTCTCTGCAGCACAAAAATTTTCACCAAAGACATCAAGAGTAATTTCTTTAATTATGTGCCACACTGTGCATCATTTACTGATTTAAAAACATTTATCTTGTGTTAGTTTGACACATGCATTTACAGTTAAGAATTGGCTCGCATCTTTGGCTGTTGTTTGGTTTTAAAGATGTAATTGCATTATAAATGTATGCATAGCAATAACTATCACTGCTGCTGCCTCCACTACTATTCTCTACAAGTCATATGAAGACAAAATACATTACCAGTCTGAAGTAACATATTTACAGTGCACATGCAGCATGCAACACCCCAGATGTCTGAACTCTTTTATATTTAGTATATATCATATATTCAGGATGTGTACGACCCGGGACAACCAGGGAATCTGGGAAAAACTCGGGAATTTTTTCATCCAGGAGAAAAAGGGGAAAAACCGGGAATTTTTCATTGTTTTAGCTTTCAGTTAAATTTTTGTAATTTTGACTCGTAAAAATTTATTTTCTAGCAAAGAATGTTACTGTATGCTGCTACTGGAGAATGATACTGCAGCAATAAAATATAAAAAAGAGGAAAAAAAATTAAACTTTATTGGCAAAGAAAATGCACCATTCACAACAACAAAACACAGAGTCTGCAAACAGCAAAAATATGTCAAAGGCCTTAGGGCGAAGACTGTTTAATACTTTGTAACAATAAACTGTTTTCTATTAGCTTGACGTCACAACTGTTTACATTTGGTTTGTTTGACCAGTTGCCGACGGGCTCATGCGCATGCGTATTTAACTCGTGTATGAACAGTACCTTATCCCGCTTCGCGCTGCTTGAAGTGTGGCTGTTAGCTGTATCGGCAGTAGCAGAAATCAGCCAAATGCAAATGAGAGAAATTTTTCTCGCTTGCCACAGCTGCCAGATTCGCGCATGCACAGAGTTCTCTGAGTTGTAGTGGGGAGGGGGTTAGTCTCCACCTGACCCCTGTTTGCATAAAGTGATTTCGCTATTTCCTCTTCATTTACATCTCCCACGTCAAATGAAAACAAAACAGATTTCTGCAGCCGGGAGCTATCGAGTGAATTATAATACATTCACATAATTATGGAGGGCAAAAATATATTATTAGTTTGTTTCCTGATTTTATTATATTCTCAAATTATTAGCAGTCAAGCATTAATCGCCTTGGAGAACAATGAAGTTGTACTGCAAGAAAATTTATATCCCATAAACCACACTGAAAAGCTTAATATCAGATGGGACCTACTTCATTGTGAATCTGGAAAAACCAATGTGCACTTCAAGCCGAATTATGGATTTTAGTGTGTTTTACGAAATTCCAATACTTTCAGAGTATCCTCTGATGTCCTGTTTCTTTTATGGCGTAATGTAAGCTCTCGTAGTGCTTTAGACATACAAACATTCGGGCTTCCTACAGCACTGTAGCTGTGCACGCACAGTAAGGCCTGTTTTCTGGCGCTTCTGGCAACTGCTAAATCGAATCCATTTCTAACAGACTCGGGATAGTGTTGCGAATGGTAGTTCGAAAAGTGTTACTTTCAAAGTAAATTTCTTTTCACGCAAGATGAATTATGTGTGAGAAAGTGGGATGAATTTCTCAAATCAGAGCGTTTAAAATTGAACACTTTTAGGACCAGTCACTTAAAAGAATTTCGAGCCTAGAAGACCATACATTTATCTCATTATTTTAAATTTACTGGCACGTTTGTGTGATGTATCTTACATGCTATATAGAACAATATTACATGTGAAAGCTTAGCTTCTCTTGTAGCGTATTAATCATCGAGACCAATATTATACATGAAAGCTTAGCTTTTCTTGTGGCTATACTATGTATATTTAGTAAACCATTAACTTTTCCTCTTTGAGTGTTCGAGCTATGTAACAGTGATCTTGATATTGCCTGACTGCATCATGTGTCCTATGCTCTGAATATCTGCTGTCGTTGGCTGGCAAGATCACGTTGCACGAGATATGATTGGCTTACAAAAGGACATTGCAATCTTGATTTCAACCCTCTGGAAACTAACGTGCTGTGTTTGGTGCAATTCGAATTTATTCTTTCGTAATATGAAAATATGCAGCGTATGTGTTGCTACACATCAAAGGTCTTTCCAAAACTTCTCTTTTTTTTCCATCAAGAGTCTCTCCAAAACTTCTCTTCCCAATTTCTTTCTTTTCCGGAGAGTTCTATGCTAGTGTATAAAACGTTAACCTTTCAAAGCAGTGATAAGTTGTACAGTTCCAAAGGAAAAATCTACAAAAACCTAATGTCACTTAGCATGGATAAAGTGTATTTTTGCCCGGGAAAAAGTATATTTTTTAAACGGAATATCCGGGAATTTTTATCCTTGTCCACGTATACACTCTGTATATTATCTTAATCAATCTATGTATCTCAGCAAAAAATTATTCCTCCTGTTTCACAGTAAACTGTGGGTTACACAGTTTTTCCTTCATCTTTGATAATAGATAAATACATCGAATAATGCAGTACTCACATTTGAGTGACCATTTACCAAACTTGTTTTTGAATATTTTACACTTCAGTGTGTTAAACTACTAATTGTTGTTGTATGGTCCCTTGTGCTACACAGAACAAAATGTATCCAGTAATCATAGTATCAGCCACCAACATTATAACATGAGAAAGCAATGAAAAAATTGACACTATTTTCCAGAGCAATTAGAATTGATCTTGACCAAATCATGATTTAGTTTGTGTATGTCTTGACAAGTGTACCCCTCTATGTATACATGTGGACATTTGCTAGGAAAATGAATAAGTCCCGTAAGTTGCTACACAATAGTTGCAGGTGATTGCATTCTACTGTTAATTTCCGTTCCATTTTACTGTGTTACCCCAATAAAATATCTTAAGTCTCATTTAAAAATAAAAGAAACCAATTATTTTCTTTCCCCTCCATGTAATGTGAAGAAATGGAATTCCTAGTTGTGAACACCTGATTTTCAATTAAGGTTTTTTGAAGGATGGCTTGCTACACAATCTTTCCTGAGTGCTTAGATAATTTTTGTGAATGCATTGGCCATTTTTCATTGGTATTGATTTAAATTTATGAATTATCTTCCCTGAACAAGAAAACATATTTTTATATTAGTGAAAAGATATAATCTTACTGAGTTCTCTCAAATATAACAAAATATAGAAACAATGGACCAGAAAACAATTTACGGAAGATTAATTAGTGAAAAAGTGATTTTGAAGTACCCAAAATGGAAGACTATATGGGTTGTGGGTGACAGAGATTGAGTCAGTTACAAAATATTGAACTGCTGTTATTCTTAGCTTCACAGACTTTTCAGTGCAATACGAAAAGATGATTTCCATCAGTGACGACCAGTTCTACACTAAAAATGTTGAAAAAAAGTTAGGAGTTGCTAATTATGTTGTGCAGTATTAGCTGTGAAATACAAAACTATCAACAAGAAATATTAAAAAGAAAACAAACTTGAATTTACCACTTGAAGTCTATGTATATTCCACTGGTCACCGTTCAGTATTTGTAAGACAGGACTTTATGCCATTACCAATTTCTCTTTTGTTCCACTTACATGACAAAAGTAAAGAGACAAATGCCCTTTCTGCAACCATGCTCAATTTTCTCTCATCCCATTCTTATATCTAATACTTTGTTTTGACAGTAAAAGTCTGAAGTAAGTTTTCTTAAAAATTTGTCTCGACGGAGCCTCAGTTTTTTGTAGAGCTTTTAGAGGACAGGTTTGGGGAGGTGGAGGGCTTCCTGGAGGACTTGTCCAAAATGCGCTCAGGGTCAGTCTTGATAAAAACGCATCCTCTGCCCATTCACGGTCATTACTCGCATGTGACAAGCTGGGGGATGTTTCCATTACCATCATGCCTCATAAGATGTTAAATGTGGTCCAGGTTATTATATTACACAGGGACCTCCTTTTGCAGTCTCACGACGAGCTGCGTGCCAACTTGGACGCACCGGATGAAATGAACTCCTCGTCGCTCTATCAGGGGCTGAGGGATAACCAGGATGTCACCGGTGCCTTCATCTTGGCCGTCGAGGGTGACTCATTACCCGAGAAGGTCAGGGTGATGGTCTATTGCTGTGATGTCAAGCCATATATCCCTCCCTCAATGCAGTGCTTTAAGTTCTGGAAGTTCGGCCATTATATCTTCCTTCTGTACTTTCAGCATCACATGTCGAGATTGTGGACATCCATCCCATCCCAATACTCCATGTGTCCTGCCTCCCATCTGTGTCAACTGCAGAGAGCATCATTCCCCTTGCTCACCAGACTGCAGGACTTTACAGCAAGAAAGGAAAATCATGGAATACAAGACCCTGGATCGACTGGCCAAGAGGAAATTTGAGTGCCTACATCTTGTGGCTATGACTGCCGCTACGAGAACAGTAGTAGCCCCATCAGTTCCGCGAGTTCTAGTCGACTCTCAGAGCTGGAAGACTCTGCCCGTCCCCTTGTTGGTGGGAGACACTTCCCTCCCTGCTGCTCCCGCACCACCGACCTTGGGACCACTGTCCCCCCCAACCATCGGGGACACCAGTCCCCACTTCTCAGCCGGAGAAGCTTAAGTCTTCTTTGGCTTCTCTGCTAGGAGGGGCTCCCTTGGGTCACCCCCATCCCAGGTTTCTGCTAGTGGAAAAGATGACGCCGACCACTGGTTGAAATGCTCAAAAGCAGCTGGTCGTAGGGCTTCACGATCATCGTCAGCCCCGGTGACCGAATCAGTGAAGGCCTCCCAGCCAGAGAAACCCAATGATCAGTGAGAGAAATCCAAAAAGAAGACCCCGAAGACCTGCTTTCTGCATCGCTCTCCAGGAAACATGGCTCCTGGCAATGCGGACCCCTGCCCTTCGCAGCTACAGGGTATATTACAAGAACCATAGTATATATAATAGTTTGTTAGTTGGAGTTTGCATTTGCCCTGAACTCAGTATGTAGTGAACCTATGCTCCTTCAAACTCCTCTCAAAGCTGTGGCTGTCAGGATATGGACTATACAGGAAATAACATACATCTCCCTCCAGATGGTGCGGTACCCCTGCACTGATTGATCAACTCCCTAAACCTTTCGTACTTTTGGGAGATTTTAACGCCCATAACCCCTTGTGGGGTGGCACCACGCTTACTGGCCGAGGCTGAAATTTCGAAAATGTGCTGTCCCAACTCAACCTCAACCTCTGCCTCTTAAATACTGGGGCCACCACACATTTCAGTGTGACTCATGGTAGTTACTCGGCCATTGATTTATTAATTTGCAGCCCAGGACTCCTCCCATCTATCCACTGGAGAGCACATGACGACCTGTGTGGTAGTGATCCCCTTCCCCATCTTCCTGCCACTCCCTCGGCATCGTGCCCTCGCACACCTACCCAGATGGGCTTTAAACAAGGCAGACTGGGTAGCCTGCACCTATGCTGTCACCGTTGCATCTCCCCCACGTGGTGTCATCAATGTTGTGATTGAGCAGGTCACTACAACGATAATTTCTGTGGTGGAAAATACGATCCCCCATTCTATAGAGTGACCCCAGCGATAGACAGTCCCTTGGTGGTTGGCAAGCTCTACAGCGACATAAATGGCACCCATAACTAGAGCACCTAATAGCCTTTAAACAGCTCCGTGTCCGTGTTCACCTGTTTATAAAACGGCGGAAATGGGAGTGTTGGGAGAGATATACATGTCGACCATTGGGTGTTGTGTGTCACTTTCCCAAGTATGGACAAAGATCAGATGTCTCTGGGGCCCACTTCAGATTTCTATCCAAAACTTTATGTTGCTCCGTACTTTCCATGTCCAAGTTGGTGCCTCCCATAGTTCCCCCTGTATTCAGAAGAATGGTGTTCTGTAGGGCTCCATATTGTGTGTTTCTCTATTTTTAGTGGCCATTAACGGCCAAGCAGCAGCTGTAGGGCCTTCAGTCTCCCCTTCTATGTGTGTGGATGACTTACGCATTTCGTACTGCTCCTCCAGTACTGGTGTTGCTGAGTGGTGCCTACAGGGAGCCATTCACAAAGTGCAGTCATGGGCTCTAACCCACGGCTTTCAGTTTTGAGCCGCAAAGTTGTGTGTCATGCGCTTCTGTCTGCATCGTACCATTCATCTGGAACCTGAACTTTATCGTAATGATGATCCACCCACTGTAACATAGATGTATTGAATCTAAGGACTGGTTTTTGACACCCGATTGACTTTGCTACCTCGCCTTTGTCAGCTTAAGCAGGACTGCTGGCAGTCCCTCAATGCCCTCTGCTGCCTGAGCAACACCAGTTGGGTCGCAGATCGCTCTATGCTGCTGCAGCTGTACAGAGGCCTTGTTCAATCCCACCTTGACTATGGGAGTCCAGTTTACGGTTTGGCAGCGCCCTCAGCATTGCGTTTCCTCAACGAAGTGCACCACTGTGGCATTCACCTAGCAACAGGAGCTTCTAGAACAAGTTCGATGACATGCCTGGTGGAAGCCGGAGTCCTTCCATTGCGGATCCAGTGTACACAACTGCTCACCAGTTATGTTGCACACATTCATAGTTCTGAGCATCCATATTACTGTCTCCTCTTCCCACCCGCGGCAGTTCATCTCCCGCATCGGCGGCCCAGGTCAGGACTCACAATTGCAGTTTATGTGCGATCTCCCTGAACTGTACTCCTTCCCCGTACCACCTCTACTTGAAGTCCATTCACGTACACCTCCATGGTGTACATCTCGGCCAAAGCTTCGTCTGTACCTTTTGCATGACCCTAAGGACTCCATCTCTCCGCTGTTGCTTCCTCTCAGTTCTTGATGTGTTCTAGGGCTCTGAAGTTGTTTACAATGACGGTTTGATGGCTGATGATAATTTTGGCATTGCCTATGTCCACAGAGGCCATATTGAACAGCATTCCTTGCCTGCTGGCTGCAGTGTATTCACTGCAGAGCGTGTGGCGATATCTCGTGCACTTCCTGTTCTGTTGAGTTGTATCTCTTCTGTTCTGACTCCCTGAGCAGCTTACAAGCTATTGACCAGTGCTACCCTCGCCATCCTTTGTTAGCGAACATCCAGGAGTCCATCTCTGCCCTGGAATGGTCCAGTCATTCAGTGGTGTTTGTGTGGACTCCGGGACATGCCAGAATTCGAGGCAACGAACACGCTGACAGGCTGGCCAAACATGCTACGTGGAAACTGCTCCTGGAGATGGGCATTTCTGAAAGTGACCTGCATTCTATCTTACACCACAAGGTTTTTCAACTTTGGGAGATGGAGGGGCATAACAGTATGCACAACAAACTGTGTGTCATTAAGGGGACTGTCTATGTGTGGGAGTCTTCCCTGCAGGCTTCTCGTAGGGAATCCGCATTGGCCAAATGTGACTCACATGGTTACCTCCTACGTCGTGAGGACCCACCTTAGTGTCGCTGTGGCTTCCAAATGTTGGTCGCCCACCTTTTGCTGGACTGCCCACTTTTAGCTGCTCTGCGGCAGACTTTTAACTTTCCCAGCACGCTACCTTTGGTTTTGGGTGACAGTGCCTCAACAACAGGTTTAGTTTTACATTTTATTTGTGATGGTGGGTTTTATTATTTGATCTGAGGTTTAGTGCATGTCCTTTGCCCCTCTGTGTCCTCCACCCTAGGGCTTTTAAGGTGGAAGTTTTTTGTGTGTTGCAGTGTGGCTGGCTTCTTTTTTTAATCTCATCATCAGTCAGGCATGGTAATCTGCTGTTTTGTTTTTAATCTCCTCTCCCCGTTTCTTGCATCTCTCTGTGGTTTTCTTGTCCTGTTTTGTCCATTGTAGTGTTTCTTGTCCTCCTATCATTCTTCTGGTTCTTCCTTTCTCCTATTGTGCCATATGTCTTCTTTGTTTTCTTCTTTCCCTTGGGTAATTGTTCTACTCGGAACGGGGGACCAATGACCCTACAGTTTGGTCCCCCACCCTTTTAAACCAACCAACCCACCCACTGTCCTCCATATTTATTTATTTATTTTTTATTCTCATCGCTATATTCATGCTGGTACATAAAGCTACATCACCATAAATCAAATGCGCATTTCTGACAATGTTCCACATTTCTCGTGTTGGATGGCATGCCAAAGTAATTGGAGAGTTTCACAATAGGCCTTTGAATTCATTGTTTCTCCTCTTGGCATGAACTCCGCGTGGATCAAAACCTTTCAGTCCCAGAAAACTGTTGCCATCACTTTTCTGATGTTGGGATTTCTGATTATAGTGAGTGAGTTTCAAAGATGCTGCTCCATAGACTGATGTTTGCCCTCCATAATTCTGTAAGAAACATACGTTTCATTTCCCATTATGATGTTGTTGAGATATTCATCACTAACATTGTCATGTCTTACTAACATCTTTCAGAATCTTAGGCACTCACCATGCACACATTTTTTGTAGCCAAGATGCAGTGTCATTATTTTATGTAGAAGCAGTCGTGAAATTCGTGGAATGACTCATATGATGAGCTTAAAGTAAAATGCCGCTTTTCCTGAATTTTGTTGTCAACATTTGCTTTCAAGTCATTCATAATGACTGATGGCCTTAAACTCCAATGTTCATTGTGCACACTGATTCTTCTCTGATAAAACATAATGCACCATCTCCTCACTGAAGACTCGTTCATTGCATTGTCACCATAAACCTTCTTTGTTTGTTCATAAATATCAATTTGCCAAGCATTTTGTGTACTGTGTGCATCACATATGGTGGGATTTTCAATGGGCGCCACTATTTCGAAAGGTCTCAGACCAATGAGGCATGACCATTTGCCAGCAAAACTCAGTTTACAGTGGTGTGGGAAGGAGCTAACGAGCAAGTTTTCAATTGTGGTGGTGGGGGATCAGCACTGGGAGTGGCACGCAGTCAATACTTTTCTTGACGATCTTCGTCATTGCTTTTGCTTCAGACTCTGAATTTTGTGATCAACAGATATATACTGTTTTTATTAGCTTTTCATCTAAAATCTACATAGATTTCTTATTTCATGTTAAAATATTAGGCAAGGATTTATGTAGATTTCTGAAAAAATAAAGTTTGATATTTTGAGGGGTGCTTTTCCACCCCACACCCCCATCCTTCCGAAGATAGTCAGCCGTCAATACAACAAAGATCTGCAGCGCTGCTATAATGCTGCTATGCATATACTTTTTGGGAAGCTGTGCACTAAAAGTGAACGTAACAATTAGTTCACTTGTCTTCTGCATAATGTTCCCCTGCTAGAAAATAGTCAAGCAGTTTGATTTCCATCAGTTCTCTCTACTATAGAAAATGTAAATCTCCATTGTTCAAAGAATTCGTGCTGTATTTTAAAGTTGTGAAGAAGTACTAAAATTCTCTTGAAGCAATTAAAAACAAATCAAAACAGTATTACATCTACCAGACTTGTGGTGCCTTTTAGTTGCTGGTTTGAACATTTAGCTGCTTTGGAGGTTTCAAATGCAATTTTGTTGTTCCAGCACCGCTCCCTAATATGTGCTCTTCCTGCATTACTCCCTACTGTAATGTGTCAGTAGATACATTTTAAAAATTGAATTTAAGTCTTTTCTGTAGGAATTATACAATTTGTTTCAGTGTTTTACTCCATGTAGTGATAGACGTAAAGTGGTTCTATTTCATGAAAGAAACATGCTATATAGACGTTAAAGTAGATTTCAGTTTCTATGAAGCTACAAATATTTAGCACATATTGTTATTTGTGTTCAATTTCTCCAGGCTACTGGAAGCTGGAGGGCAGCTCAGCGACCTGTTGAACCAGAGGCCAATGATGATGATCGTCGCTCGGCAGCAAGGTAGCAGCGTTTTGGTTTGCAATTTGTAGTGTTACTATATATTACACCTTTATTAAATATTCATTAAATAAATAGTATGTCTCTGTGGTGTGTAAATGAAGCTTCATCGGTTTCTCTTCTTCAGGACCAAAGATATCTTACCGCAATTATTATGCTCTAAACTTTATGGTTATAAACAATACAAGATATGTCTTTCTTTTATTTTCATGTAATGTACACTGACAGGTGGCAGAAATTTTCTTTCCTTTTAGAATAACTTTTTCTTTGCATTCTTCTGTAAATCATTGACTAGGTTATTAATTGACATAGTCAGCACCAGACTATTTTAAAATTCACTATTTATTTAAACAAAGCTGTTACAAAAGCATGACTGCTCATCTCTTTGCATGTGCTCAGTTCAACAACCACAGAGAGAAGACAAATTACACCTGCATCTCATTTTTTGTTTATTTTTAAGACAACTGAAAATGAGACAACAGCAGGGGTAAAATTGCTCAACTGAGCACCTAATCAATAGTGGAGGAAAGCTGATGAGGAAATTAAAGATTGAAATGCTACGTGAATCCATGAAACTTAAACTGAAAGAGTTATGTCAGAGCTGTTGAAGATGTGATATATTATCTGGGGAAAATTATAAAAGTACTTCCCACAGACAAAGCTCACACACAGTATTTATACTAAATAATTTTTTTACATTATTTCAGGCGACCTCTTCCTCTGTCTGCTGGTCCCCGGAAAGATACAATGCCAGTGAGTGACTGGCGGTCGGGTGGTAGCAAGGACAATGACCTGAGGAGTGGGCCAACTTCTGCCACGCCAGATGGCCGTCGTGCGCCAGCTGGTCCTGATAGAAGAGGTGATCCGCTACGTGAAAACAGACGTGAGTGTAAATCTGTCAGTCTTATGTTCTAGATAAAAGGAATTTTAACTTAAGTTTGAGCTCGGAAAAATAAGATTAATTTATGGTAGCTCTCCATGTGTCTCCGTCATTCCTTAAATCTCAAACCTGCAATAAATGTGTTAAAAGTATCAGTGTGTTCATAATGATTTAATTGTCTTTCACTACGGCAGTCAGTTATATTCCCTAGACTGTGACAGCTGTCATAGTTTTTTGACATCATCTTTTTATCTATGTGATTTGAAAAAATCATTTCCATCAGTTACCTGCTTTAAGATTTTACTGCATTTCAGGCACATCTTTATGAATTATATAGATTGTTATTTCATCCACAATTTTCAGTTGTTTAACAGCAGTTTATATCTGCATGTTACAAACTTGTTCCGGGTTTAGTTTTGCTGAAGGGACTACTTCCATGGATGCTCTGTGTTGAGACTTCAGATTCTTTGAATTTTGTCACCATATCTGCTTTTTATTTAGAGACATGTAAAATGAGGTGAAATGTCAACAGAAACATAATTGTGGTGGTCAAGGCAATAGGGGAATTATGTCGATGCTAGTAACAAATGAGAGTGGTAATTTTCACAAACTGGGCTGGAAGATTTGGGTATAATGGAGACAAAAAATTACTAGTTATTTACAAAGATTGTATTGATAATTTCATATAGAATTGAAATGCATTTTTTTAAAATACTTTGTCCATAAATTCATAGTCCTCAAATTTCTTGTAGCCCGTCCTGGTGAACAACAACCTCCACCCATTGGAGTTGAAGATGGAGATGATGGAAATTGGCAAAAGGTTGGACGCCGTTAATATTAGTGATCATAGCTCTCCAGCGCCACGTCCAACTACAGAGGACTGGTTCTCTCCAAGACGTGTTCTTAATTGTTATTGTGCATGATAAACTTGTTTGATCATGTAAGATTCTTGCAAGTTGTCTCAACTAAAGCAGCTTTCAGGTTTGAAAGCAAAACACAGTAGCACTTCCAGAGTTCAGAAGGGTGTTTAGTATAATTATTTTTAACAGTATATTATAACAACTTGATATTTCTATTGGATATGGTAATTGTATCTGATAAAATGGTACACATCTAATAAAGTGTGCGATAACTGTTAGCTCTGTTGGTGTCAGAAAGGAAGGTTAACTAAAAGGTTGCCTTTATTTCTCTCTGTATGTATCCCTCTTTCTAATTAAGAACAGTTTTTTGTTTGTCCTTAAAGCTGATTGCCAGCTCATTTTTCTTTGTGGTGTATTATTTACACTGTTTTATATGTAACTTTTTCATTACTTTATTTCAGTAGTTTGTAATCCTGCACTTATTTTGTTTGCAAATTGCACTTAATTCAACCAGACCGCTCTGCACCACGAAATAATATATAAAATCATTGTCTGAGTTTGTCCAACATAGGCGTGTGTTTTTCACAATGCTCAGATATAAGTAATTCAAGACTGTTTCATTATTTGGTGTTCATACTCATTTTGTCACATTTATTTATCATTGTTGCTTCCCTTAAAGTAAAAGTGGATAGGCCTAAAGTACCAATTAGCTTTCATAAAGATTTGTTCTGTTTTATGGTCTGGTACAATGTGTTTTTATAACTGTATCAGTTGGTATGCAATGATTAACAATCATGTTCATTATATTACTTGTAATTAAGCAATTTTCTGTATTTACTATATGTGGCTGAATTAATTTTGTGGAAGTCTCTATCCTCCTGGCTTCGTTGTATATTTTTCAGATTCTGATGTTCAGTCAATATTGTGAAGCAAATTGTTCCGCTCTTGAAATAAATGTCAAGGTTCGGAAATGCACAGTCAAAATTATATTTGTAGATTCATTATTCCTCTCAGTCAACCACTACCCTGCCCATCTATATTTTCCTCTTTCCCTGTTTTTTTACTAGAGAATTGTCACTGATTCTTTGTACTAAATGCAACTCTAATTTCTAATGAATATTGATGTCAAGCTTGACTCCACTATTTGATTTACCTCCAGTTTGCATGTTCTCTCAGCCAATTGTTAATTGATGACCTTTCCTTGTCTGTTATCTTTTCTCAGCTCATTCCTGTACCTGCAGCACTGCTTTATGTGATTTACTCCATGCCTTTTTGAGTTAAGGTAACATATTGGCCTAATGTGTACTGAAGAAAGAAGTTTTTCCTGTATCACTTGATGTGTCAAAATAAAAGTGGCTATGCATCAGATATCGATGTCCCTGTTGGTATAATAGTTACCAAAATTGCACTTTGATCCAGAGGTAATGTCATTCTGGTGTAACTATTGATGATTATGGGAAAAAGAATGAATAATGACACATTTAGAGCTTGTTAATGTCATTAGTTCTCATGTGTAGTTGGATACAGCTGAGGTATTTCAATAGTTTGAAAGATCAGCAGTCACATGTTTGTAACCATATTTACTTTGCTACCCAAATAAAGTAGGGAGTTATTTCACACACCATGTTAGTTACTTACAATTTTTCTAATGCGTTTCTATCTAAGACTGCCATGCCTTCATTGTTGCAATCTATTCTTGAATCTAGGAAGTCAATAAACTGATTCTTTTTTCTTTGGTCATTGTAGATTGAATTAATTGATGATAGTTTATGGTGATCATCAGAATAATTGTCACACAGTCATTCTGGATAATTTTATTGGTAGTATACGTAAAAGGTGATATAATGTGTTCAGTTTACTAGAAAATGAAGCAGTAACAATTCTAAGGGAAAAGACATGTTAATTTGGACCCTTTTAACAGTGATCACTTGTGAAAGGTATAATGGTTTGGTGGTATCAGGATCAGCACCGAACACACTAAAAGACTTTTATTCTACCAGATTCACATATTATCATCTTAAATTCATTTGTGTTTGGATCCTCGTTTCTGGACTACCATATCCCAATCAAAATAACAGTCTGTGTACCAAAGCTAGCATTTCTAATAGGTTTTTAGTGTGTTTTTTATTTTCATAATTCTGCCCCTCCCCCATGGACCTTGCCGTTGGTGGGGAGGCTTGCGTGCCTCAGCGATACAGATAGCCATACCGCAGGTGCAACCACAACGGAGGGGTGTCTGTTGAGAGGCCAGACAAATGTGTGGTTCCTGAAGAGGGGCAGCAGCCTTTTCAGTAGTTGCAAGGGCAACAGTCTAGATGATTGACTGATCTGGCCTTGTAACAATAACCAAAACGGCTTTGCTGTGCTGGTACTGCGAACGGTTGAAAGCAAGGGGAAACTACGGCCGTAATTTTTCCCGAGGACATGCAGCTTTACTGTATGATTAAATGATGATGGCGTCCTCTTGGGTAAAATATTCCGGAGGTAAAATAGTCCCCCATTCGGATCTCCGGGCGGGGACTACTCAAGAGGATGTCGTTATCAGGAGAAAGAAAACTGGCGTTCTACGGATCGGAGCGTGGAATGTCAGATCCCTTAATCGGGCAGGTAGGTTAGAAAATTTAAAAAGGGAAATGGATAGGTTAAAGTTAGACATAGTGGGAATTAGTGAAGTTTGGTCAGGTGACTACAGGGTTATAAACACAAAATCAAATAGGGGTAATGCAGGAGTCAGTTTAATAATAAATAGGAAAATAGGAATGCGGGTAAGCTACTACAAACAGTATAGTGAACGCATTATTGTGGCCAAGATAGATACGAAGCCCACACCTACTACAGAAGTACAAGTTTATATGCCAACTAGCTCTGCAGATGACGAAGAAATTGAAGAAATGTATGATGAGATAAAAGAAATTATTCAGATAGTGAAGGGAGACGAAAATTTAATAGTCATGGGTGACTGGAATTCGAGTGTAGGAAAAGGGAGAGAAGGAAACATAGTAGGTGAATATGGATTGGGGCTAAGAAATGAAAGAGGATGCCGCCTGGTAGAATTTTGCACAGAGCACAACTTAATCATAGCTAACACTTGGTTTAAGAATCATGAAAGAACCCTGGAGATACTAAAAGGTATCAGATAGATTATATAATGGTAAGACAGAGATTTAGGAACCAGGTTTTAAATTGTAAGACATTTCCAGGGGCAGATGTGGACTCTGACCACAATCTATTGGTTATGACCTGTAGATTAAAACTGAAGAAACTGCAAAAATGTGGGAAATTAAGGAGATGGGACCTAGATAAACTGAAAGAACGAGAGGTTGTACAGTGTTTCAGGGAGAGCATAAGGGAACAATTGACAGGAATGGGGGAAAGAAATACAGTAGAAGAAGAATGGGTAGCTTTGAGGGATGAAGTAGTGAAGGCAGCAGAGGATCAAGTAGGTAAAAAGACGAGGGCTAGTAGAAATCCTTGGGTAACAGAAGAAATATTGAATTTAATTGATGAAAGGAGAAACTATAAAAATGCAGTAAATGAAGCAGGCGAAAAGGGATACAAACGTCTCAAAAATGAGATTGACAGGAAGTGCAAAATGGCTAAGCAGGGATGGCTAGATGACAAATGTTAAGGATGTAGAGGCTTATCTCACTAGGGGTAAGATAGATACTGCCTACAGGAAAATTAGAGAGACCTTTGGAGAAAAGAGAGCCACTTGTATGAACATCAAGAGCTCAGACGGAAACCCAGTTGTAAGCAAAGAAGGGAAAGCAGAAAGGTGAAAGGAGTATACAGAGAGTCTATACAAGGGTGATGCACTTCAGGACAGTATTATGGAAATGGAAGAGGATGTAGATGAAGATGAAATGGGAGATATGATAGTGCGTGAAGAGTTTGACAGAGCACTGAAAGACCTGAGTCGAAACAACACCCCCGGAGTAGACAACATTCCATTGGAACTACTGACAGCCTTGGGAGAGCCAGTCCTGACAAAACTCTACCATCTGGTGAGCAAGATGTATGAAACAGGCGACATACCCTCAGACTTCAATAAGAATATAATAATTCCAATCCCAAAGAAAGCAGGTGTTGACAGATGTGAAAATTATCGAACTAACATGAATTCGTTACAGACAAATGGAAAAACTAGTAGAATCCAACCTTGAGGAAGATCAGTTTGGATTCCGTCGAAATGTTGGAACACGTGAGGCAATACTGACCTTACGACTTATCTTAGAAAAAAGATTAAGAAAAGGCAAACCTACGTTTCTAGCATTTGTAGACTTAGAGAAAGCTTTTGACAATGTTGACTGGAATACTCTTTCAAATTCTAAAGGTGGCAGGGGTAAAATATAGGGAGCGAAAGGCTATTTACAATTTGTACAGAAACCAGATGGCAGTTATAAGAGTCGAGGGACATGAAAGGGAAGCAGTGGTCGGGAAGGGAGTAAGACAGGGTTGTAGCGTCTCCCTGATGTTATTCAATCTGTATATTGAGCAAGCAGTAAAGGAAACAAAAGAAAAATTAGGAGTAGGTATTAAAATCCTTGGAGAATAAATAAAAACTTTGAGGTTCGCCGATGACATTGTAATTCTGTCAGAGACAGCAAAGGACTTGGAAGAGCAGCTGAATGGAATGGACAGTGTCTTGAAAGGAGGATATACGATGAACATCAACAACAGCAAAACGAGGATAATGGAATGTACTCGAATTATGTCGGGTGATGCTGAGGGAATTAGATTAGGAAATGAGACACTTAAAGTGGCAAAGGAGTTTTGCTATTTGGGGAGCAAAATAACATGATGGCCGAAGTAGGGAGGCTATAAAATGTAGACGCAATGGCAAGGAAAGCATTTCTTAAGAAGAGAGATTTGTTAACATCGAGTATAGATTTAAGTGTCAGGAAGTCATTTCTGAAAGTATTTGTATGGAGTGTAGCCATGTATGGAAGTGAAACATGGACGATAAATCGTTTGGACAAGAAGAAAATAGAAGCTTTCGAAATGTGGTGCTACAGAAGAATGCTGAAGATTAGATGGGTAGATCACATAACTAATGAGGAAGTATTGAATAGGATTGGTGAGAAGATAAGTTTGTGGCACAACTTGACCAGAAGAAGGGATCAGTTGGTAGGACATGTTCTGAGGCATCAAGGGATCACCAGTTTGGTATTGGAGGGCAGAGTGGAGGGTAAAAATCGTAGAGGGAGACCAAGAGATGAATACACTAAGCAGATTCAGAAGGATGTAGGTTGCAGTAGGTACTGGGAGATGAAGCAGCTTGCACAGGATAGAGTAGCATGGAGAGCTGCATCAAACCAGTCTCAGGACTGAAGACCGCAACAACAACACAATTCTATGCACTCTTGTATGTCAAGAACTGCCAGAACAGTAGTGCTATAGCTATATTGATGAAACCAAAGGAAGTAATTTGCTTGTACTGCAGAATCATGTAATTTAATTTGAGCAATGTCAATTTATATACGAAATGACATAAACACTGATTATGTCACAATGTCTATAACTTCCAAAATTTTTCTGATAGATGGCTATTTAACATTATCAGGAAATTTGACTAAAAAAGAGCTGCCATACTACATTAAAGGCAGAGAGTCTTGTACCGAAAGGAAGTAAGGGAGAAGTTGTTTTATGGGTGGCAGGTATCCACTTTTTATAGCACACATGCATTAATAAGGTTTTTTATTTACATGAACTGGAAACTTTACTCAACTCGAATAGAGGTTATGTGTTGTGCTACAAGCTCATGAGTAATAGTCATCTTGCGGACTGATGTAAAGTACAGTTTCGGCTGATGTAAACTAGTTCCACTATAGTCACTAATCTGGTGGCTATGTACTGTTGCAGCCTGTGAGGGAGGCTCTCCAGTCAGCAGTGGCGGTGGCCTAAATACATGCTGTCGAGACAGATTTGGTTGTGTGTGGTAGGCGTGCAGCTACTAATCGATCTTAACACAGTCATCTTTGCCAACGGTAGTGCTCGCGACAGCTTACACCAGCACACTCCCCCCCACAATGCTGCACCATTGTCATGTAGGGAGGATAGGTTGCAAATGACAACGAGGAGGGAGTCAGGATGCTGGATGTAGAGATGAGCCGGAATCCTTGACTAGGGGGGAGGTGTTCTCCCGACATTACCCCGCTATCTGGCTTGGGGGAAACGGCTGCCTGGGCACACGTCCAGGCCTGAGGGAATGTCCTGGGCTGATGACGGGTCCATGGCCATTGGGCCCACGAGTGGGGACATTGGGGGCAAGGACACATCATCCGTCTGCTCCTCTTGGGGTGCTTTGGTGGCTGCGAAGGCTGTGCGGTCCTGTGATCCTGTGAATCTTGAGGGAACAAAAGCAGCAGAATCACAGGGCAAATGATAAACGCCAATTTGGTTTTGGTGGCAGCGATGCAAACCATCAGGATCTACAATCAAGTACATAAAAGAGCCAATGTGTTTATGGAGCACACCTCTTTCCCAGCTCCCATGGTTGCCATAAATACTAGAAAGAACAAGATCGTGTTGCGCAAAGAGATACTTGGAGGCCATCGGTGGCACCGGATGCTGTGGTAGGTGGAACAAGTGAAGTAGAGTCCAATGGCGGAAGCCATGTAGAAGCTCTGCCAGTGATTGTCCATCTCGTGGATGAAAGCGCTGGAGATGAGAAAGAGTTACAGTGCCTGTTCCCATGTGCGGGTTGTGTGAAGCTTGGCCATCTGCTGTTTAAAAGTGTGCGTGAAAGATTCTACTTCTCCATTGGACCGGGGGTGAAATGAAGCACTTGTTAGGTGATGAATGCCATTTTGTTGTGAAGTGAACTGAGGTCTGTTGTTCGAGATAAGTACTGCTGGCAAACCTTATATGGAAAATATGGAGGCGAATGCTTGAATGGTTCTACGTGCTTTGGTAGAAGCCATAGGCACCGCAAATGGGAACTTACTAAAAGAATCTACACTATGAGTCAACGGGTGTTCCATAATGGTTGTGTAAAGTCTATGTGTGCTCATTGCCATGGGGATTGAGTCTTAGGCCAGGCTGTGAATGTCTGTGGAGGAGCTGATAGGTTGTCAATGCATGCATGCATGACACTGTAATGTCATCTGTTCAATACGGGCATTCATGCCCTGCCAAGCACATTGCCGTTGTGCTAACTGTTTAGTGTGAAAAATTCCCCAATATCCTTGGTGGAGCAATTGCAACACTTTGGGAATAAGCATAAGCATTTGTCAAGTATCATTTTGAACTAGAATCACACCCTATTGAACTGAAAGGTTATGTCGACATGCAAAATATTGGTGCACATCTGAGTTCTGGATACTGTTCAATGCACAAGGCCAAGACATGCAAATGTAATGCAACAAAATCTTGAGTTCTGGGTCTGCTTCTGTGGTCTGCAATTTTCCTTTAGTGCATCGATATGGCAACAAGGTGTGACAGATATATCAAAATCAAGAGACTAGGCCAATCGGAAGATGAGACAGGGTGTCTACATTGGCATGTTTTGTGAAAGGCGTGTAAACAATTTCATACTGATACTGTGAAAGCAACAAAGCTCGATGTTGCAATTTTTGAGCAGTGCATGTAGAAACCGGTGACAACAGATGAAGCAGGAACTACAAAGGCTTGTGATATGTCACTAAAAAGAACTTGTGACCACACAAATAGTGATGTAATTTGGTCACACCATACACAGTAGCGAGAGCCTCTTTTTCTATTTCAGAATAATTGCATTGAGTTTGAATTGACCCTCTAACGGTAAGGTGGGGTTGGATCAGACCACACCCTCCAGATATCAATTTTTCGGGGTAAAATAAAAAATTAATAATGGGAAAAAGTTTTTTTATCAATTAAACACACACAATATTTGTTATAACAACAAGTTTTTTATTTTTATAGTCAATAATTAAGAATATAAAGTACTTTGGAAAAAATAGGAACTTGATTACAAAAAAATACCTTAATAGAAATATTCTCTATAAAATTATTGAAAACATAGTGAAAATCAATAAATTCAGTCAACAACTAGGAACTTTGCTTTAAAAATTCTAAAGATAGGATCTAAATGAGAAACATCTCTTACTAATTGTAGAAAATAATTATAGTGTCAGCAGCAGTTTCGAAATATAAAGTTTTCAATAATAAATGTCTTTGTACACATAATGTAATAGGAACAAATAATAAATGTATAATGTTATCCTGGAAACGATCACATACAGCCCTGAAAATACATATACGGCACGATTTATCACCTCTCAGTTTCTTTACAGCCGGGGCTTAACAACTTTATGCTTCCCACATATGGAACGATTACACTTACTACAAAAAGCATTCCCCTTCCTATCTTATTTTCTTTAGTGGCTGGGCTTGGGGAGGCTTGTCTAATTCGATTGGTTCTTTTTCTAAAAGTTTTCCAATAGACGAACGGAGCTCACGGGGAAGATGTGTGTTATTCAACGTCTTTTCCATAAGAGGTTTTGTCAAAGAGAGCACAAGATTGTTGAGAAATGATATTCTCGTGTCATTTGAAAAGCTGTCCATTTTGCTATTGTTTTTGTAAATGTTAAAACTGTTTATAGCAGGGATGTCTAAAATAGCATAAAAGTACCGCATAGGACATCTCGATTTTCTTTTTGTGGTCCTGCTGTGGCAAAGCATATCTAATACATTGACCCCTCCTTTAGTTAGATTGTAGAATTCCACAATTTCAGGCTTATTTGATTTTTCATTTATCTCAAGAGAAGTGCATAGACGATATCAGTAAAACATTTTTATTTTTCTTTGGGGTAAATGACACCAAACTTTTGTCGTCCTGATACATAAATGTTGAAGAGCCTACTGGAGCGGAAAGCAGCATTGCTGGTGGTATTTGCGGTTTGTTCCTACAAATGTGAGTTTCGTTTGGAGGAGGGCGTCAGTCACCTCCAGTGAGGAGAACCAATTGTCCGCTGTAATGTTTCTATTAGAACCCCTGATAGATTCCGTAAGGTGCAAAACATACTGGGCAGGTAAAGGCAAATCTCCAGGTCTCCTCTTTATTCTGTTGTCCTTGCCAGTGTATGGAATGCCACGTAAAAAATAGAATGTCCTTGCGTCGCATAGTGACATAATTTTCAACCCATATTTGTCAGGTTTCGATGGGATATACGTTTTGAATGGACAGGCACCCTGAAAACTCAGTAGAGTCTCATCTACTGTGACATATTCAGATGGACTATAATTTTTTTCACTGTTAGATTCAAATATGTCCCACACTTCTCTGAAAGCTGCAAATTTATCGTTGGTTTTTCTGGCGTCTGGTGGCTTTATCATGAAAGTGGAGGTTTTCTAGAAGAAATGCAAACCTTTTCTTGCACATAGTGATACGGAATACCGGAGGTCCATAGGTTGCTAAGAACATCACATCTACACTAGAGCATAGAATTTTTTAGGACACCACTCATGAAGAGAAAGCCCATCAATCCTTTTATTTCAACGCTCTCTGTTGGTGAATGAAACCACTGGACCATATTGTACTTTTGCCTAGATTTCTTGATTTCAAGATTTGTGTACAAAAAAGTTTTCTATTATTTTCGAATCTATAAATAGGAAAATATTTCCAATTCACTAGTGATCCCCTTGCTTCCCCATGTGGACCAGGGAGATGAGTAATAATATTTGACGCTGGTGTCCTAGAAAATTTTGAATGGATGGGTTTGTTGGTCCATATTGTCTCTAAGTCTTTACCTAGCTCAAAATTTCTCTCATCATCTACATCTGACTGAGAATTATCAAACTCGACTGCTCCTGCGCACAATGAAATACATCATCCTTGTCACCAGTATTAGATAACACATCATCCTCAGTTTCTGAACAGTTCTCTGCATCGATATTGTCGCCATCCTCTGACTCAGCTTCCTGTTGGAGAAACTCGTATATCTCCTCAGGAGTTCTAAGGAGTTGAGGTGCCATTTTAGTAAGATACTAGAAGAGAAAGCAAAATTTAGATGTAATATAAACATCAATATGGGGTTGAATTCTCCCCACAAAAGTAACTAATAAATGTGACGTAAACAGTAAGGTGCGGTCGGATCCAACCCGAGGTCGGGTAATGTAGGTTTCAGATAGAGAGGGCACTTGCAGGTCACTCACCAGACTGACGTGGCCTCCTCGTCGTTCTTGGTATGACTGGCTGGTAGGGTAGCTGGAACCACAGCACTCCCAGAAAAGTGAGTGGGGAGTTGTAAACAAATCAGATTCGCTGGGGTCGGATCCAACCCCAACCTTACTGTTAGAGGGTTAATGCCTTTGAGGCAAAAGCAGTGAGTCTGTCTTGTGCACCAATTCTGTACAAAAGCACAGCACTGATTCCGTAGGAGGAAATGTTGACTTTCAAAACTACTGGCTTGGCAGGGTCAAAATGCCCTAAACATATATCACTAAGCAAAACATTTTTGAGTTCCTGAAGAGTGTCTTGACAGTCTTCAGTCCACACAAAAGGTACATTTTTGCTGCACAAGTGATGCAATGGAGGAGCGATCTGAATGGCACTTGGTATGAACCAAATATAGTATGTCATCTTGCCTAGTATTTACTGCAGTACTGACACATTGTGAGAAACAGGCAGATCACGGATTGCAAGCAAATGAGATTGGAGGGGGTTCACACCCTGTTTATCACATGACCAAAGTACTGTAGTTCAGTTTGAAAAAAAGTCACACTTGTTCGAGACAACACGTGAGTGCTACTTTTGACAACATTGAAAAAAAAAAGAGTATGCAAATTGGCAATGTGTTCCTCTAGTGTAAGACCTGAGACGACAATATCATCAAAGTGGTTTGAATAAAATGGCAGTTTTGCAGTCAGCTCTTCCAAGTAATGTTGAAAAATGGTGGGTGTGGAAGCACTGCCGAAGGGCAAATCCTAAGTTTGTACTTACAACACACACTTTCTGTGATTCCTCATCCAATGGAATTTGCAAGCACATCTACCTTAGAAAAGTAACTACCTGCACCAAGTCTGTCCAAGAGTTCCTCAGGGCGAGGTAATGGATAAGTGTCAACTAATGTCTATGGGTTGACTGTAGACTTGAAGTTAACACAAATGGGAATGCAACCAGAAGGCTTGGGCAACAAAACGGGGGAACTTGCCCATTGACTAGCTTGAATGGGACCAATTACACCATTATCTTTCAATTCACTGGCTACTTTGTCTCCTAGAGCAATTGGAACGGAGCAGGCCCGGAAAAACTTAGGCCGTGCATTGTCTTTCAATGTAACATGCACTACAGTTATTAGCTTTTCCCATTCCTTCTGAAAATAGTTCAGGAAATTTTTTAAACCGGGTGTATACGACCTGGGAGATCCGGGAAAAACCCGAGAATCTTTTACAATTCCAGGAATTTTTCATTGTTTTAGTTTTCAGTTATATTTTTGTAATTTTGACTGGTAAGAACCAATATCCTAACAAAGGATATTACCGTATCCTGGTACTGCAGAATAATACTGCAACCGTAAAACATAAACGAGAGGAAAAAATGAAAATAAAACTTAAGTTGCAAAGGAAATAAGCGATATACAAGGAAAAAACACAGCGTTCATACAAGTGTCTGCCAACAGCAAAATGTCTCAATGGCTTTAGGAAGACTATGCATTGCTTCCAAACAACAAATTGGCTCTGATAAGTGTGACACTTAGCAATTGTTTACATTAGATTTCTTCGAGCAGTTGTGAGCGAACTCGTGTGCACGTGCAGTTGAGATGCATATGCATAGTACCTTCTTCCACTTCTGACTACACAAGTGTGGCTGTTAGCTGTATAAGCAGTAGCAACAAGCAGCCAGATGCTACCTTGAAAAATTTTACTTGCACGCCGAAGCTGCCAGGTTCACACGTGCGCAACAGGCCCGGATCTATGCGACAGGGACAAATGTGCAGGTGGCAATTTATTATTGGGGAAAAAACCTTTTTACACAAAAGCGCACGTTGATCTATTGATTATGCATGTGATTTTGAAACACATCCATCTTGGTGTTTGAACACATTCTAAGTTTATTTCTGAATGCATCATAAGTTGATTTTTGAATGCGTGCATACTGCACATGATGTCTCTGCCAGGAGAATCCCAGTCGCGTCTAGCAATAAACTTTCCCGCAAACAACATGGGACAGGGCTATATGAGCTGACTAGAATAAAGCCAAATGGGTGAATGCCAATCGCTCTTCAAATATGTGGTTGACTAGGTTTGCGAATGGTCAGCATTGTTATAATTACTAATGATACAGATTACCGGAGTGGAAATAAACAACTAACAGGTAAGAAAGATTACATGTTATCTTCTTGGTTTATCCAATAAAATGAAATTCTGACAAAGTTTTTGGCCAGACCGCTACACTATTAAGGGCCAGTAGAACAGTCCCCGGCTAGTAGGCGCATAAGTTGTATTGTGGGAGTAGCGCGGAAAACGCGTTGTATTAAGGCGCAATAACCCCTAAAGCTATGTTTTCCTAACTGCGGGAATTTGTCGCAGCATTCTGCAGAATACGCTTGTCTCTTCTGCCATGCGATGTGGGTTGCAGGGTGCTGCGTGAAACGTTTTCCTAGGCACATTGTGCATCAGAACCTAAAAAATAGAACTCCTTTTTCTTTTTTTAGAATTTGGCAGCTGGACCTGACAGAGTGATATGACAACTACCTCCTGACACCGGTTTTTTTTTTTTTTTTTTTTTTTTTTTTTTTTTTTTTTATCTCAATGAAAGTTTGGTGCTATTGAAATAAATAAATGTCTAAGATTTTAAGAAAAGTTGTTTCACACTACTCGATATTTATCATGCCGTATCTCCTAATCTAAGTGTCGTACAACATAACTATATAGTTGCCTTCAGTAGAATATGTCGATAATGTCTGCAAAAGTTCTTGCCAATAGAGTGGGTAATAGTGAAGTAATAAATTCAAATGTAACATTTGACGCAGAACTTTTACCAAATCAGTGTCCAAAATGTAATAAGCGACAAACTTTTTCCCATTACATTTTTTGTGGGGGGGCAGTTGAAAGCGAGAAAAAGTTTCGGAAAGGTTTAAAATAATTTTTACAGTTTGTTGGAAGTCGGTGGGTGCTACAGTTTCTCCCAGATGAGAGCAGCTTCGTTGGTGCAACGCTATTTTCTGCGCACTGCAAGGAGCCTTCTGCTAGGCCCAGGGCAGTGCACCGCGACAGTAGCAGCCAAGACAGTGAAGGCCACACATGCAGCGCACTGCTCGAGCTAAAAACTGTTAATTTTCACACTACTAAAGTACAGGGAAGAGGAGGAGGACTGTACGTTATTGGAAACATTACTCAGGAAGCGCAATGTAGTGAGACGAATGTCCTTGCATCGTGAATAAGGAGGATATAAAATTTTAGTTACAAAATAATTTGCTTGACAATGCGGAGAAGTTTATAACACTTTTCAATTTCACACTCAACCAGTTTCATTATTTTCTTTCCTTACTTGAAGACAAACTGAAAAGTAATTCCTGTAACCGAGTGGCAAAATGTATTACATTGGACATAATAAAAGACGTATACATTTACACCATACTCCACAAGCCACCTAATGGTGTGTGGCAGAGGGTAATTTCGGTACCACTGTCTGATCCCTCCAACCCTGTCCCACTTGCGAATAGTTTTATTCTTTTTTTTCCGATTTCTGACCAAATTAAGGCTTTTTTTTTCATTTGATTTTTCCACTCAGTGTCAGCCATATTTCACAAAATCTGCTTTTCAGAAACCAGTTTGGTAAGTTGCACATTCTCTGAGGCAGAGAAGCAGTCAGCTGTTATTTCTGGTGATTGTTTCTATAATTACTCTGTTAAAAATTGTCTGTTGTTGCCTGTGCGTGCGAGAAAAACAGTAAATCTGTCATCTCGCTGGTGCCCAGTTAGACTACCCCCGCTCCTCCGGCCAAGTAAATCGCTGCGACGTGCGGGACAGACTCCTCCTGAAGCACACAAATGTTTCTCGCAGGCGGAGCCCGCTGCGGCGCTGCATTGTCTGCAACTGAGGAAAACGGTCTCGTATGTTTGAATTGTGCGAGTGAGCAGCGGGGTCTCGCACGCATTTTACGCAGCACGCTGCAGGAAATTCCCGCAGCTAGGAAAACGCAGCTTAACCAGAGAATAAGTGCGGATAACTAAACCGGTGATTGTGGCAGGGTTAGTGAAGTTAACCGGAGAATAAATTTTGACACTGGCAGGAATATTTACAGATTTACTGAAAACAAGATTGATTGTTAGAACGAGGAAGGAGAAGAATTGGGACATCACACAAATTATGGAAGAATATGACAATTCCAAATTTATACAGAAATTTCGCACCACTACTTTTCGAACTCATGTTTGAGAAGCTGGCGCCTATGAATGAAATGTGAAACTGTTTCCTAACATAAAGCTTTTTGCTTGTAGTAGACTTTGGCATTTGATATTGGTACTTCATGAATTATATGACCATTTGTTCCAAAACAGTCTCGTTTATTTGCTGTGAATTACAATTGCTGCAATATTAGACAGGCCTATTTTGTTTTATCTAGCAGACAATGACAAAATACAGGTAATCAGCTCGAGAAACCACACCAGTCTTGGGTACTAATTGTATTAACAGCTCTTTCAGTATTAGGCAATGACATTTCATTTTTTCATGTAGCAAAACGTTTGGCGAACTTTGATTAGGTAGTAGACTCTTTCGCAGAAAGGGAAGCACGTCATGATAAGCCATAGTTTAGAAAGAAAGAAATGCTAGGACTTACAGATTGAAGAAATGAGCACTGCTTTGTTTGTCTCTTGTTGGTTGATTTGGTGAAAGAGACCTAACAACAAGGTCATCGGATTAGGCAATGAAGTCGGCTGTGCCCTTTCAAAGGAACCATCCCAGCATTTGCCTGAAGCGATTTAGGGAAATCGCAGAAAACCTAAATCAAGATAACTAGATACGGGATTGAACCATCGTCCTTCTAAATACGAGTCCAGTGTGCTAACCACTGCGCCATGACCATTTGTCTCTTGTCTTTACTGGTTTTATGTGGACGACTGGGAACAGGAGAGGCACCATGGGACATTTTAATTTCCACTGCCCTAAGTATAGTTTGATGGCATCCATTACAAAATAAACACGTTTGAATTCCACAGAGCGAAGAAGAATGCTGTATGAAAAGGCGTGGCACTGCACTTTGGAACACTTAAGACCAAATAACATGGCTTACATTTCCTCGAAGACATATGTTTTATGTATGAGACCCTTCAGAAAGATGTGTGCTTCAAAATTAACATTTTTTGAAAAGTCAATTTAATTTTTGGCGTCCTAACTCAAACGCTGTAGGGAGAGGGGGGGAGGAGGCGCCACTATGTAGCATTGCCCTGCTTTGGAAATATCGTAGATCTGGGACTGATACACAAAACAGTGAATTTTGGGAATTTGTGGTAAGGTCTTATAGGACCAAACTGCTGAGGTCATCGGTCCCTAAGTTTACGCGCTACTTAATTTAACTTAAACTAACTTACGCTAAGGACAACACACACACTTATGCCCGAGGGAGGACTCGAACCTCCGACGGAGGGAACCACGCGGAATATGATGAGACGCCTCAAACCGCGCAGCACGGAGCAGTCTGAGTTGTAGTGGGGAGGTGGATAGTCTCCACGTGACCCGTGCTTACGTTTAGTGATTTTGCTGTTTCCTCATCGCTTATTGCTCTCACGTTAAATGAAAACAAGATAGATTTCTGTAGCCGGGAGCTATCAAGGGAATGAAAATACACATAATTACAGAAGACTAAAATAAGTTATTAGTTTCAGATTTTATTTTATTTCCACCTTACTGACAGTCAAGCATTAATAACCCTGCAGAACAATGAAGTTATTTTTGTCGGTTTGCTAAAGAAATTTGGTTTTTATTAACCTTTCCCGAAGGGCAGTCCATTTTTTTGAAACCAAGTGTTTAACTCCACACTATTGGCTAGTTTCAACAGTTCGCTGCATTTCAACTGCACTTTTTCATCTTCTAGAATGTATGGCATTATGCCATAATAAATAACCAAACATGAGATAATACAGTACTGGTACTCCAAGAAAATTTACAACCGAATCTGGACATACGAGTGAGCACTTTAAGATGAATTGTGCAATTTAGTATGGTTCCGATGCTCTTGGAGTGCCCTCTGATGTCTTGTTTCTTTTATGACATAATGTAAGATCTATCGTAGCTGCGCAAGCGGTGACGCCTGTTATCTATCGCTACCTAGCAACTACTGAAACGAACCTATTTCTAACAGGTCACGGGACAATATTGGGAATGATGGTTTGAAAAGTGTTACTTTCAAAGTAAATTTCCTTTCACGCAAGATGAACTACGTGCGAGAGTGTACGATGAATTTCTTAAATCATAGAGCATTTGATTCTAATTTAAAAAACAACTCTTCGAGGTTGACCATTAGTAGAATTTCAAGCCAAGATGATCCAACATTTATGTCGTTATTAAAAATTTCACTGGCACATTTGTGTGAAGTATCTTAAAGAGTAAGTCACATAAATAATGATCAAAATTATGTGTGAAAGCTTAGATTCTCTTAAAGCTTATTAATGTCTGCTTTTCTTGTAGCAACACTATGTATATTAATTTAAACCAGGGGCAGGCAAGAATCCTGCACATGTGTGGTGCACTTGCTCATGTGCAGTTAACAGGTGTTCTACCTGCACACACGGGCAAAATGGCCATCCACTTTTCTCCTCTCCCCACCATACTGTCTCTCCGCTCCTTCCTCTGCAATGCATTTTGTTTCCTAGCTTGCTTTATTCAATGAAGGAATAAGGTTAGTAGGAGTGTTTAAAAGAAATCGTGGTTTGAAAGACTACCTATTATCTACGATGCGTTTAATTTAATTATCACAGGTGGAGTTTACAATATGTTTAATGTCTGGAACCCATTTCACAAATTAGCTGATTTTTCTCCTTGATAACTTGTGTTCAATGCATTCATGTGTCTGGTAATGTCCACTAAAAATGCAAGGTTGGCAACCCACTCTGGATCTTCTAACTTTGGATCGTACCTTCCTTTGTTCTTAAAAAACTGATTTATTGGTATTCTCAGCTCTAAAAATCTTTTGAGTACATTACCACGGCTAAGCCAGCGACCTTCACTGTGGTATGGTATGTCATCATACTCTTCAGCAATTTCAGCTAAATATGTGTGAAACTGTCTATGTGTAAGCCAGTGGGACCTCAGATAATTAACTGCCAGAATACTCACTTGCATGACATGCCCCAGTTTTGCTGCTTTTGCACAGAGTACTTCTTGGTGTAAAATGCAGTGGATGCTGTACAATGATTCTTCTGTACACTGTAGCCTTTTTCTTAGTAATCCAACAAATCCCATTTGTTCCCCTTTCATTGTAGGTGCTCCGTTTGTTGTCACTGACACCAAACGTTCCCAGTTTAATCCAGCTGAATCGACAGCTTCTTCAACGGCTTCTAGGATTCCCAAACCCGTCGTCGTACTTTTTAAAGATATCATATTGTTGTTGTTGTGGTCTTCAGTGCTGAGACTGGTTTGATGTAGCTCTCCAAGCTACCCTATCCTGTACAAGCTTCTTCATCTCCCAGTGCTTACTGCACCCTACATCCTTCTGAATCTGCTTAGTGTGTTCATCTCTTGGTCTCCCTCTACGATTTTTACCCTCCACGCTGCCCTCCAATGCTAAATTTGTGATCCATTGATGCCTCTGAATATGCCCTACCAACCGATCCCTTCTTCTAGTTAAGTTGTGCCACAAACTCCTCTTCTCCCCAATTCTGTTCAATACTATTATATGATCTACCCATCTAATCCTCAGCATTCTTCTGTAGCACCACATTTCAAAAGCTTCCATTCTCTTCTTGTCCAAACTAGTTATCGTCCACGTTTCACTTCCATACGTGGCTACACTCCATACAAATACTTTCAGAAATGCCTTCCTGACACTTAAATCTATACTCAGTGTTAACAAATTTCTCTTCTTCAGAAACGCTTTCCTTGCCATTGCCAGTCTACATTTTATATCCTCTCTACTCCGACCATCATCAGTTATCTTGCTCCCCAAATAGCAAAACTCCTTTACTACTTTAAGTGTCTCATTTCCTAATCTAATTCCCCCAGCATCCCCTGACTTAATTCGATTACATTCCACTATCCTCGTTTTGCTGTTGTTGATGTTCATCTTATATCCTCCTTTCAAGACACTATCCATTCCATTCAACTGCTCTTCCAAGTCCTTTGCTGTCTCTGACAGAATTACAATGTCATCGGCGAACCTCAAAGTTTTTATTTCTTCTCCATGGATTTTAATACCTAATCCAAATTTGTCTTTTGTTTCCTTCACTGCTTGCTCAATGTACAGATTGAACAATATTGGGGAGAGGCTACAACCCTGTCTCACTCCCTTCCCAACCAATGCTTCCCTTTCATGTCCCTCGACTCTTATAACTGCCATCTGGTTTCTGTACAAATTGTAAATAGCCTTTCGCTCCCTGTATTTGACCCCTGCCACCTTTAGAATTTGAAAGAGAGTATTCCAGTCAAAGTTGTCTAAAGCTTTCTCGAAGTCTACAAATGCTAGAAACGTAGGTTTGCCTTTCCTTAATCTAGCTTCTAAGAAAAGTCGTAGGGTCAGTATTGCCTCACGTGTTGCAATATTTCTACGGAATCCAAACTGATCTTCCCCGAGGTCAGTTTCTACTAGTTTTTCCATTTGTCTGTAAAGAATTCGTGTTAGTATTTTGCAGCTGTGACATATTAAACTGATAGTTCGGTAATTTTCACATCTGTCAACACCTGCTTTCTTTGGGATTGGAATTATTCTATTCTTCTTGAAGTCTGAGGGTATTTCATCTGTCTCGTATATCTTACTCACCAGATGGTAAGAGTTTTGTCGGGACTGACTCTTCCAAGGCTGTCAGTAGTTCTAATGGATTATTGTATACTCCCGGGGTCTTGTTCTGACTCAGGTCTTTCAGTGCTCTGTCAAACTCTTCACATAGTATCGTATCTCACATTTCATCTTCATCTACATCCTCTTCCATTTCAATAATATTGTCCTCAAGTACATTGTCCTTGTATAGACCCTCTATATACTCCTTCCTCCTTCCTGCTTTCCCTTCGTTGCTTACAACTGGGTTTTCATCTGAGCTCTTGATATTCATACAAGTGGTTCTTTTTTCTCCAAAGGTCTCTTTAATTTTCCTGTAGGCAGTATCTATCTTACCCCTGGTGAGATAAGACTCTACATCCTTTTACATTTGTCCTCTAGCCATCCCTGCTTAGACATTTTGCTCTTCCTGTCAATCTCATTTTTGAGGCTTTTGTATTCCTTTTTGCCTGCTTCATTTAGTGCATATTATTTTATATTACTGTAGTAACGCAGTTTTTGGAGGAGTGGGCATGAGATACATTAAATTTGTGTAGTTGGTGCCCCACAGTTCGTAAACATTTAAATCTCAGAACAGAACTTTATTCACTACCAGTTTCTATCTAAATAATAAATTAAGTAATATAAAATTATTAAAGCAAGCTATATGTTAACATGGGAGACAGGTTTGTTTTTGCCAGTTTCGATTATATTTTTTGCCATTTTTCTATTATTTACTGCCAACTTTTGTGTTATTTTTTGTCATTATTGATGTTAGTTTATGACAGGTCTTTTGTAAAGCACAGGATGTTCCATATTTTTGTTTTCTTTCATTCCAGGAACATATAAGACACTCTTTGCCACGTCAGTATTTACAGATGTTATGAAACTTCCTGGTTGATTAAGATTGCATCTCGGATCTAGATTCAAACTTGAGACCTTTTTCTTTTGCAGGCAAGTCCTCTACTGAGAAGTATCATATCAGTGCACACTCCACTGCAGAGTGAAAATTTCACTCTGGAAGCATCCCCCAAGCTGTTGCTAAGCCATGCCTCCACAGTATCCTTTTTTCCAGAAGCGCTAGTCTTACAAGTTACATAGGAGGGCTTCTGTGAAGTTTGGAAAGTAGGAGACAAGGTACTGGCAGAAGTAAAGTTGTGAGAGTCATGTTTGGATTGCTCAGTTGGTAGGGCACTTTGACTGAGAAAGGTGAAGAAGGCCCCAAGATCGAGTCTCAGTCTGGCACACAGTTTTAATCTGCCAGAAAGTTTCATAAAAGTGTGCACTCCGCTGCAGAGTGAAAATTTCATTCTGGAAACAGAGTTAATCATTATTATGGTTGAATGGTTGCATGGATCTGTGGTCATAAGACTTAGCCTAGTTTGAAGGTGCAATCCAGTGTATTTCAGCATTTCCTCCACATATCACTGAAATATTTGTCCTTTAATATGCCCAAAAGCTTGCTGGTTTCGTCCATAAAAATTACTTTTCCCATTGGTAATGAAACTATCTTCAAACTTGTTTAACATGGAATAGAAGTAATTGTGGAATCTGGTAATTAAAACTGTTGCTTGAGTGGAGTTCATTGTAAGTAGTGAATTTTAATTTGACATCACATCTAGAGCCATAGTTCTTTATGCAGAAAATGAAGTGTCATTTTAACATTATATGAATACTTAAGCCTTTTTTTTAAAAAAAAAGATAATTCAGTTACAAATATTAGTAAAGTAATGCTCTCACATACAGAACACACTTTATCAGCAGTACTTCGCACTGCCAACTTTCATGTCGTTTTGTAAAAGATGCCAATTTTGGGCTATGTTCTAAAATTGCTGATTTCACATTATCTATCATGCAAAATTTTACTATCTACAGGTATTACTCTCAATGTGGTGCCAATATAACTATGGAATTAACATAATTTTGTTATACTGTCAGTCCCAGTCTCATAAGTAGTATTTTCATGTATTTTGCTTCTAGTTATTGTAAGGTTATTTCATTAATCAATGCAGCTTTAAGCATCCAGTCAGATTTTAACAGTATGGCTGTAGGGGTGTTTCCCTGAAATGCTGGTAATTAGTGTCTTTTTTTTTTTTTTTTAATCCCCCACACATTTAACTTCCTTGCTTGAATATCAACATGTGAAATGAGTTCTCATGTTGTCATAATTCTTCCTTCGTACTACCTGTGTGTGTGTGTGTGTGTGTGTGTGTGTGTGTGTGTGTGTGTGTGTGTGTGTGTGCGCGCGCGCGTGCGTGCACACTCGTGTGCGCATTGTTGACTGAATTTTAGGAACCCACTTCTCTACATATTCTCTGCCTGTATTATATCTACATTGAAAAGTCAGTACTCTAGAACTTTGGTACTTGTGGGTTTTGGCCTGTGTGGTGGGAAGCAGCAGTTAGCCATATAGACTAAAAACAAGACTGTGGACCTTTGGGTTAAAACTAGTTCTTTTTGTGAGGTAGTAGTTGCAAATAAATTGTACTTAGGCATTTCATGACTAATCGAACACAAACTCATTTATTTTATATCAACTAAACAGCTTATTTTGACGTAAACTTGTATTTTTGTCTATTTTAGCTTGAACCCTTTCAGACCCCCTGGCTACAATTGTGAGGATTAACGTTTACTGTGTCTTAGCCCCAACAGAGGCATTTTTCCCAGTGGTAACTTGATGTACACATTTGTGAATGTTCAACCTTTTCATCATGTGTAGCTGTTGCGCATCACTATGAAAATATCAGTGTACCAGTGCACAGCAGATTGTGATAACCAGAATACATGGATGTGGTTGGTTCAGTATATTCCACTGTATAACTGAGTACTGTTTTTATATTAAAAACAAAGATTCCAAGACTTACCAAGCGGGAAAGTGCCGGCAGACAGGCACAATGAACAAAACACACAAACACACACACAGAATTACTAGCTTTCGCAACCGATGGTTGCTTCTTCAGGAAGGAGAGGGAAAGACGAAAGGATGTGGGTTTTAAGGGAGAGGGTAAGGAGTCATTCCAATCCCGGGAGCGGAAAGACTTCCCTTAGGGGAAAAAAGGACAGGTGTACACTCGCGCACGCGCACACACACACACACACACACACACACACACACACACACACACACACATATCCATCCGCACAGACACAGACACAAGTACTGCTGCTTGTCTGCTTTGTGTCTGTGTATGTGCGGATGGACGTGTGTGTGTGTGTGTGTGTGTGTGTGTGTGTGTGTGTGCGCGAGTGTACACCTGTCCTTTTTTCCCCTAAGGGAAGTCTTTCCGCTCCTGGGATTGGAATGACTCCTTACCCTCTCCCTTAAAACCCACATCCTTTCGTCTTTCCCTCTCCTTCCTGAAGAAGCAACCATCGGTTGCGAAAGCTAGTAATTCTGTGTGTGTGTTTGTGTGTTTTGTTCATTGTGCCTGTCTGCTGGCGCTTTCCCACTTGGTAAGTCTTGGAATCTTTGTTTTTAATATATTTTTCCCATGTGGAAGTTTCTTTCTATTTGAGTACTGTTTTTGTTATTTTGCAAGGTAATTATTGAATTATCATTTTGCTGTTAATTGCAGTAGAGAATATTTTGTAATTAGTTATTTTAGTCCATAAAATGAAGCCAAGTGTACAAAGTATGCTTTGGAAACAGGTACATATTGCTGTATAAATCTTGCATCTGAAATCATGAAGAAATCACCTAAGAGCATTACAACATAAAGAAAAATTTTCCTTCCTCCAGAAAAAATTCAGATATAAAAGGGTTAAAATCCTAAAAGGAATCTATTAATGTAGTATAACATAAAATTCTTAAATTTAAAAGATTAGAATTGCATACAAGAATTGAGGAAACAAAGATATTCGTAGACCTCGAAAAGACCTCATATGGGAAAAAATTGTTATTGAGGTTTGGACCAGATTCCTACAGTCGATAGGAGAGAGCTGAGCAGTACGTGGTGGTGGGATCCTAGTCACGCTGGAGACTGCCAAGAAAATATTGTTGCCAATAAAACATTTATTAGGCAGTAATACAGACTAGTCTTCCAAAACCCCACCCCACTGCCGAGCCGGCTGAGTAGCACCTTGTCAGCAGCGGAAGGCCAACTTGCAATCATCTTGCAGTGTTGCCAGAACAGCGATGCTGCAGTTGGTGGCTGCTACATCACGCTCAGCTGCAGAATGTGGTGGCCTCCAGCTCTGCGTATCAGTCTCCAAACTGCTCTCGTGGATGTTGAAGATGTGCACTCGGGAGTCTCGACCCAGGGCCGACTGAAGTACTCACTGGCACACAGGAGTGGGCTTGCAGTTGCCTGGTCCTTATGTGTTGTCCTATCTGAACTTGTCATTCTAGACTCTTTGCCTTTAAATATGTCTGCTTGTGTCTGTGTATGTGCGGATGGATATGTGTGTGTGTGTGTGTGTGTGTGTGTGTGTGTGTGTGTGTGTGTGTGTGTGTGTGTGTGCGCGCGAGTGTACACCTGTCCTTTTTTTCCCCTAAAGGAAGTCTTTCCGCTCTCGGGATTGGAATGACTCCTTACCCTCTCCCTTAAAACCCACATCCTTTCGTCTTTCCCTCTCCTTCCTGAAGAAGCAACTATCGGTTGCGAAAGCTAGTAATTATGTGTGTGTGTTTGTGTGTTTTGTTCATGTGCCTGTCTGCCGGCGCTTTCCCGCTTGGTAAGTCTTGGAATCTTTGTTTCTTATATATATATATATATATTAAAAACAAAGATTCCAAGACTTACCAAGCGGGAAAGCGCCGGCAGACAGGCACATGAACAAAACACACAAACACACACACAGAATTACGAGCTTTCGCAACTGGCAGTTGCTTCGTCAGGAAAGAGGGAAGGAGAGGGAAAAATGAAAGGATGTGGGTTTTAAGGGAGAGGGTAAGGAGTCATTCCAATCCCGGGAGCGGAAAGACTTCCCTTAGGGGAAAAAAAGGACAGGTGTACACTCGCACACACACACACATATCCATCCGCACATACACAGACACAAGCAGACATATTTAAAGGCAAAGAGTTAAGGGCAGAGATGTCAGTCGAGGCGGAAGTACAGAGGCAAAGAAGTTGTTGAAAGACAGGTGAGGTATGAGCGGCGGCAACTTGAAATTAGCGGAGGTTGAGGCCTGGCGGATATCGAGAAGAGAGGATATACTGAAGGGCGAGTTCCCATCTCCAGAGTTCGGATAGGTTGGTGTTGGTGGGAAGTATCCAGATAACTCGGACGGTGTAACACTGTGCCAAGATGTGCTGGCCGTGCATCAAGGCATGTTTAGCCACAGGGTGATCCTCATTACCAACAAACACTGTCTGCCTGTGTCCATTCATGCGAATGGACAGTTTGTTGCTGGTCATTCCCACATAGAAAGCATCACAGTGCAGGCAGGTCAGTTGGTAAATCACGTGGGTGCTTTCACATGTGGCTCTCCCTTTGATCGTGTACACCTTCCGGGTTACAGGACTGGAGTAGGTGGTGGTGGGAGGGTGCATAGGACAGGTTTTACACCGGGGGCGGTTGCAAGGGTAGGAGCCAGAGGGTAGGGGAGGTGGTTTGGGGATTTCATAGGGATGAACCAAGAGGTTACGAAGGTTAGGTGGACGGCGGAAAGACACTCTTGGTGGAGTGGGGAGGATTTCATGAAGGATGGATCTCATTTCGGGGCAGGATTTTAGGAAGTCGTATCCCTGCTGGAGAGCCACATTCAAGGTCTGATCCAGTCCCGGGAAGTATTCTGTTACAAGTGGGGCACTTTTGGGGTTCTTCTGTGAGAGGTTCTGGGTTTGAGGGGATGAGGAAGTGGCTCTGGTTATCTGCTTCTGTACCAGGTTGGGAGGGTAGTTGCGGGATGCGAAAGCTGTTTTCAGGTTGTTGGTGTAATGGTCGAGGGATTCAGGACTGGAGCAGATTCGTTTGCCACGAAGGCCTAGGCTGTAGGGAAGGGACCGTTTGATATGGAATGGGTGGCAGCTGTCATAATGGAGGTACTGTTGCTTGTTGGTGGGTTTGATGTGGACGGATGTGTGCAGCTGGCCATTGGACAGATGGAGGTCAACATCTAGGAATGTGGCATGGGATTTGGAGTAGGACCAGGTGAATCTGATGGAACCAAACCTTTCCTCCAAACCCCTCTCCCAATCCGAAACCTCTGTCCTATCCAAAGGCCTCACCTTCAGCCCCACTCCCAGGTTCAACCAAACTGCCCTTGTCAAGGATTTACTGTCCTACACTCGTAGTCTCTGCTGGAAATATCACTTTGCCACGAAGAAAAACAATCCTGATCCCACTCCTAATGATCCAACTCCCCAAGACACTATCCAAATTGAACCCTGCCTGCAACAGTTCCGTCCTCCATCACAGCGGGACCCACCTCCTCTTCCTCAAAATCACCCTCTCCAAACCTTCCAGGAATTTCTCACTTCCAGCCTTGCCTCTCAATCTTTCTTGAAAAACCTTAATCCTACTCCCAACATCACCACAGCCGAATCCCAGGCTATCCGTGATCTGAAAGCTGACCGATCCATCATCATTCTTCCGGCTGACAAGGGTTCCACGACTGTGGTACTTGATCGTCGGGAGTATGTGGCTGAGGGACTGCGTCAGCTTTCAGACAACTCTACATACAAAGTTTGCCGAAGTAATCCCATTCCTGATGTCCAGGCGGAGCTTCAAGGAATCCTCAGAACCTTAGGCCCCCTACAAAACCTTTCACCTGACTCCATCAAACTCCTCACCCCACCGTCACCTCGCACTCCTACCTTCTACCTACTTCCTAAAATTCACAAACCCAAACATCCTGGCCGCCCCATTGTAGCTGGTTACCAAGCCCCCACAGAACGTATCTCTGCCTACGTAGATCAACACCTTCAACCCATTACATGCAGTCTCCCATCCTTCATCAAAGACACCAACCACTTTCTCGAACGCCTGGAATCCGTACCCAGTCTGTTACCCCCAGAAACCATCCTGGTAACCATTGATGCCACTTCCCTATACACAAATATCCCGCACGTCCAGGGCCTCGCTGCAATGGAGCACTTCCTTTCACGCCGATCACCTGCCACCCTACCTAAAACCTCTTTCCTCGTCACCTTAGCCAGCTTCATCCTGACCCACAACTTCTTCACTTTTGAAGGCCAGACATACCAACAATTAAAGGGAACAGCCATGGGTACCAGGATGGCCCCCTCGTATGTCAACCTATTTATGGGTCGCTTAGAGGAAGCCTTCTTGGTTACCCAAGCCTGCCAACCCAAAGTTTGGTACAGATTTATTGATGACATCTTCATGATCTGGACTCACAGTGAAGAACAACTCCAGAATTTCCTCTCCAACCTCAACTCCTTTGGTTCCATCAGATTCACCTGGTCCTACTCCAAATCCCATGCCACATTCCTAGATGTTGACCTCCATCTGTCCAATGGCCAGCTGCACACATCCGTCCACATCAAACCCACCAACAAGCAACAGTACCTCCATTATGACAGCTGCCACCCATTCCATATCAAACGGTCCCTTCCCTACAGCCTAGGCCTTCGTGGCAAACGAATCTGCTCCAGTCCTGAATCGCTCGACCATTACACCAACAACCTGAAAACAGCTTTCGCATCCCGCAACTACCCTCCCAACCTGGTACAGAAGCAGATAACCAGAGCCATTTCCTCATCCCCTCAAACCCAGAACCTCTCACAGAAGAACCCCAAAAGTGCCCCACTTGTAACAGAATACTTCCCGGGACTGGATCAGACCTTGAATGTGGCTCTCCAGCAGGGATACGACTTCCTAAAATCCTGCCCCGAAATGAGATCCATCCTTCATGAAATCCTCCCCACTCCACCAAGAGTGTCTTTCCGCCGTCCACCTAACCTTCGTAACCTCTTGGTTCATCCCTATGAAATCCCCAAACCACCTCCCCTACCCTCTGGCTCCTACCCTTGCAACCGCCCCCGGTGTAAAACCTGTCCTATGCACCCTCCCACCACCACCTACTCCAGTCCTGTAACCCGGAAGGTGTACACGATCAAAGGGAGAGCCACATGTGAAAGCACCCACGTGATTTACCAACTGACCTGCCTGCACTGTGATGCTTTCTATGTGGGAATGACCAGCAACAAACTGTCCATTCGCATGAATGGACACAGGCAGACAGTGTTTGTTGGTAATGAGGATCACCCTGTGGCTAAACATGCCTTGATGCACGGCCAGCACATCTTGGCACAGTGTTACACCGTCCGAGTTATCTGGATACTTCCCACCAACACCAACCTATCCGAACTCCGGAGATGGGAACTCGCCCTTCAGTATATCCTCTCTTCTCGATATCCGCCAGGCCTCAACCTCCGCTAATTTCAAGTTGCCGCCGCTCATACCTCACCTGTCTTTCAACAACTTCTTTGCCTCTGTACTTCCGCCTCGACTGACATCTCTGCCCTTAACTCTTTGCCTTTAAATATGTCTGCTTGTGTCTGTGTATGTGCGGATGGATATGTGTGTGTGTGTGTGTGCGAGTGTACACCTGTCCTTTTTTTCCCCTAAGGGAAGTCTTTCCGCTCCCAGGATTGGAATGACTCCTTACCCTCTCCCTTAAAACCCACATCCTTTCATTTTTCCCTCTCCTTCCCTCTTTCCTGACGAAGCAACTGCCAGTTGCGAAAGCTCGTAATTCTGTGTGTGTGTTTGTGTGTTTTGTTCATGTGCCTGTCTGCCGGCGCTTTCCCGCTTGGTAAGTCTTGGAATCTTTGTTTTTAATATATTTTTCCCATGTGGAAGTTTCTTTCTGTATATATATATATATATATATATATATATATATATATATATATATATATATATATATATATACATATATATACACTCCTGGAAATGGAAAAAAAGAACACATTGACACCGGTGTGTCTGACCCACCATACTTATCCTAAGGCAAAATGCATGTTGGCGGCAGTAGGATCATCTGCAGTCAGTTTCAAATACTGGCTCTCTAAATTTTCCTAATAGTGTTTTGTGGAAAGAGCATCATCTTATCGCCAGGGACTGCCATCTGAGTTCTCAAAGCGTCTCCATAATACCTGCATGTTGTTCCAGCCTACCAGTAACAACTCTGGCAGTCCACCTCTGAACTGCTTTAATTTTTTCCTTTAATCCAATCCGGTGGTGTCTCAAAAACTTGAGCAATACTCACAAACCAGTCACACTAGTGTTCCATAAGTGGTCTCCTTTGCAGATGAACAACATTTTCCTAAAATTCTCCTAATAAAGTGAAATCAACCATTCCCTTCCCCTACTATCATCGTTACATTTCATATCGCTTTGCAATGTTATAACTAGATATTTAATTGATGTGACTGTGTCAAGCAGTACACTACCAATGCTGCATTTTAATGTTATGGGATTGTTTTTCATACTCATCTGCATTAACTTACATTTTCCTACATCTGGAGCTAGCTGCCTTTCAACACACTAACCAGAAATTTTGTCTAAGTTATCTTGTATCCTTCTACAGTCACCTCCTTCTACCCCTGCACCACAGTGTCATCAGCGAACAATCGCAGTTTGCTGTTTGCTCTGTGTATCAGATCATATATGTCTAGAGAGAATAAGAGTGGGCCTATGATGTTTCACTGGGACACTCCTGATGATGTTCTTGTCTCTGATGAACACTCACTATCGAGGGCAACAGACCGAGCTCCATTACTTAGGAAGTTTTCAGATCACTCACATGTCTGGAAGACTATTCCATATGCTTGTACCTTCATTAACAGTCTGGAATGAGGCACCGTGTGGAATGCTTTCAAGAAATCTAGGAATGTGGAATCTGCCTGTTGTCCTTCATCCATGGCTCATGGGATATCATGTTAGAAAAGGGCAAGCTGATTTTTACATGAATGATGCTTTCCAAATCTATGTTGGATTGTGGAGAGAAGCTCTTCCATCTCTAGGAAATTTATTATATTTGATCTGATAATATGTTCAAGAGTTCTGCAGCAAACTGTTTTAACCATGTTGGTGTGTTATTTTGTGGGTCCATTCCTTTACCCTTCTTATATACAAGAGTCATCTGCACTTTTTTCTAGTCACTTGGGACTTTGCACAAGGGAAAAGATTCACAAAGATGCAAGCTAAACAGCAATCTGGACCACTATCTCTTAAGATCTTGTTGTATAGTGGTCCAACATGCAATGTGTGGTTTTCATGAGCAATAAAAAGGGTGGAAATGGTGTTTATGTTGATCTCTATTCCAATTTTCTGTACTGGTCCACAACTCTCGGAACCGACGTGATGCAAAACTTTTTTTTTATGTGTGTATATGTGGCAACATGGAACAACATGCCACAGTCATCAGTTAAAAAGACATACACAAGTGCCACTCCTACTTACAAGCATCACGCTACTGACAAAAAGGGAAAGTAGGGAACCTTACAGTCCACACTGTCAAACTACTATGCCAATTAGCAGCTATCAGCAATAGCACTAAAAATACATATTAAAAGTGGGATCAATTAAAAACTTCAACTAAAAGTCAACAACTAATTCAGGCTTACATGAGATACAACCTAAGATGCATTTTAAATCATGAAAGACAAGTAGATTTTAAATTAGTGAGGACAAAGATAATGACGCAGCACAATAATGCACCATAGTCGGAGGATAAAATGAAAAACATGCAAACTTCTATTAAAAGATGACAATTTTGCAGCTATGTAAAATGAACTGGGTGGACCTTGCAGATGCCTCTTATTGAATCCAACTTACAGCTGTTCTCTTGTCTAGATTCACAAAAAATTAATGAATTCCTTCATTTGGTCAGAATTGCTCTGGACCATAATTACTTTGCCTTCAAAGACACAAACTGATGGGTTAGCCGTGGGATCCCCCACTACCAGTCAATATCTATTTACATCAATCACATTGAACATCAATTTTTTTCATCCCACCCACAACACCTTCAAAGAGTAGTATGTTATAAAAGATATGTCGATGACATAAAGGGTCCCAATCAATTCTGGGGATGGTGCTGTAAATTGAGAGCCGTGCTTGCACCCTGCACTCAAGACCAGCAGTCTTCACCACTTCACTAGTCACCCATATGAACTGAGGATGGCCTCAGAAACCAAGTGATAGTCATCGTCACTGATCACGTGAGACACAACTTCCAGAGGCTAGCACGCACAATAGCCACAGGATTGGTCTCCTCAGATAAGGCCTCCTGGCAGACAGACTGAGTGTATGTCAAAATTCTTTCAGGCACTGGACCCTATTTCCGTTAAGTGGCTGCATAACACACCTAACATTGGAGCTCCCAATAATTACCAAACTCCTTCCCGGTGCACCTGCTCAAACCCTGCTGAAGGAACAGCCACCAATTCACTCACAGGGTAAATGGATGAGGCCAGACAGCCAGCCTCCAAATTGCCTATCTGCCTTGATGTAAATCTATTAAGGCCTGCCATTCGCCCTGCTGTGGGGGCGGATTCACTGCATCACGTACGCTGCAAGATGTCTCACCAGCAAACCTCATAGGTGAAACAAGAGACACCTAAGGTGTGCCATGTGATGTGCCATATTCTTTGCCACTGATACACCCTGATGAATCTTTCAGTCCAGTCACAAAGTTGACCTGATATTTCATATGTTACTACTTCGTTCATTAGGCTACAGTATAGAACTGAATTGAAAATCTTCCACAGATCAAGGCAACCATTGTCATGTCTGGATGCCTTCTGGGTCTTGTGGGTAAACAGAATGAGCAGGGTTTCACAAGAGTATTGTCTGTTAGATCTACTTTATTAGTAATCTCAGACTTTTTGCAGGTGATGCATTTACCTACAATGGATTATTGTCTGGAAAAAGCTGCAGAGATATCCAGTCAGAACTTGATAAGATCTCAAAGTAATGCTAAGATTGGTAACTTGCTTTAAATGACAAAACATAAAATTGTGCACTTCACAAAACACAGAGTAGTAGTATCCTGTGACATCATCACCGAGTCACATATGGAATCAGATGACATGAACAAATGCTGCAGTGTAACAATTTTTAAGGATATAAAATGGAATAGTGACATAGGCTGAATCATAGGTTGGGCAGGTTGTAGACTTTGATTTATTCACAGTCTGCTGAATTAAAATCGCTTGTGTTCCCATCTGTGCTAATAACACGACTGTAAAACTGTCATGGCTGTCTGTTTGAACATACTTCTCCAAAACTACTAGATGAATTTTTGTGGGGTTTTCACAGATAACTTGAGTACAGTGTGAGGCATTGTAAAGGCTTAATTTCATCAAAATTGGGTCATGAAAAAACAGAACATGACTTCACTTTTTTATATAGGTCTGCTTATGTGAACATGCTTATTTTCAAAACTACTGGATGAATGTTCACAGGATTTTCACAGATAACTTAAGTTTGAAGACAATATGGGCTTTATTTCATTCGAAAACATATAGTGATTTAAAATCTCTTCTAAAACCATCATATCTGACAGTTTGTCTGTATGCTCACACTAATCTCCATAATTACTGGACAAATTTTCATGGGGTTTTCACCGGTAACTTCAGCATAGCCTGGGACACCATATAGGCTATATTTAATGAAAATCAGATCACAAAAAATCATGGTTTAATATTGTATCTAAAACTGTTGTATCTATCTGTCTGTCTGTATTCACTTGTGAATTTCCATAACTACTAGACGAATTTTCATGGGGCTTGCACACGTAACTTGAGCTTAGCCTGAGACACTGTATACACTTTATTTCACCAAAATTGGATCACAGAAAGAAAGATATTATAATTATAATTTTTATCTCTACTAACATTATAAATGCATGAGTAACTCAATCTGTTATGTTTTTATGACAAATCGACTGAACCGATTTAGATGAAATTTGGTAAAGAGGAAGAACGTAGCCAACTTTGGAAAGTGTGTAGTACAACATACTTATTAACTTGAATTATATTATTCAAATCAGAGAAACATATTTACTCTCTGAAAAAGTTATTTACTCTTTGACTTTTGAACTTCATCAGATTTGTGAAAATGCTTTTATTGGTTGATGTGTGCTACATGATACGATTCAGAGTTATGAATACAATGCTCATGAAATCTTCATTGTGTTTACTTCATACTTGCACAATATTTGCTGCATATTGGTAATTTACATCTCGTTTAATGTATAGCTACTTCCATAGCTTAACACATACATGCACACATGCACAATCTGGGCCATGGTCCTCTGTACGCACTGCTTGGCAGCTGTATTGCACATGCATAAGGACCACTTGGGAAGGTGTAAAGTGGGGTGCACATCATGAGCTATGCTTATCCAAACAGGCAGACGCTTGAGGGCAGTTGGTGTCATTGCAAATACAGCAGCTTACTTACTCACCATCACTCATCATAATAAAAGTGTTGATAGGCGAGTGCAGCCACAGGCAACAGCTAGTCTCAGAATATTGTGCAAGTGTGAGGGACCCATACCAAATAAGACCAAAAGGGGTCACTGGATGTATATGAAGAAGGCAGGTATGTTTGACTATTTAAAATCTTAATTTGCAGATTCCTGAAACCTTGATGCAAATTATCCCACAAAAGTGTACTTACAAAGCTGTGAGAGCTGATAGTAAGTGAAGAATCTAGACATGTTCTTCATTCCCTCAAGTACTAGTCTCAAAGGGACTGTGAAGACAAGGTAAGACAAATTAGAGCATGCAGAAAGGCATTTAAGCAGTCATTTTTGCTGTGTTCCATACATAACCGGAACGGGAAGAAAACCTAATGTGTGGTACCAAGCTAATACCATATGCCATGCATCTCACAGTAATTATCAATGTATGTAGATGTAGAATGTAGACTGTTGCCAGAAATGGATCATGTTCCTTTGCTTACTCTATGTATAATTACACTCCTGGAAATGGAAAAAAGAACACATTGACACCAGTGTGTCAGACCCACCATACTTGCTCCGGACACTGCGAGAGGGCTGTACAAGCAATGATAACACGCACGGCACAGCGGACACAAAAGGAACCGCGGTGTTGGCCGTCGAATGGCGCTAGCTGCGCAGCATTTGTGCACCGTCGCCGTCAGTGTCAGCCAGTTTGCCGTGGCATACGGAGCTCCATCGTAGTCTTTAACACTGGTAGCATGCCGCAACAGCGTGGACGTGAACCGTATGTGCAGTTGACGGACTTTGAGCGAGGGCGTATAGTGGGCATGCGGGAGGCAGGGTGGACGTACCGCCGAATTGCTCAACACGTGGGGTGTGAGGTCTCCACAGTACATCGATGTTGTCGCCAGTGGTCGGCGGAAGGTGCACGTGCCCGTCGACCTGGGACCGGACCGCAGCGACGCACGGATGCACGCCAAGGCCGTAGGATCCTACGCAGTGCCGTAGGGGACCGCACCGCCACTTCCCAGCAAATTAGGGACACTGTTGCTACTGGGGTATCGGCGAGGACCATTCGCAACCGTCTCCATGAAGCTGGGCTACGGTACCGCACACCGTTAGGCCGTCTTCCAATCACGCCCCAACATCGTGCAGCCCGCCTCCAGTGGTGTCGCGACAGGCGTGAATGGAGGGACGAATAGAGACGTGTTGTCTTCAGCGATGAAAGTCGCTTCTGCCTTGGTGCCAATGATGGTCGTATGCGTGTTTGGCACCGTGCAGGTGAGCGCCACAATCAGGACTGCATACGACCAAGGCACACAGGGCCAACACCCGGCATCATGGTGTGGGGAGTGATCTACACTGGCCGTACACCTCTGGTGATCGTCGAGGGGCCACTGAATAGTGCACGGTACATCCAAACCGTCATCGAACCCATCGTTCTACCATTCCTAGACTGGCAAGGGAACTTGCTGTTCCAACAGGACAATGCACGTCTGCATGTATCCCATGCCACCCAACGTGCTCTAGAAGGTGTAAGTCAACTACCCTGGCCAGCAAGATCTCCGGATCTGTCCCCCATTGCGCATGTTTGGGACTGGATGAAGCGTCGTCTCACGCGGTCTGCACGTCCAGCACGAACGTTGGTCCAACTGAGGCGCCAGGTGGAAATGGCATGGCAAGCCGTTCCACAGGACTACATCCAGCCTCTCTATGATCGTCTCCATGGGAGAATAGCAGCCTGCATTGCTGCGAAAGGTGGATATACACTGTACTAGTGCCGACATTGTGCATGCTCTGTTGCCTGTGTCTATGTGCCTGTGGTTCTGTCAGTGTGATCATGTGATGTATCTGACCCCAGGAATGTGTCAATAAAGTTTCCCCTTCCTGGGACAATGAATTCACGGTGTTCTTATTTCAATTTCCAGGAGTGTATATAAGTTTCCCATCAGATCCAGTCAACTTTGCTTTGTTAAGCGATTTTAATTCCACTGTCAATTATGTAGATATGTCCTTTTTGATGTTTTAATTCCACAGTCAGTTATGTAGATATGTCCTTTTGATGTTTGTGTGAAATTGAAAGAAGGAATGATATTACAATCTTCCTCAGTGGAACAGTTTTGGAAAAAGGAATTTCGTATTACAGCCTTCTTCTTCACTTTGATCCATTAAAGCTTCAGACATGGCTCTCACTGCACTCATTTTGGTTTGTCAACAATGCTTTGGGCATGCTGAAATCTGTGGTGGAGTAGTATTTACTTCTGAAGTAACTATCTAGCACATCTAGGAACCATGACAGTTCTTTCTCAACACCCACACATTTACTTGTCACATACTTATCTAATGCACATTATGCAGGACTCTTGAATTCTGTCCATTTGTATTGAATGTTCCAAGTCTCAAAGAAAAGTATTTGCTGCTGATTGCTCAGGTGAGTTGAAATCTTTTTAGTCGCACTTACTAAGTAGCAACATGTACCTACCTTGCTTAACATCCTATTGATTCTCATACCCAGTGCTGTTATAATGACCTTATAACCACTGATTCCTTGTTCTTCACTCAGTGTATTTTAAAATTTTGAGCCTGTTTATAACCATGACATCTAAAATATTATTCTTACAAGTCATTCTGTCAGTAACAGCTCAAGCTAATTTTCGGATAAAACATTTGGAACAGCTCACTTGAACCCCTCTCCCTACCACACTCTCCACTTGCATGACCCATTCCATTAAGAGGTAACTTGAAATCTCCCTTTAATATTATAGCATGATCAGAAAATTTAAAGGTGACCTTCTCCAAGTTTTCCTTGAAATGACCTGCCACTACATTACCTAAGCAGGGAATGTGCAGAAATTTAATCCAACTTTAACGCTTAACTTCATCCAAGTTATTTTGCATTTGGAATCTGTACTGTCCTCAATACATATTTACAGCTATAAACACACTTCCACCACTGGCATCCAACCCATTTTTCCATGTGTACTCCAGTTGTAATTAAAAATTTAATTCCCTTCTTGTTTCGGCCAGACTTCTATTCCAAGTCCTATGTGTGCATTATACGGCCCATAGCGGATTTTTTTGCAGAAACTAAAGTAGATGGTTTTTATAGATTATCAGAATTAAAATTGTTTCCTAGATCAAAGGTGCAACTAAGTTGGGACTTTACATTTCACATATATTGCTACCACAATCAATAGGATATATCCATTAATTGAACTTACCTAGTTTATTCACACCATTTCTTTGCCTTCCTCTTGGGCACGAAGCATCTCTCTGTAGCATCCACCAGAAATCAGCCAACACAGCAGTAGTCCACCGTTCTCTATACCACAGTTCCTTGAGAGAAATATCCTGGTGGAACTGCCTGCTGTGCTCATCCCTGGATGCATTACAGTTTTCTGGGAACACACTGAGGTGGGAGTAAAGAAAGTGCATCTTCAGAGTCATATTGCAGCATGTGACCATAATAGGTATGAACAAGCTTCCACAAGGTTCCTGTAATTTTTGGCTCACCTGTTTCCTACGAACAATGTTGCCACATTATGAAAACAATGTCATGCATGCAGCTGATCATGGGTTAGAAGGGACTCAGAGTATGTATCCTTCAACAGCTGGTGTATCTATGGATGATATGTGTGCTGAGTCGAGGGAACTCTTTCCACAACACTGAAATGCTGCTTCATTCCTGTATATAGCCTTAACAAGTACAGTCTTAAGTCTCAACTTAATATGCAGTGATGGGAGAACAATTTTGTTCAGATTCAATAGAGGTTCTTCAGCAATATTTTTTTGGTACAGGCACCAGAGATGTTCGTGGAGACCATTCTGTCTGTGTGTATTGTTTTTCTTTTATGTGACCGTCCCATACACAGGTAGCAGCAATACTTAATGTCACCGTCTTGCAAACCCAACAGCATTGCAATGACTCTGAAATCTCCACAAACCAACCATTCATGCTTGTTGTAATTAATACAATTTACAATGGATTTCAACATGGTACAAATTTCTTTGGCTTAGACAACATATGTGACAGGAATGGATGACCTGTAATTACTATTGTGTAACAGTACTGCCTTCAGGCTTGTTTTCGAGCCATTTATAAAGAATCTCCACTAGTCTGGTTTGTATTTAATGTTCAGGTCTTCCAACAAACCATCAGTGTATTGTTGCCTTCAATATTGAATTGAAACTCAAGTTATTCCTGAAGCTCCTGAGATACAAGCACATGTTCTGTTTCAGCAAGGACATTCCACTGCTGCAGTTTTGTGGCCAAGAGTTTGGCTTTACACTTTGGAGGATCTAAATCCCTAATTGGATCACTGAGTTCACATTGTGTAGGTTTGTGTGGTTCTCCAGATAATGATGATGTTGTAAATGTAGGGTCTGTCACTGGCGGGTGATTGCTCGTGAGTCATTGTATTAAGCAGAGCTGCCAAACTGTACTGGAAGCATCCACCTTACTCACTTATGACAGAAGAACCCTTGTCAAAATGCCTTTACATGTAGCTCTTATAATGTCTCATAAGTGTGACTGTGAAATGTAAACACCTTGTTTATGTGTAACCCTGGCTTAGGAGGCAGTTTTAGTCTCGATATTCATGTTCAGCATATCTAAATCTATAAAGCATGGCTACTTATGTTTCTGTAAAAAATAAAAAGTGAAAGTTAATGAATCAGTGTTTACTGTTTATAACTAAGATGTTCTGGGCACACTGACAGTATCTCAACATTTTCTTATTCTGATCTGAAATCACAAATGCAAGTAATTGGGCTGACATTCTCCCCGCATGTAAATCACTACACAACTTTTTATTGGACTTATATTGCAATTACTTCTAAAAGACACAAATGTACACTCTGATAACCTAATAGCTGCTCCATGTGTGTAGTCAGCATCTGAATTATTATGGGAAGTCTTCCAATTTTCTGCCCAATAGTGGAAGTCAAAAGTTCTCCATCCAGATCATTGCAGAATCATCTGAGCCTATAGTTTAAGCTCTCCACACTATCACATAAAAATAAAAAACACCCCTTTGAAGTAGCCAACATGTTTAACAACTTTTTCACAGGTGTGAAAATATGTTACAATCAAACTTTAAGAGCACCCAGGCAAATGAGTATAAAATAAGTGCATGTAGAGGATCAATGTACATCAGTTCTGTTTCACAAGATGAAGTAGCTAAAGCAATAAAAGGACTAAAAAATTCCAAATCGGCAGGTATTGATGGTATACCTACAACAATGTTAAAGAAGAGCGCATCAAACCTAATTGAACTACTCACACATTTATGCGACTGCTCACTTCAGGCAGGCACTTTCCCTGATGTGTTGAAAACATCAAAAGTTATTCCTGTATATAAAAAAGGGGATAAAGACAATGTAAATAACTACAGACCCATCACAATTTCCTCCTGCATCTCGAAAGTACTGGAAAAAGTTATGTATGAGAAACTTATGAAATTTATAAATAAAAACAGCATCCTATGTAATGAACAACATGGATTCAGAAATAAGAGGTCAACGACAATTGCTGTCTATGAGTGCATCAATTCCATCCTAAACCTGATGGACAAAAAACAGGAAACAATAGGAGTCTTTATTGACTTGTCAAAAGCTTTTGACATGGTGGACCATAAAATTCTGCTATCAAAGCTAGAAAGATATGGTATTCGAGGTCTGTCCAACAAGTGGATCGGTTCCTTCCTGACAAATCGTATGCAGCCAGTGTGTGTCAAGCACACAAATATTGAACTAAAAACTGTATCTAATCACTTATCTGACTATAAACAAATAAAATGTGGTGTACCCCAAGGATCCGTATTGGGACCCCTTCTGTTTCTTCTGTACATAAATGATCTAAGCTTAAATATTGATGTACACAAAACAATCATATTTGCAGATGACACTACGATTCTACTAAAAGGAGATGACGATGAACAGTTACAGCAGTAAACACGGTCATGAAACAATTTAGCAGCTGGGCACAGAGTAATCAGCTTGTAATAAACAGTAAGAAAACCATTGCTCTAAAATTCCACAATGTTCCTAACAAGGACATGTTTATCCCATCAGTCTCTATCAATGGCAAACCAGTTGGTAGCAGTACTGAAACCAAATTCGTAGGACTTTGGCTGCAGAGTAACATCAGATGGAATAAGCATATTGAATATCTCAATGCAGAACTGAGCAAAACATGTTGTCTTCTTTGTTTATTAAAATCATGCTGTAGTGAGAAAACAGTACTGAATGCATATCATGCATACTTTCATTCTCATCTTAGATATGGGGTCACCTTCTGGGGAAACACTAAAACAGCTAATAGCACTTTTAAACTACAAAAAAGGGCCATTAGAATCTTGTTTGGGTGCAAGCCTAGAGACTCTTGTAAACCCCTGTTTAAGAAATCTGGTATTCCCCCATTACCGTGTGTATACATTAAGGAAACCCTTTTGTTCCTTAAATTAAATGTAATAGGCAAGGACTGGAGAGTACAAAAAAAACTATGATATACATGAGCACTTTAGCAGACAAAACAGAAACTTACATATGACTCACATCAGCACAGCACTGTGCCAAAAAGGTACTTTTCACATGGGAGTTAAGCTTTATAATAAACTTCCTGAAAACATAAAAGCTATCACTGAGGTTAATACATTTGGAAAATCTCTAAAGTCATATTTACAGCATCACTGCTTTTACTCCATTGAAGAATATTTAAATTTATGAAATGTGTTATATAAATACTTACTTTGCTTTTAATATATTTTTCCCATGTGGAAGTTTCTTTCCATTTTACCTATGTGTAAAGTGTATTATTGTAAGCTTAAATATGTATGCCTTGAAATTACTTTCAGCCTGTTTATTTATAAGTTGACTTGTCCAATGTCTTATGCATAAGCTGCTATGTAGACAACAGGACCAATAAAATACAATCTACAATCCAAGTGTCTCCAAAACAGAGGACTACAATCACTTCTGGAAATGATGTTCCATAATGCTAGTTGCCACACTAGGTGCAACACTAGCTGTCTTCACCATTTCTTCCAGCCACCTGCAAGAACTGAGGATAAGCTCTGAAACCAGGAAGCAGCCATGATTTGGAGCATGCTGCATCCAGTGGACTCAATAATTGCCAGCAAAGATTACTTTACACATCAAAACAGTTCAGTATAATCTATGTACAGATATCAGCAAGAAAAATTGTAAAATATTTATAAAAGATCTTGGCCTCTGTGACAATTACTGTGAGGTAATACAGGCAAAAACAGGGTTGATAAAACCACAAAACTTCAGGTCTACAAACAGGTCTTCTCAGGATGTTAAATATGTATTTTTTCTAGGGCATTCTCAAATCAAACCTGGGACGAAGAACGTATGGGAAACAATGTGATTGCTAAGTTCTCTAAATTCTACACACTGTTTAGTATGTCAACTGCCACACATCTGCTGGCAAACACAGCAACACCTGATGCCATGTGTCCACTGACAACCACATGCACCACTCAGATCTCATTTGAAAAATGGAAAAATATAGTTTCAATTCGTGTGAGTTAGTTACTTAGTTATATTACTTGTTCCATGGATCATGAACACGATTCTTTCATAATGATGTGGAATGTGTCAAAGTACACAAGATTCATTTATCCCAAATAATCATTGTTAGTCTTATATACGGTACAATTGTTAATGCTTACTGTATTTCTTTGGCCTATGTCTAAAAATTCATCTATGGAGTAGAAGGAGTTGTCATTCAAGAATTCCCTTAACTTACTTTTGAATGCCGATTGGTTGTCTGTCAGACTTTTGATATTGTTTGGCAATTGACCAAAAATCTTTGTGGCAGTATAATTCATCCCCTTTTGTGCCAATGTCAAATTCAATGAACAGTAGTGAAGGTCACCCTGTCTCCTAGTATTGTAGCTGTGGACTGTGCTATTAATTCTGAAGTGATCTGGGTTACTAACAACAAATTTCATTAGGCTGTATATATATTGTGAAGCTACTGGAAATATCCCTAATTCTTTAAATAATTGTCTACAAGATGATCTTGGATGAGCCCCAGACATTATTCTGATAACACGTTTTTGTGCAATAAATACCTTATTTCTTAGTGATGAATTGCCCCAAAAGATGATTCCGTAAGAAAGCAACGAATGAAAATATGCATGGTAAGCTAACTTACTGATGTGCTTGTCTCCAACATTTGCAATGACACTAATAGCATAGGTAGCTGAGCTAAATTGTTTCAGTAGGTAGTCAATGTGTGTCTTCCAGTTTAAATTCTGATCAATACAGACACCCAGAAATTTTGAACAATCTGCTTTAGCTAAAGATTTTCCCCCACACTCTATATTTATTTCCGGTGTTATGCCTTTCCCTGTACTGAACGGTATGTACAGTGTTTTTTCAAAGTTCAATGAAAGTCCATTTGCGGAAAACCATCTAATAACTCTTTGAAAAAAAATTATTTGCATTTTCCTCAGCTGATTCTTGCTTTTTAGGCTTGATTACAATACTTGTGTCATCTGCAAAGAGAACCAAGTTTGCATCTTCATGAATATAATTAGGCAAGTCATTGACATATATTAAAAACAATAAAGGCCCCAACACAGAACCCTGTGGTACCCCATTCTTGATACATCCCCAGTCTGAATAATCTGATGCCCTTTGTGTACTATGTGGGTTTACTGTTTCAACCTTCTGCATTCTACCAGTTAAATATGAAGTGAACCATCTGTGTACTGAACCATTCATTCCATAGTACTTCAGCTTATCTAAGAGGATTTCAGGATCCACACAATCAAAAGCCTTAGAGAGATCACAGAAAATCCCAATTGGTGATGTTCTACTATCCAGAGCATTTAAAATTTGATCAGTGAAAGCGTGTATAGCACTATCTGTTGAAACACCTTTCTGAAAACCGAACTGACATTTTGGTAAAACGTTATTCCCACTAATGTGTAAAGTTACTCTTGAGTACATTACTTTTTCAAACACTTTTGAGAAGGATGTCAGAAGTGAAATAGGATGATAATTGTTGACGTCTGTCTTGTCACCTTTTTTATACAAGGGTTTAACTATGGCATATTTCAATCTGTCAGGAAATATTCCCTGATTCAATGAGCTATTACATATGTGGCTAAGAACTCGACTTATCAGGTGTGGACAAGATTTTAGTATTCTGTTGGAGATACCATCAGTTGCATGTGAGTTTTTATTCTTAAGTGAATTTATTATTTTCTTAATTTCAGACGGTGAGGTGGGTAGGATTTCAATTTCATTTGTTTGCACCGGAAATGCCTCTTTCATATAAAGTTCTGCCCTATCTGATGAGCAGCTGGTGCCTATATTTTCCACTACATTTATAAAATGATTATTAAAAATATTTTCAACCTGTGATTTTTCATTTATAAGCTTTTCATTGTGCTTAACAGTAATACTGTTGTCCTGTGACCTTGGTTGCCCTGTTTCCCTTTTAACTATATTCCATATTGTTTTAACTTTGTCATCAGAGGTGCTAATCTCAGACTTGATACACATACTTCTGGATTTTTTTTATAACTTTCCTTAATATATTACAATATTTCTTATAATGGTTGAGCTTTTCTTCATCTCGATTTATTCTAGTGTCTTGGTATAGTTCCCATTTCCGGCTACAAGAAATTTTAATCCCTTTAGTTAGCCATGGTTTTTTATTAAGTTTATTTGAATTATGATTCACTAATTTCTTAGGGAAACTGTTTTCAAATATACCCACAAGTTTATCATGGAATAAGTTAAATTTAACATTTGCATCAGGTTCCCAATAAACATCCTCCCAGTCTACCCTTTTCAAGCTTTCCTTAAATTGTTGAATTGTTATATGGTTAATTGGGCATATTATTATTATTTTTTTTTCACATTACTGTATGGAGCAAAGTCATGAATTGAAAGTAGCTGTGCATCGTGATCAGAAAGCCCATTCTTAATAGGATAGGTGCTTACTTCTTTTAATTTATCTTGATCTATGAAAATGTTATCTATCAGGGTGCTACTGTCTTGTACAATACGAGTAGGAAAATCAATGACTGATGTCAGATTGTAAGAGCAAAGTAATAGTTCAAGGTCGTTCTTCTTGCTTGAGTGTTTAAGAAAATCTACGTTAAAATCTCCACAAATGATAATGTGTTTTCCCTTTTCTGACAGATAACGCAGCAAGAGATCTAGGTTTTAAAAAACATTTGAAAATTTCCAAGTGGGGACCTATACACAGTCACAATTATGAATTTACCACTGTCCAATTTAAGCTCACAAGCGCATGCTTCAATGTGCTGTTCTACACAGAATTTTGCGGTTTCTATGTTTTTAAAACTATGTTCCCCCTTAACATAAATGGCAGCTCCTCCTTTCTCCATATTGTCTCTACAAAAATAAATTGCTAGTTTATACCCATTAATATTTACATTTTCCATTTGTGTAGTTATATGATGTTCAGACAGGCACAGTACATCAACTTCTGTTGTATTTTTAATATTCTCAAAACAAATTATTAGTTCGTCTATTTTGTTCCTTAATCCCCTGATATTTTGGTGAAATATATTAACACAACTGTTTCCTCTACCTTTATTCGAACCATTTATTTTTTTACCATTAAGAGCTGCCTGTCTGGACATCTTGTTCAACCTAAAAAAGGTGCCCCTATGCCCTTTCGGGTCACAGGGGTTTTGCCTTGAGTGCTAGTGGCCCCCTTTAGACGACCTACAATTAAATCAGCTAATCTATCCTTCCCTAGACTATTTAGGTGCAGGTCATGTCGAGTGTATCCCCATCTCCCAATGCTACGAACAGGCACTGTATAAATGCGTGTTTTTGCACTGTCCAGCAGCTGCTCGCTCAACTCTCTGTTAACTCGCCACACAGAAGGGTTAACCGAGGGCTGATCGTAATGCTGCAATACCTCAACAAAACCCACATTCGTACATCCTGTTGCAGCTCCTATTTTATCCAGGACGCAATATATGGCAGCAATAAAAGCTTGTATCACTAAATTGCCCAAGACACATGGATGATAATCAAAATTTTTGTAAAAACTAACAATATTTACAAATGACAATAACTTTTTCTATTACTTTAGGAGAATCAAAATCAGTTGAGAAGCTAAAGAATACAGATTTCGATTTGACTTGCAAATCCTTACTACAGATTATGTTTCCAAATCATTCTCCCTAACCTTGTATGTCTCCAACCTTGCTAACCCAGAAAATTATAGAAAGAACTGTGTTGCCACAATATTCTTCTACTCTCATACAAAATATTAGGCTTCTCATACATGTAATTTATACCAAATTTCATCAAAACTGAAACTGATCGTAAAATATTAATTTTGATTGTTCAATTAAGTGCTGTGTGGAAATATCTTTGATCCCAGAGTAATAATATCAATGAATTACTTTAATTTTCTTTTATATGAAACAAGTGGTATTGTTTAGACTTAGTATTCAGTCATCTGTCTTCATACATGAAGGATCTCCATATCTGTGTTTGTAAGCTAATTGTTTATTATAATCTTATTTTGCAATGCAGTGGCTTATTATTACTTGAATATGTCCACCAAGGATCACTGATTGCTTGTTTAAAGGTATTTTACATTTCAGAAACTTAGTTCCACTGAGGAACGTGAGTTTGGAGATGTGATGAAATACATGTCATCTGTGTACTACCATACATGTAGCTGCAACCGTTCTCACAGAACTTGCAGTATAAATTGTTTGTTAGTTGAAGTCTGATCATTCTTGTTGTGCAATGTGACTTATTTTTTCATGTGGCACTACCTTTTAACATGGTTAACCGTTGCCCAACTTATTGCTTTCCTACAGCAATATCTGTAACTGACTTCATCACAACAGGAAAAATAATAGTAATAGACACAGAGTGGGAATTTATTCAAATCATATCTTAATTCAAAATTAATTACAGTCATTTCAGCTCCCGTGGCACTCTTGTAATATATCCTGATTCCAAACAATTAACCATCTACCTTAACTACCAGAATGATTAATAAGACTTACGAGGGATATATTATAATGGGTGATGGCAAGATTATTGTAAATATTTAATGTACATTTTGTGTCAAGAATTATTGTAATCTGTCTGTCTTGTTTCATTTGCAAGTGGTTAATGCATAATGTTGGAGGAAAACAATCATAGAAAGGGCAAGCGAGCATAGAAAGGGAAAAATATAAAGAAGGAATTGTGGTTTATTCATATCATGACATACATTTGGAATCCATTTAGTTTGCATACAGGAGACATGTCAAAAATTTAATACAGTTACAATTATTTTTACCCCAACCATAAATTATATTGGAGCCTCAAGAAAAACCATAACATTGAAAGAAAAGGAATTACTGATTGTGTTCAGTGTACCAAATAAGGTAATGACAATATTGTCTATTACAATAGCTTATGTATAGAGAGGTTTCAGTTATTGTCAGTACACATTCAACAGTTTTGCTTATCACAGGAGAATAGATAATTTCATTATTATATGGTTCAACAATAACAAATGATGTCACATACAATATGGTTGAATTTGTTCTGGTATAACCACAAGTGCTGGAATGGAGATGACAAACGCAGAGAAGGTAGTGAGAAATCATTGGCCAATGGTACGCAGAATTTTACCACGCCATGCCAGGAGCTCCCCCTGCAAGAAGTGAATAAAAGCGCCTTACCTGCCAGCCTCGGCCACTCAGATCACCTCAGTGTACTGACATTAGTGGAATGTAATTGTGGAGTATGCTACAAGAACAACTAGTTGGGATCCTTATCAGTTACTTGTCTGGATTTTGTCTATAGCAATGACTATTACTGTTTGCATGTTACTTGTGACACGGATGTTTCTCCAGAGTTAAGTATTGTCTATTGCTTTATAGAAATAAAACTACTAATGTTATTTGTTTGAATTGTTGTCTCATATTCCAAAAACGCTGCATCCCTTAGGTAGCCTATTAGTGACAAGTGGGCAAGATCCAATAGAATTCATGTCACAGCAGTGCTTAATAGAACAGCATTGTTTCAGTATTGTAGCTTAGCCATGTTCCACTGCAAGAACATTCTTGCTTAGTAAAGTTAATTATTTCAGTTCTAAATTTATCTAACTTACGTTTTAAGTAATATGAGCAAATTTAGTCGTGTTGTATTGTTATGGTAAAGATAGGAAAACTGAATACAGTGGAACCGGCAAAACAACAAGATACTGCATTTCTTTCTGATCACTGAGTGTGATGAAATAATTGTAGACAATACGAATGATTTAGCATGTGAAGATGAATTATGAGCTGAAAGCGAAGCAATTAATTTTACAGTTAATTTTTTGATTAACACTTTGTAGACCAAGCCCAAGCATATCTCAGGCCACAACTTTATGTTAGAAAGACTGTGCCCAAGTATATATCTGCGAACAATTTTCTTGATGTGTGAGCTATCTATCACTCATAAACAAGACTCATTGCATATGGGAACAATATCTGGGTATCTCACTACCTGTGCCTTCACTGGTATTTCCATCTCATGTCAATTTCTAGCATTATTTCTAAAGAAACATTAATGAATGTAACAGCTGCTGTCACAAATGACTGAACAAATATGATGCCACTAACATATCTGACGAATCACGTACTTGAAGAAGGAATATTCCCTGAATGTCTGAAAATGACAGTTACACTTCCAATCTATAAGAAAGGTGACAGAAAAATGACAAACAATTATAGACCTATATCAATAGTTCCCATTATATCAAAAGTAATAGAAAACTGCATATATATCCAAATTTACAATTATTTTGGAAGTGATAAATTATTGAGTAAAAACCAGTTTGGCTTTCGATCTGAACTATCGACAACCAAAGCATTTGAATGCCTCCTTAGTAATATATATGAAGGACATGAAAACAAAAAACTCACTTGTGCTACACTGTAAGATTTAACAAAGGCCTTCGACTCAGTCACACATGAAACAATGATAAAAAACTAGAGCATTATGGTATTGTAGATAAACCATTACAATTTTTTCAATCATACTTAAGCAATAGGGTACAATTATTAAAAACAAACTATCAAAAGTAAACACTCATGAAAGTAAATAGAGGAATTGCACAAGGCTCAGTGCTTGGCCCTTTCCTGTTCATTGTTTACATCAATGACTTCTCAAATTATATGCCATGCAACAATGTACTGTATGCTGATGATATGACACTAATAACAGATGGAGAATATATGGAAGATGTCATAGAATACAACAAAGTAGTAACTGAAATGAGCAGTGACTGGTGCAGAGCCAACCTTTTATCAATAAACAAATTGAAAACTTAAGAAATTTACTTCACCCTGAAACCAACTGAACAGAATACAAAACATGTCAAGTTACTAGGTTTACATATAGATCAAAAACTTACATGGGACAGACACACAAATTATCTATGTGGCAAATTTCCTTGAACTCTCTTTCTATTACACAAGCTGAGACACGTTATCAATAAAAATCTACTAATCTCTACATACTTAGCTTTTTTCTATTCACAACTGCAATACGGGGTACTTCTTTGGGGCAACTCAGTGGGTTCAAGTACCATCTTCAAGTGGCAGAAGAAAGCAGTCAGGTGCATTTTAGGGCTAGCACCAAGACAAAGTTGCAAAAATAATTTTAAAGAACTAAAGATAATGACACTATCTAGTATATACATTTATAATTGTTTAATATATGCTAAAGAGAACATAAAGAACTTTAATTTAAGATCTGAAATGCATGTTCATAATACTCGAAATAATAGTAACATAGACCTTCCATACACAAGGCTGACATTTACACAAAAGAGCCATAAACACCTTAGCTTGAAATTTTATAACAAACTCCCAAAGGCTGTGAGCGAACTACCAATGAATAAGTTAAAGCAAACAATAGAAGTGTGGCTCAAATGTATGCCATATTACTCACTTGATGAGTTTCAAAACAGTGACACAAAAGAGATATGCTACATGAAACAAAAAACTGCCATATGAATTATACCTATGTGTTTGTGACAGTAATGTACCAACAAAGACTTTTTACATAGATACATAAGATGTACCATAAATATATCTTGAAACTATTGTATAATTAACTGTTATGATTTATTATTATTATTATTATTATTATTATTATTATTACTACTATTGTGAATGAATAATTGTTGTATTATAAATATTACTTTAGCATGCATATCTGCTTGCCCTGCACAGGAACAATTATGTACAATCATAATTATTGTAATTAAAAAGAAATGTATTGAACACACTGCCGATGCCAATTGTATGGAAAACATACTGAAAGGCAAATAAAGATTCTACTCTATTCTATTTCATGTGTGTACTCATTAGGTTTCACAGGTTGTCATAATTCTGGTACAAATTCACCATGTTTGGGAGTGAACAAGATATTTTGGAAGCTCAGTAGGAATAAATTGCTCAATAACTCACCTCATACTATTTTTTGGAAGGATAATTGTACTTTCTGTTGCTATTATTTTCAAATTTGTAATTTATCAAAGAACTAAAGTAAATATGAAAACTAAATCTTGAAGCATGGTATTTTTTTAAGTATATATTACTTTTGAATGTACATCAATTACAGAAGTGCCAATAACACTTTAAATAATGGCATGTATGGTCGGTTTCCTAGGCCTGTCCTTCTAAGAGGTTGCTCTCCAACTAGTTTCAGATATTCAAGGGCATTATTTACTGATTCTAACAATCCCATTCTATCAGTAATGGATATAAAGTACTTGTTAAATAGATTTGCCCCACTATGCCCATTGGTTACTAATGTGTCATCTACCCTTAGTGCTATTTGCTCCTGTTCCTTTCTGGTTCTACCGGTCTCCTCTTTTACTATATCCCATATTGTTTTTATTTTGTTCCCTGACATTGCTATCTTCTTCTCGTAGTGTATTTTTTTAGATGTCTGAATTACTTTTTTAAATATTTTACAGTATTCCTTGTATTTAGCTAAATCATCAGCATTGGAGCTATTCTTGGTCGACAGATACATTTTCCTTTTTGTCTTACAAGAAATCTTTATTCCTTGTGCGATCCATGGTTTTATTATAGACTGCTGTTTAATTTGAGTAACTTTTAGAGGAAAACAGTTTTCAAACATGGTACTGACATTGTTCATGAATGTGTTATATTTTTCATTTTCAGGAAATGTGTTTTTCAGATACTGCACTACTCCTCCAGTACAGTGAATCAGTGTTCCATCATGTAGCAGGAACATTTTCCACTGCTCTAAGGTCATTGTGACGAAGTAAGCTGGGATAATCTTAATTCCACTCTTGTTTTGTCATCTGCATCCTTAAATTCATTTTGTTACTTTTAACTAATTATCATTAACATACATGAAAATAATCTACATTTCCATAAGAGAGAAAGACTGGCCCTCAGTTTTAAAGTAAATAACATCAGATCTAATTTTGTGCTTAGTTTTATGGATGTAATTCATTTTCTAATTTATCTTGACAATTCCTATTTAGTATCATTTGTTATAGGGTGAAATCAGTGATTGTTTGGTAACTTAAATTCTATTGTTGACATACAAACAAATATAAGTTCTGTAATAATTGTAAACATTTGGAAGATGAAATGCTAGTAATCTTAAAGTATCTAATTGGATCTATTCAAAAACATGTTGGCAAAGCCAGCCTTAATTAGTCCCAAAGTAATTAACAGTTTTGTTAAAAGTATTGTTTGCATAAATATATTTGTTAATTTCACGATTTAAACAAATAATTTAGCATAACCCTTGTAGTTGAAGAAACTGCTAAAAAGAACCAATTTTTCAATGTATTCAGTTAATTTAATGAGTTAATTTTTAATTGTAATTTCTGTAAATTTTTTTCGAACAATGTGTAGTTTCAGTACCGATTATTGTGATGATATATAAGGGCCCGATTTTTGGTCACAAGACAGTCAGTCCATGGCCGAGTTTCAGACGAGAAACCTGTGCTGGTTATTACAACAACAATGCTTCAAATATACTGTGGAATAAGTGTTAAACAATTAGGTCGTGTGTAAAAACAGTGACAGTGTCTGCTACATATGTACCTGATTATTCTTCAAGAACTGTGAACTTTGTGGATAGGTTTTACTGCTCGTAAATGTTCAACAGGAAACTGTTGTACCAGCATGTGCATGATTTGCCCACTAACTATTAATAAGGCTTATCCAAAGTTAAACGATAGTGCACTGGCCATATAACTGTGTATTTTTGGGTGGTTGTGAATGGTGAAATTAAAGTACTGAAAAACGTAAGTGTGCATCTGTCGGCTACATAATTTAAAGTAGTCAGTGTCGGAATCCACAAACATAGTACGTCGACACCGAGGACAACAAATGAATAATTAAAAGCAGGTGGGACTGCCACATCATGTCTTCCAAAAGTGCAGGTAGATCTTCTATCAGGAAATGTGCATATACTATGGCTGTCATGCAGTTTGGCATGAATGTACAGGGTCTGTCAGCAAGTCATCAATCATACCACACTAGACATTCACTGAGAAGCTAACTTGGAATTTTGTTTCCCTGCTGTCATGTGGGTTCTCGATTGCCCATGTATGAGAATTTTGGGTGTTCATGATACTGTTGCATGTAATTGTAGCCTCATCTGTAAGTAAAGTGTATTGCATGATGTCTCTGCGTACAACCAACCATTCACAAAATTGTTGTCTGCTTACTTAGTCACCTCAGAATGTAACATATGCCACATTTGCATTTGTGGAATATTGAGCTGATGGCTAATGCACCACATACTGGTGGTGGGACTCTGTTGTACCATTGCAATAATGTCTTCCCTTTCCTCAGTGGACTGGATGGCCTCATGTTCTGATATTACATGTACACTGAGTAGTGTTCCAGATGCATGTAATGTTTGAAAAGCCCTGGGAAATACCCTGGCTCAGGCGGTTCGCCTGTCAGGGAAATGTCTCTAGTATGTCACAGCTACATGGGCACTGCCATTACAGTACCTGTACACAAAAAAAATGTCTCCATACTCTGTTGGGTGAATATATGGTGTTCATGGGCACAATGGACTTGGTCAATTAAACAACACTCAAGCGTTATTTGCACATGACCTCACAACTGCTCACTGATTCTACCCACTGGATACACTTGCAGCTATTGCCTCAGTGCAATGTCACAGTGTTTCTGCCACCTACTGCAGAACCCCCAAACCTCTTATAGGGTGGTTCAGTTATCTGTCCCACCACTATTCTATCCTCCACAGTCCCTACACAGTATTTTGGTAAATTGTATTCACACTGGTCTTCATATTCATTCCAGATGTGTGTAGTCTTCTATCTGATCCAGTTCTCTAATGATTGTATATTGGACCATATTCACATGATTTTTTGGTTTATTTTCATATGTAGACTCACCTCATAAATTATGTGATATTCCTCCTGAATCACCCTGTACATCAATGACTTTCCAGAAAGTTATATATTAAAAACAAAGAATCTAAGACTTACCAAGCGCGAAAGTGCCGGTAGATAGGCACAATAAATAAAACACACACATAGAATTTCGAGCTTTCGCAACCGGCGGCTGCTTCGTCAGGAAAGAGGGAAGAAAAAGGAAAGATGAAAGGATGTGGGTTTTAAGGGAGAGGGTAAGGAGCCATTCCAATCCCGGGAGCGGAAAGACTTACCTTAGGGGGAAAAAAGGATAGGTATATACTAGCCACACACACACATATCCATCCATACATATACAGACACAAGCAGACATATTTAAAGGCAAAGAGTTTGGGCAGAGATGTCAGTCGAGGCGGAAGTGCAGAGGTAAAGATGATGTTGAATGACAGGTGAGGTATGAGTGGCGGCAACTTGAAATTAGCGCAGATTGAGGCCTGGTGGATAACGAGAAGAGAGGATATATTGAAGGGCAAGTTCCCATCTCCGGAGTTTGGATAGGTTGGTGTTGGTGGAAGTATCCAGATAACGCGGACAGTGTAACACTGTGCAAAGATGTGCTGGCCGTGCACCAAGGTGTGTTTAGCCACAGGGTGATCCTCATTACCAACAAACACTATGTGCCTGTGTCCATTCATGCGAATGGACAGTTTGTTGCTGGTCATTCCCACATAGAAAGCGTCACAGTGCAGGCAGGTCAGTTGGTAAATCACGTGGGTGCTTTCACATGTGGCTCTTCCTTTGATCGTGTACACCTTCCGGGTTACAGGACTGGAGTAGGTGGTGGTGGGAGGGTGCATTGGACAGGTTTTACACCGGGGGCGGTTACAAGGGTAGGTGCCAGAGGGTATGGAATGTGGTTTGGGGATTTCATAGGGATGAACCAAGAGGTTACGAAGGTTAGGTGGACGGCGGAAAGACACTCTTGGTGGAGTGGGGAGGATTTCATGAAGGATGGATCTCATTTCGGGGCAGGATTATAGGAAGTTGTATCCCTGCTGGAGAGCCACATTCAGAGTCCAGTCCCAGGAAGTATCCTGTCACAAGTGGTGCACTTTTAGGGTTCTTCTGTGAGAGGTTCTGGGTTTGAGGGGATGAGGAAGTGGCTCTGGTTATTTGCTTCTGTACCAGGTCGGGAGGGTAGTTGCGGGATGCGAAAGCTGTTTTCAGGTTGTTGGTGCAATGGTTCAGGGATTCAGGACTTGAGCAGATTCGTTTGCCACGAAGGCGTAGGCTGTAGGGAAGGGACCGTTTGATATGGAATGGGTGGCAGCTGTCATAATGGAGGTACTGTTGCTTGTTGGTGGGTTTGATGTGGACGGATGTGTTAAGCTCGCCATTGGACAGATGGAGGTCAACGTCAAGGAAAGTGGCATGGGATTTGGAGTAGGACCAGGTGAATCTGATGGAACCAAAGGAGTTGAGGTTGGAGAGAAAATTCAGCAGTTGTTCTTCACTCTGAGTCCAGATCATGAAGATGTCGTCAATAAATCTGTACCAAACTTTGGGTTGGCAGGCTTGGGTAACCAAGAAGGCTTCCTCTAAGCGACCCATAAATAGGTTGGCTTACGAGGGGGCCATCCTGGTACCCTTGGCTGTTCCCTTTAATTGTTGGTACCTACTTCCTAAAATTCACAAACCCAAACATCCCGTAGCTGGTTACCAAGCCCCTATAGAACGTATCTCTGCCTACGTACATCAACACCTTCAACCCATTACATGCAGTCTCCCGTCCTTCATCAAAGACACCAACCACTTTCTCAAACGCCTGGAATCCTTACCCAGTCTGTTACCCCCAGAAACCATCCTTGTAACCATTGATGCCACTTCCCTATACACAAATATCCCGCACGTCGAGGGCCTCGCTGCCATGGAGCACTTCCTTTCATGCCGATCACCTGCCACCCTACCTAAAACCTCTTTCCTCGTCACCTTAGCCAGCTTCATCCTGACCCACAACTTCTTCACTTTTGAAGGCCAGACATACCAACAACTAAAGGGACCAGCCATGGGTAACAGGATGGCCCCTTCTATGCCAACCTATTTATGGGTCACTTAGAGGAAGCCTTCTTGGTTACCCAAGCCTGCCAACCCAAAGTTTGGTACAGATTTATTGACGACATCTTCATGATCTGGACTCACAGTGAAGAACAACTCCTGAATTTCCTCTCCAACCTCAACTCCTTTGGTTCCATCAGATTCACCTGGTCCTACTCCAAATCCCATGCCACTTTCCTTGATGTAGACCTCCATCTGTCCAATGGCCAGCTTCACACATCCGTCCACATCAGACCCACCAACAAGCAACAGTACCTCCATTATGACAGCTGCCACCCATTCCATATCAAACAGTCCCTTCCCTACAGCCTACGCCTTCGTGGCAAACGAATCTGCTCCAGTCATGAATCCCTGAACCATTACACCAACAACCTGAAAACAGCTTTTGCATCCCGCAACTACCCTCCCGACCTGGTACAGAAGCAAATAACCAGAGCCACTTCCTCTTCCCCTCAAACCCAGAACCTCTCACAGAAGAACCCTGAAAGTGCACCACGTGTGACAGGATACTTCCCAGGACTGGATCAGATTCTGAATGTGGCTCTCCAGCAGGGATACGACTTCCTAAAATCCTGCCCCGAAATGAGATCCATCCTTCATGAAATCCTCCCCACTCCACCAAGAGTGTCTTTCCGCCATCCACCTAACCTTCATAACCTCTTGGTTCATCCCTATGAAATCCCCAAACCACCTTCCCTACCCTCTGGCAGCTACCCTTGTAACCGCCCCCGGTGTAAAACCTGTCCAATGCACCCTCCCACCACCACCTACTCCAGTCCTGTAACCCGGAAGGTGTACACGATCAAAGGAAGAGCCACATGTGAAAGCACCCACGTTATTTACCAACTGACCTGCCTGCACTGTGACGCTTTCTATGTGGGAATGACCAGCAACAAACTGTCCATTCGCATGAATGGACACAGGCAGATAGTGTTTGTTGGTAATGAGGATCACCCTGTGGCTAAACATGCCTTGGTGCACGGCCAGCACATCTTTGCACAGTGTTACACCGTCCGGGTTATCTGGATACTTCCACCAACACCAACCTATCCAAACTCCGGAGATGGGAACTTGCCCTTCAATATATCCTCTCTTCTCGTTATCCACCAGGCCTCAATCTCCGCTAATTTCCAGTTGCCGCCACTCATACCTCACCTGTCATTCAACGTCATCTTTACATCTGCACTTCCGCCGCGACAGACATCTCTGCCCAAACTCTTTGCCTTTAAATATGTCTGCTTGTGTCTGTATATGTATGGATGGATATGTGTGCATGTGTGTGTGTGTGTGTGCGCGTGAGTATATACCTATCCTTTTTTCCTTCTAAGGTAAGTCTTTCCGCTCCCGGGATTGGAATGACTCCTTACCCTCTCCCTTAAAACCCACATGCTTTCATCTTTCCTTTTCCTTCCCTCTTTCCTGACGAAGCAGCCGCCGGTTGCGAAAGCTCAAAATTCTGTGTGTGTGTGTTTGTGTGTTTTATTTATTGTGCCTACCTACCGGCGCTTTCCCGCTTGGTAAGTCTTGGAATCTTTGTTTTTAATATATTTTTCCCATGTGGAAGTTTCTTTCTATTTTATTTACTTTCCAGAAAGTGTAAGACATGGAGAAATAACTGTCTTTGCTGATGATAGCGACATGATTGTCATTGGTAAAACAACAGAACTCCTAATAGAGAAGGCAAATGAAACTCTCAAGCATATTTACATTTGTGCAGTACCGGTATGTAATGAATTAACATTGGACATATAGAAAACAAACAGTGTCATCAGCATGTGGGTTCTAACATCAGTTTGTAACAGCCAGTGTCTTTTAGTGACATACTATTCCTACATACACTTAATTATTACCTATGGGTTTCTTTTCTGTGGGCTAAAGGCACACTTATGGCTGCAAGAATAATAACCAAAAGTAATAGACAGACTCACTTTAAAGAACTATTTAAAAAGAACCTGTGTATCTTTACTGTACAAAGTGTGTACATCTACCAATCTATTCTGCCATCAGGGAAAACATTAGTAAGCATTTTACAACAAGTTCTATATATAATCATGGAACAAGATATAGTTCAAACTTAACATTTACCAATGAAAATCAATAACAAAAACCTCAAAACAGCATTTACTATCAAGGGATAAAATTGTACAATAAACTACACCAAGGAAATGAAAAAGATTACTAAAATTCATCTATTTAAAAAGGCAGCTAAAGTTCACCTCAAAATTAATACATGCTTCACAATTATAGCCTACTTAGAGGACACAGAATAGGGGTCAACAACAATAGAAGACTGCTGCAATATCCTGACACATTACAAGGCATGGTCACAAGTAAATCACATACCGAGATCTATAGGGCACTATACTAACGTCTTGTTATTCTCCCAAGCTCATCACAGAAGATGCTGACTCAGTTTTCCAGACAGACTCAATGGAGATATGCATGGAGCACAGTAGCATGTTTGTGTGTCTGTTTTCAAAAGAGACTGAAGAAAGTGCTTAGGGCACAACATCATGTTCATGGCCCTGGAACACCATTGGGATATAGAGTCTGTGCAGTGATGTTTAATGTTATTAGTTACTTTATGCAAATTGTATGTAATCTAAGGAGTACTTTACAATACGGCCCAACCAAATAAGGCAATGGCCATCCTGATTTCGCTTTTCTTAAATCATTTTAGGCAAATGCTATGATAATACCTTCAGCGAGGCCAAGGTCAATCACCTGTCCTGTTGTTGTGAAAACATACCTGTAAATTCTGTGTGTGTGTGTGTGTGTGTGGATACTTGGGGTATTTATTTTCATTCTCTTATGGTGACAAATCCTATGTATTTTGTGTTGATCCTTAGATGAATAAATAAATAAATAAATAAATAAATGTTTCCTAAATAAATTTTTCCACTCGCCAACCCTGTAACAGTCTTCTGTACTGTGTTAAGTGCTTTTCATGCATTCCTACCCAGACTGTAGACAGAAGTAGCTCAGTGTTTACTCTGCCAGAAGCTCAGCCTCATTAATAATATTTGTGAGTCTTGTACTGTCCACAGCACATCTTATTCTGAGCAAAATGTTGTGTGTCATAAACACATGCAGTAGCATCTAGCAATTGATAGTCCTCAAAAATTACTTACTGAGTTTTGTATTGAGAATGTGTCTGCAGAATATTCTGACTTATTTGCCTCCAACTCAGGATGTGCCAAGCATTTCACAGCACAAATTACAATGACTTCATCCACAGTTAGCTTAGACTTGTCCTATCTCTTACAGCTTACACAAAGGTGTCAGGGCTGAACTAGCAATCCCGCCATCTTTCAATACTATTTAGGGAAACTTATTCAACCTACTCCTATGTGTGTGTCAGTGATGGCTTGTAACACCTGAGAACACTTGACAAACCTAAATCTATTGTTTGCTACACTATGTCAAGCAGGATTAAAATGCAACTTACAAAAGAACCAATTTTTTCAGTCAATAAATGGCATAAGCAGGGTTTGTCATAGATAAACAAGGTATCTTCTTTATATATTACTAAATTAAAGCCCCTGTTTGTTTAGCTGATAGTACGTGAATTTCAGGAACTACTGGAAGGACTTGACATGGTTTTGAAGGATTCCGTATATAATCCACTAGCCTTTCCCCTGCAGCTTCTCTTGCAGGTATGTGTGGTACATAAATGCACACGTCTCTTCTTCCCCACCCTCTCTGTGCCCATCTTTCCCTCTCCCCATCTCTCTGCCCATCTCCTTCTCACCCCTCTCTCTGTCCATCCCTTCCTTCCCCCCACTTCAGCAATATCTCCCTCCACCCTTCCTCTGCCCATAGTGTTCCCTTCCCTCTCTGTTCATCTACTACTCCTGCCCCATCTTCCTGTCTATCTTCTCCTTCTCTGCCCATCTATTCCAATTCATACTCTCTCTGTCAATTTCCACCTCTTCCCCCTCACTGTACATCCCCTCCACCCTCTCTCTGTCCATACCCTTCTCCCCTCTATGCCTACCTCCTTCCTCTTTGCCTTTTCCATCCAATACTTTCCAAATGTCTCCAGCATTTCCCCCTCCTCCTCTCTTTCTCTACCCCTCTACTCCTCTTGCCTCTCTGTACACCTCCTCCTCCCTCTCCCTGTCCATACTCTCCTCTCCTCTCTTTATGTCCACCTTCTGTTTCTCCACATTCTCTCTGGCCATCACCTTATCCCCCTCTACTTATCCATCTTCCCATCCTCCTCTCTCTATGCCTCCTCTCCTCTCTGACTATCCCCTACCACCACCTCTCTGTCTGTCCATCCACTCCTGCCCTTTCTCTCTGTCCACCTCCTTCTCTATCCATTTCAATCTTCTCACACACAACCCATCCACACGCGTAGCCCCTGAAAAAGAAGCTGATAAAGCAGGCCAATATTATTCCCACAATACACCTCTCATGCAGAGCAGCTATTTGGGGGAACGGGGAGGGGTGTAAACATGGTTTTTTGCCCATGATGTATAAGCTTGCTCTGAAAAGTAGCAGGTCAGTAAGGAAGGCCAACACGTGTCACGCAAGGTAGCGTACATGTTGGGAGCTAGGAAGCAATTTCTGGTCACTGACGTGTAGGCTGCCCTGGACAGTAGAGCAATAAGGCTGGCTGATACTATTGCTCCACAGAACATACCTATCATGGATAAGGCAAGCGGCAAACAGGAAATGAAGAGAAAGAGAGGTAGAGGTTATAAAACCCACAGTGGTGATACTCATAAAATTTACCTGTTTGTGTGCAAAACTACATTGAAATTAATCCAGGGGTTTAGGAGGAGATCCCAGATCCACTAACACGCATACATGCTGCTTTTTATATACACTAGCCTTTTCCCCACGGCTCCAACTGTGCACATGTATGTCACATATAATGCTCATTTCTCTTAGTCAATCTCCTCCTCTCCTCTCTTTCTGCCCATCACTTCCTCATCCCCCTATATGTCTACCTCATCCTCCTACATCTCTTTGTCCTTCTCCTTCCCTCATTCTATCCATCTTGTCCTCCACCCTATCTATCTGTCCATCTCCTCCTCCTGCTGCATCTATGCCTTTAAACCTCCCCCTGTCCCTCTCTCCCAAGCCATCCCCTCCTGGTGCCCAGCATCCCTATCCATCCCCTCCTGCCCCTTCTCTCTATCTCCTCTTTTATCCCTCTCAACCTACCCCCAGCCATGTCCACCTGCACATGTAGCCCCTGAAAGAGAGGTTAATAAAGGGGGCTGGTGCTACTTCCACTACATGCCTCTCATGCAGTGCATGTCAAAGGCTTGGAAACCTTTTGTGTGAACGATGTGTAGGCTGCCATGCAATGCAAGCCGATGAAGTAGGCTGTTACTGCTCACGCACAATATGCTTGTTGCACTCTATAGCCTACATGGTGGGATCTGGGAACCCTTTCCTTGCTCCTGACATGTAGACTACCCTGCAAAGCAGATCTATAAAGCAAGTCGATACTATTCATATACAATGCACCTGTCATGCAGCCTATACAGCAGGGGCTATTTTAAAAAAAAAAACATGTCTGTGGCTCCATAAATATTAGGGCTACAGTGTTATAAACCCCCTATGTTGGTCTTCCTGGGTCATGGAGTTTGTGTGTTAAATTTGGACCACTGTGGTCGAGAGTCTTGTAAGATGTTGTTACACATACATACGTATACTTAGCTTTATATGTACACTAGCCTTTTTGTCATGGCTTTGTCCACAAACACGTTAGGTGCAACATTACCTACACATCGTCCCCTGTGTCTATTTCCAGCTCTTCCTCTGTCCACCTCATCTTCCCCCCTCTGTCTCCTGCTCCCCACTTTCTCTGTCCATTCGCTCCTCTCCCATTTCTCTGTCCATCTCCTCTTCCCCCTCTCTGTGGCATCCACCTGCTCCTCCTCCACACTCTCTGCCTGTCTCCACCTCCCCCACACTCTGTCATTCTCCTCCTACCTGCCTCTGTCCCTACCCTCCTTCCTGCTTCTGTTTATCCATCCCCTCCTGCCTCCGTCATTCCCTACCCGTCCCTCCATCAAGGCTGATAAACAACACAACATGTATGTCATACAGGGCAGCCTACATGTTGGGACTGGAAAACTGATTATTTCCCCCCGATATATAGGTAGCCCTGCAAAGCAGGTCGATCAGGCAGCCAGTACTCTTCCCACACAATATGCCTACAATGCAGGGCAAACTATATGCCAAACAATTACTAACAAAGAGATAGAGGGGCTGGCCAGTACTTACCTCAGCTCAGTACAGCCGATAGAGACACAAAAAACAACCGAAAATTTAAGCTCCTAGCTTTCGGAAAAAAAATGTTCCTTCATCAGGGAGGAGAGAGGGGAAAGAAAGGGAAGAAGGGAAAGTGGATTTAGTTACTCACAACCCAGGTTATGAAGCAACAGGGAAAGGAAAACAGGGAAGGTAGCAAGGATGGAGGCATGGTTGTCAGAGGGAAGCCAAAGATCTTTGGCTTCCCTCTGACAACCATGCCTCCATCCTTGCTACCTTCCCTGTTTTCCTTTCCCTGTTGCTTCATAACCTGGGTTGTGAGTAACTAAATCCACTTTCCCTTCTTCCCTTTCTTTCCCCTCTCTCCTCCCTGATGAAGGAACATTTTTTTCCGAAAGCTAGGAGCTTAAATTTTCGGTTGTTTTTTGTGTCTCTATCGGCTGTACTGAGCTGAGGTAAGTACTGGCCAGCCCCTCTATCTCTTTGTTAGTAATTGTTTCACATCTTTATATGAGATTTTCCATTAATTAGTTAAACTATATGCCAAGCACTGGATAACATGTGTTTGTGTGCATCTCCACTCCTGTGCGAGCTAGGAGGTTACAAATCCCACAGTGCTGATACCTGCTAGGCCTGATATTTCTGTGCCAAGGAAACTTTCTATCCTTATGAGAAACTCTGTTTAGACGAATCTCTGATGCTGTTCAAGGATCATCTGAAAATAAAGCAATATATTCCAGCAAAGGGAAGTATGTTTGGAATTAAAATTTTTGTAATTTGCGATTGCAAGACAAATTATATATTGGATTTTATCATTTATGTTGGCGCACAGAGAGGCATTGACAATCGTGGTATGGGAGTGTCTCGAAATACAGTAGCCACATTGCTGCAAACTTACTTGGAGAAAGGACATACACTGTTTGTCAACAAGTGGTAGACCAGCCCAGATCTATTTTGTCAGTTGTACGACAGAGCGACAAACACATGTGGTGCAGTTAATCGAACAAGGAAGGAAATGCCAGCAATGAAGGAGAAATTGAAGAAAGGAGAAATAACTTCTCGATCTTTAGAATCAGGTAAGGTAATTGTTCTGAAGTAGCATGACAAGAAGGAAGTCTGGATGTTATCAAAATACCACAAAGCTGAAATGCATCTGACTTCAAAAAGAGATTGGAAGAGTGGTGATCAGAACATGAGACCGAGTGTGGTAATAGATTACAATAAATCAGCAGGACTAGTCGACCAAAGTGACATGCTAATAAAAACAGTGGACAATACATGGAAGTCGTCTAAGTGGCACAGGAAATTGTTTTTGCACATTTTGGACATGGCAATATTCAATGCCTTTCGCTTATACCAGAAATATGGGACGAAAATGAAGTACAAAAAGTTTCATTTCAATGTAATTAGAGAAAGTTTTGCAACTTTTTACATCAATTTCAAGAGAGCAGGTGGTGCTAAATGTCAAGAGTACTCTACAAGACTAAATGTGATGACACATTTACCAGATCAGAGGGAAAAGTACAAGACATGCATAGTCTGTGCTCAAAATGGTGTTAGGAAACAAACTAAGCTGTGCTCTAAGGAATGCAATGTAACTCGTTGTGCTTATCCGTGCTTCAAAACTTATCACACACAATTTCAGCAATAAAAAACTGTTAAACCTTGTTTTGAGAGGATGTAGAAGTATATCACTATAGTAAATGTCTTTATTTGTATATACATTATAATAAAAATGCACCTCACTTGAAAATGAAGTGTAAATATTGTAAATAAATACCCCCAATTCTTCCAAAGCCAGTCCAAAGGCCAGAACAAAATATTTTCTGGGGCATGGCAACATCTTTGGCATCACACAAATAACACTCCCAGTGCTGGTTACCCTCCAGTAATCTCCAAGTATAACACACAGCCCTGAACATGGCACATTCCGCTCTATTGATGGTGCAGATGTCTCTGTAGTTAAGCATACTGTGAGCCAAATGCAGTAATGTGTAGGAGTAACATTCCAGTTGGTTAAGGTGTTCTGGGTATACTTTCCCTAACACATCACTTCTCACTACATTAGTACTCAGAACATGCTGGCCAACCAACTATGGACAAAATATTTTCCTCTGATCATCCCAGATCTAATGTGCGCAAATGGGTCTGTACGCCATAAGATGAAGAACACCATTAAAGTTGTGTGTGGTGGACTGGCAGACACAGCCTGGGCTGTACCTCTGGAGAAATAGACATGTTGACCATACTCTAAGTGGACTCTTAGATGTGTCAAGAGGGGTAATGCTCATGAATGGGAAATCCCAGTATTTGCCCTACAGCTTCATTACTGTTTCCTTATATGCCAATCTTGTACTGCGTGGTCTCATCTTACTGCCGCACATTCCCATACTGAAGATTGCCATTTCTCTACCCTATTGATGCATTTGCACAAAAACTATACAGCTTTGATGCTACTGCACAATCTCATATTGTGGTGTGGTCGTGGAACATTGATAACAGTAAAGTTGAGTGTGAAACGATCCATTGATTGTCTGTTTTTATGGTGCGAGACATGCATGTACAGCTTACAGTAGTGAAACCATCGTCTTCAGGCCTACAACAGATGTAAAGAGGATAACAATCATGTCCGGTAGTAATATCTGTGAGTAGTGGTCTTGGATATTTTTTAGTACATTGTCTTGCATGCAGGGTGAATTTATGTACCCACACAGTCCTTGAATCATATGTTGTGTGACCAGTTTGTAGAGTGGTGAATTGTATGTATGGCCCGGTACTTCGGAGGAAATGACGTCACCAATACTGGATGGGTAGATTCTGTTTACTAACCATTGTAGGTTATGGGAGTGTGGTAGTCCATTAGTCTATGTTTTTGCCACTCAATGGTGTATACCCAACAGTGCACTGGGCCAAATATGTTGTCCCTTATTATAATTTAATTCAGGTTCAACTGCTTTTGATGGAATACCCATGCTACAACATCATGGCGATCACTGGAAGCTTGGCAGTGTGTAAGCAAAAGCATGATCCTGGGCCACTGGCAGTTGCAAGTAAATGTGATAAACAGCTCTTGGTGGCCACATTTCATAACATTCATCAAGGCATCCTGTGTATGTTCATACATCTGGCAGGGCAACCAGTGAACATAGCTGGCAGAATTACTGTTGCACCAACATTGTCAGTATTTCCATCTTTTACAGTGTATCCTTAAGGTATACATAGTGTTCAACATGCAAATGTCACTGATGCTGGCATACACATCCACCAGAAATTGTTCCAATAATTGGTGGCAGTTTAATAATTAGTTGCAGATATCAGAGTGAAACATAACATGGTATGAATAGAATTCCACTGCAGTCATCTTCTTTGGCCTGGTCTCACTGGAAAATAAGTCAATGGGCAAGGGGCCAGAATGGTATCAATCAACTCATCAGGGTAAAATGAGGGGGTTATGCAGACTGTCATAGAATCGGTACAATTCGGATATGTGTGTAACCCCTGCACTTTGTTGGTGCAGAACGATATCCCAACTGTTAGTGTCATGTACGAATATGATGACTGCAATATTGGGCAACTGGGATTGAAATGACGTTTGTGCTCCCCTTGTGGTAAATTTTTGGATCATATAACTAATCTGTACTCAACATTCGACATATGTTTTAAGGCAGTTTTAAATTGTGAAATTATTCTGTCATGTGTGTACAGCATTTTTTGTAATATAATGAAGATCTCATGATGTATACAAGGGTTCCATCTGCACTGCCCGTCTGCTTCAAGGATCTCATTACCTAACAAATACAGTTGTAGTTGTTTGGGTGCATTGCCTACAAGCAGCAACATCTGCCCTATCTGGTGATATATCTGCCCCTGAATTTTGAAAGTGTTGCTCATTGTGGTGTGCATACATGGTGCTGTTGTACTGAATGACATCATCTGGAACACTCCATTACATTTTAGCATCTGCCATAAGAAATGTCTCAACTGCAGCATGTCCCTTCATGTCAATACATGTAACTCAGCTGGTGGTGGAATGAGATTTGATCATTTTAACTTTGCCATTCCTACAACAACTGAGAGATGTTTGGGCAGAAAACCATTTTGAGATGCAATGTGCATATAATGCTGACCTATTACCCAAACAAATAGCTGGTATCTCTGCATATGTCTCACAAGGTACATAATGATAGGCTGGTATAGAGTGGAGAGGTAGCTTGTTTGTGGGGAGTGTACTGTCTTAACCGCTGAAGCCTCACAGCACAATCATCAACATGCTAGAACATTCTGCATGTTTCTGCAGATGTTCACTTCTGTGGATGACTTTGTTCCATGTCCTCAGGTCATTCCTGCACATGTCATGGAGTACACTCTGGCTGTGTAACGGCAATGGATGTAATGCACTTGCAGTGATGTACTGATGGTCATCACTTCAGAATCAACACAACATAGTCTGTGAAGGACAGGAATGATGGGCATATGCTGGGGAGGGAGGCAATACCTCTGCATATTGCAGGATGCCTACCTGATTGCCCATAAGGGCCCTGATGTGTATGCTGTCCTCCAACAACACACCTGTTAAAAGAGGACAGCCTATACACCAGGGGCTTAAAGTATGCTGCATGTTTGTTTCTCTGTAAATATTAGAGCTAGAGTATTATAAGTCCCCTTACATTGGTTCTCTCAGGGAAAAGTGTTTATGTGCCTAATTTGGTCCACTTAGGTCCAGGGTCCTTCCTGCAAGGAGTTCTCGGAAATACATATTCTCAGCTTCATATGTATTATGACTAACATTTTCCCCATGGCTTTGCACGTGTGCAAGTTTGGTTTGGTATCTCCTTCTGACTCCTCTCTCTGTCCCCTTCTCCCCCCCCCCCCCCAATCCACCCTCCACCCAGTCCTACCCTCTCTCTCTGTCTATACCCTGCTGCTCCCTCTCTTTGTCCATCCCTGCTGTTCCCCTCTCTCTGTCCATCCTTTCATTCCCACTTCTGTCTGTTCATTCTCTCCTCTGTTCATTTCAATCTTCCCCCAGTCATGATCATCTGCACGTGTAGCCCATGCACAACAGGCTGAGATGTCTGCTATGTTGGAAAGAATACACTTCAGGCACTTGAAAATTGTTTTTCGCTTCTGGTCTGTAGGCTGTCCTACAAAGCAGGTCGAGAAAGCAACCTGGCGGTACTCCCACAACGCACCTCTTATGAAGCACAGCCTATACACTGGGGCTGGAAAAGCATTTTTGCTCCCAACACATAGGCCGCCTGCCAAGCAGGTTGATAAGGTTGGTCGGTTCTATTCCCACACAACATGCCTGTTGTGCGCGGCACCCTTTACAGCAGGGACTGCATAAACACGTTTCCAGTATATCCAAACCCCACAGTACTGACTGATAATTATATATATTGGAAAATCCAGGATGGAATGTAACAATATTGGAAAAGGATGGTTGCTACTCACCATACAGGGTTGCTACTCACCATACAGTGGAGATGCTGACTGGCTAATAGGCACAACAAAATAAGCTTTCAACCAACAAGGCCTTTGACAAAAACAGGCAACAGGCACAAACAAATGTAACTCACACACATATGACCAGTCTTTGGCAGATGAAGCCAGTCTGACTTCAGCTGCCAGAGACTGTGATCATGTGTGCGTGAGTGTCTTGTCTATTTTTCACAAAGGCTTCATTGGCCAAAAGCCTGTTTTGTGACAGTCTTTTCGTTGCGCCTATCTGTGACTCAGCATCTCCACTATATGGTGAGCAGCAACATCCTTTCTCTGTTCATCACCTCTCACCTACTCTAGCCACTCCTTCACCTTACACATTTCCTTCTCCCTTCTCTCTTTCCACCCCTTTCTTCCACAGTCTCTCCATCCATTCCCTAATACCCCTCTCTCTCCCTATCCACCCCATTCTACCCTCTCTCTGTCCATCCCCTCTTTTATCCATCTCAGCCTTCCCCCAGCTTTAATGCCCCTCTCTCTCTCTCCATATCCATCCCATTCTACCCCCTCCCCCCCTCTCTCTGTCCATCCCCTCTTTTATCCCTCTCAGCCTTCCCCCAGCTTTGCTCATCCACATGTGTAGGACCTGCAAAGCTGGTCAATAATCGCTGCCAATACTGCTACAAGACAACATGCATATCATGCAGGGGCTGCAATAACATGTATTTGCCCATATCTCCATACCTATTGGAGCTAGGAGGTTATAAATTCACACAATACTGTATTCGTCAAGTTTGCTGTTTGTATGCCAAATTTGGTTGATATCGATCCAGTGGTTTGAGAGGATATGGATGGATTAGCAGTATGCCAGAAAAGTCACAAGGCTACTCATGCAAAGCCCAAGCAGGTTGCTAGTACCCTTTAAATTTCAGCCCCAGGTCATATAAAAAATGTCCATTCGAACTACTTTCAAATAATTTCTGACATTTAGGGGAAAAACGAAATTTTATTCTCATTTCATACCAAATGTTCTACTCCTTTCAGGTTCATTAAACATGCTTCAATAGGAAGTTGTCCATGTATGGGTGGCCTGCAGCTTGTAAATAGTTTTTAAATAAAAAATTGCGCTGTTTTGTTCCATACAGTCCTGCCAAATCCTTGTATTAGCAACTCACGCTTCAAAATAAAGCATCAAGGCACTTCTTGCTCTTGGGGAACCAGATAGAACGAAGCACACTGTATCATTGAGATGTCTAAAACATTAAACGTAGCTCAGCACAATTACTCACAGATTCAATAAAAGGGATCAGCAAATATTTACGAATTCCAGTTATACATCTATAGAAAGCATTTCCACCTGGTAAGTGACTATAAGTCTTTCTTCATTCTTCGGTTGACATAGTACTCTTCCATACAAAACTACAGACACCCGCATTGCTACACACTCTTTCCTTACAAAGACCAACATCAAATAAACTCACTTATACGCTGGCCTGCTTTATAGAAAACCAGAATTACGGGATTCACCTGTCGGAGCACCACATGTCTCTATTCTCCCACTCCACCTACACAATGATTGGCTTAAAACAGGTTTGGATGTGTTTTATGCAGAATCATTTGAATGATAGATTCTAACTGTCATCCAAATGAAACACAACTGATACATCTGCATCAGACAAGAAAAGAAAATCATTATGTTTGTAATTTAAACTTAATGTTATCAAAGACTTCAATGCAAAAATTAAAATTTGTGACTTTACAATGAAGTTTGATTTACTAAAATCAACAGTCAGAATAGTTATAACATCTCAAGAAAAAATTCCTGCAGCTGTGAAAAACACTCAGCCTTTGGAGTCAAATATCATCCATAAACGTCATGATATTATTGCTCAGATGAAAGCAACGGTAAAATTATGGTGTGATGTTCGCGTAAAAGTGAAAAATTATGGTGTGATATTCACGTAAAAGTGAAAAATTGTCCAGTGTGTGTTCTGATGACGCTCGGCTGATTTTTCAGACCCTGAAAGAAGAAGCTGGGGAGGTGACATAATAAAAAATGTTTAAAGCTGGTAACAGTTTTTAACAAATTCAAAAGATGTTGAAATTAACATATGTTTGCAGAAAACGAAGAGGAGGCAAATGCCGATAGAGAGACGGCGGCACTCTATTCAGAAAAAGCTCAAGGTAATGATAGTCGGACATTGTTGCCAATTAAAGCACATCCCATACTTTGATGCTATTTATTCGTGAATGCAACAGGTCTTCCTCCCGTAAATCTAATTAATTTTGACCTGCTTGTGAAAGTTGTATTTTTGCCACCGAATCAGCCTGCCTCAACCGATGATCCAGAAAGTCACAGAAACACTTAACGCTGTGGCGGATGCGTGACGGTGTACAGTGTCGCCAATTCAGGTTTCTTTTCCAAATTAAGTTAGCGCAGCAAGCACACAACAATGGTACTACATATGTGACAAGTTTCACTATTGTCGCATTATAAGACCCTTCAAAATAGCTGGGACTGAACAGCGAATTGTACAACTACACCGAGATGACACTGCGTACAGAATGCGCCCGGTGATGTAAGTAAATGTAACGTAATCTCTACTGAATGTCAGATAACATTGCTAGATTTTATGAAGCCTTCTACGCCACAGTAATGTCAGTTTACATTGTTACAATGCATAATACTGTACTGAATATGTGTTGTATTGTTGAACTTTTTTTTTCTAAATTACACTGTTTGCTTTAGTCTCTGGTCCCAACTGAACATAATTTATATGTATTTATACGCAAAATTGGACACAAACGTATGCAAATACCCACCTATTGTGTAAATCTGTGGTGTTATTGCATGTTACAAATTAAAGTCAAAGCTCTCTCTCTCGATTTCCTGTGGAGAATTTAAACCCGCCTTTGATCAGAAATTAGCAGTCTGTTTACACATAACATTTGTTCTGCTATCTACTCTTTCCCAGTAATTTCATCTGTTGTACCCTCTGAGATTGTCAAAGATCTGATATTGTGCAAAATGGATCACTGAAAGAGGAAATACTGGTCTGAACAAATGTTGCATTGTGCAAACATGCTGCTTGGATAATGATTTTCCCTATGTCAGTGTCTCAATCAAGAATGTCTTCCTCTTTGACTCCATCTCTCATCAAGTAGTAATCCCTCCTATGCTACTGCACCAAATATTATTCCTCTTACACAATGGGCATTGGAGAAAATGTTAACACACTATCTTGTCTACTGATCAGCCATTTAATGAGATCTCTATCAACTATTTTGGTCGTTGACCTCCAATTAGAAGGCATCTCTAAAAGTTTTTTCCCCCTCTTCGCCACTGCCTACTGCACTGTGGGAATGCATTCATTTAGACTCTGTAGACCCCACACGAATCACATGTGGCTCATTATTATTCATGCTTTAAGTCTCATTTTCCACACATATTCAGGACAGTCACTGCAGCCTCACACCCAGCTGCTCCTTTCCAAAGTTTTCGCCACTGAAAGCCTTCCCAAACTTGGGGTGATGAATAATGGTCCACAATTCCCCTCAGAGACTTGAATAAAAAGTTCTCCGTTTACTTGAAACATCAAATGTGGCTAAAATTCCATGCTTTTGATGACTGCCTCCATAATCATCGTCACGGGCTACAACTGACTGTCGCAAATTGGTGAGGCTCCGACTAATATACCAATGGGATATTCCTGTGGGTATAAAAGTGGGAGCCTCACCAGTTCACGACAGTCAGTTTTAGCCCTGATGAAGATGATGATGGAGGCAATCATCAAAAGCTTGGAATTTTATCTGAATTTGAATTGGCAAGTAAACTGAGATCTTGTTATATAAAGTCTCTGTCGCGAAAAACTTTGTAGCCATCTCAGAGACTTTTTACACATTTTGCAAGCAGCAAGGGATCACAAACCTTTTTAACCTCAGAGTTCAACCGTGGAACTGGAGCACATGATGTACGTTTAAAACTAGTATGCAGAAGTACTGTTTGAGGCTTTCCTAATGTGGTTCTCAGGCATAGCATCGAACTGCACAGTATTTAGACGAGGCATATCATCTCCTGTTGTGGTTCACTAATTTATACTCTGGTTTGTTAGAACAGTGCAAGTGCCAAAAGGTGAGGCTATACTGTTGTCCCAAGGGACAATAATATCCAAAGCCCCCTATTGGAGAAGTAAGGTGTGGAACACGCATTTGTGGTGTGGAGACATTTGGCTACAAGCTGGGGATCCCAGCAAATGTGCATGGGCAAGGTGTTGGTGCTCGGCTTTACTGTCCTGATTCTGACTACCCACAGGTTTTATCTTACTGAATGCATCTGTCTGAGGCCATCAATTCCTTAGTGCTGCCAGTCCTGATCCCTACTTTTGCCAAGTTGAAAACTGGTGTCCCTTTTAATTAAGTTTGCTATATGAATTACAATTGCTTTTTTAATGGTGGGTGGAGATCCAATACATAGAGGTAGACAAGAGTTTTTTTTTTTCCCCAATTCATGCCGTGTTCCATATCAAGATAGTGTTTAGCAACAGCAGACTTTTTTTTGCTGACCTAGTGTTGAGTGACAAATGTGTTCATCACATCTGTCTTTAACAGTGTCATGCCTGTCTAATATATGGTTTCACACACAGACAGACTCCTGATCACATTAGAACTATGCTGTCTTTTACGGAACTCACCATCCTTTGCACTCCTCCAGAGGATGTGAGACATTTTATTCGGTGTTTCTTGAAAAGCCTGAAGTCTTGATGGACACCTCACCAGTGTAAGGCAGGAAAACCACCCTAGTGGAGTCCTCCTTTTCTTCTAGTTGCCCTGTACGTCTAATGTGTGCTGGCCGAAATACAAGTAGCTAGCAACTTAAATTAGCAGAGAAACAGCTTTTCAGCATAGTATGGCATAGGAACCATCATTGGTGGCCTCAGGCAAACTAATTCAGCGAGATATCAGCAATGAAAATCAAAGCCAGCACACCTAAACCGGTCATTCGCTGTGATAGGTAGGTCACTTCTGCAACTGGTGACTGTGGATGTCAGCAAACCTGTGATGGCTTATAGCCCCACTTCTTGGCAACTGTATTTTACTAGGCAGCCGGTAAATAAATTGGTGCACCAGGGCATACATGTATGAGCCACAGCTGCTAGAGGCAGTAGCACTTTGAAGGGATGACTGGCACCTGCCTCATGGAAATATTGTGCAGTTTAGGCAATACAATATGATGCTTTGTCTGAGAACCAATCAAATAGGGTAAGAAGTTTTTGAGCTCTTGTATCACTTCCCCCAATGAAGTGTTCATCACATTTCTCAGTCTTGTGGTTGTGGGGCAAATATGGTAGAACTATTAGATAGATCTCAACTGCACACCCCGCTGCACCTTCTAGTGTCTACCTCATCAGCATCACTGGCTCTACAAACTGGGCACCCTGGTCTAGCTTTGCAACTAGTCAGTGAATGTCCAGACAGCCCACAGATGTGACCTATACTTCCTTTCTGATGCAAAGCGAACCTAGAAGTTGTACCAAAACCATTTCAAGACATAGTTCTAGCTCAGCAATGCTTCGTGCCAATAATGCAGTAAAACTTATGCCCCAGGCTGGAGGTTTTGATGGTTCCTGAGCCTTGCCACTGTAGTCAGGTTGCTCATAGAGTGGGCACTCCAACCTTTTTCTCCTTCCTGTCAGCAGTGATGTAGATTTTTTGGAGCTCTCAGCACTCTGGATGAGGTCATCCTTACCCTCTCCCACTAGGAACAATACAGATATTCTGCTTCCCTCGCCATACACACGGTCACTCTCCCCATAAGCATTGATGTGGAAAAATTAATACTGTGAAACCCAACTCACACTTTTTCTTTTGTCACATACTGAAAGCTTTGGATCAATACAATAAGGTAGATGCAGTATTTCTTGAGTTCCATAAAGCATTTGACTCAGTATGACACCTATGCTTATTGTGGAAGAAACCCTCATAACTGGTACAATGGGACGTACCCTCTGCCATGCACCTCACTGTGGTTTGCAGAGTATAGATGTAGATTCCAGGGAGGAGGAACGTTGTGACTGTCTCCAATACAGAAAGCACTGAAGTCTTTGTTGTCACTGAGCTGCACCAGTTGTAGAGCTGTAACCACCGCCACTGATGTTAGACTGCCACTGCCATGTTTGTTCTTTCTGTAGCTAGAAACTTTGTGATGTAGCTGAGGCACCACCAAAACTACAGTGCCCCATAAAGACAACTGCACCAAACCATAGAGTCAATCTGTCTTCTCCAGCCAAATGGTAATTGGATGCCACCACATAACCATCCTTACGGTGACAGTTACTATGGAACTAGACATTGATTTTAACTATACTTCTTCAGTATTGTTCAAATGTGGGTGAAATCTTATGGGACTTAAACTGCTAAGGTCATCAGTCCCTAAGCTTACACACTATTTAACCTAAATTATCCTAAGGACAATCACAAATCCATGCCCGACGGAGGACTAAAACCTTTGCTGGGACTAGGCGTCTTCAGTATTATGTTGACACTTTCGCAATTCTACAGTTATCATTGTATATATTCTTTTCAGCAATGATTCAAGTGCTTTTTGCTGTGTTTAATAAATTGTATTATGCTTACACCGCTTCAATACATGGTGTGCTCGGAACTCTTTTCTCCCTTTTGAGCTACTAGCACACAGTACAAAGCATCTGTCATGCATTTATTTCTGTAGTTACAGCCTTTTCGCAAATATTTAGTTGATGAGCCATCAAAATTAATTGGAGCTTCTTCCCTGCTTTTCATGTTTTCATTCAATTTTTTTATCTAGTCACTTCTCCTCTCCAACACTCCAGTACACTTGTGTCTCATTAGTTTAAATCTAATGTCACATGAGTGATATGTTCTCTTATGAGCTATCTGTCTCAGTCTGAATTTCTTTCCTATGGCATGATGAGAACAAATAGAGAAATAAATGAACCACCACCTTACTGCACTCTGTTTCTTTGTTTACATGTTCTGTATTTATATGAGGATAGATCATTACTCACAAAGTAGAAGAGATACTCAGCAACAGATAGACACATATAAAAAGAAATATCATGTTAAGATTTAGGACAAAGTTTTTAGACCTAATGTACTTCTCCAGAGCTTAGCTTTGGGGAAAAAAAGTTAGTCTGAAACCTTACCAGTATATCTTTATTGCTGGGTTCCTGTCTGTTGTTCATCACCTGTTTTATTTGGTGATTATTACTCTAATTTCATGTGCAAAGTTATTTTCAGTACTGAATTTCTTCAATGTAATTTTTTTGGCTTAATATCATTTTCACTATTTCATTGACAAAGTTAAGAAATCCCTTTTTAATTCTGAGAATACCAGATTGCTATAATGCTGAGTTTTTCTACATTCAGTCTTTAAATCTCTATTAATGTTATTAATTGACCATTAGTTTTCTTGAGATTTCATACTCACTGCCCTGTCATTCATTCTTCTTCAATATTTATGACTCTTTTTTTCATTTTTGTGACTTTGTGAAAAATATTTTACAACTACGCTATCAGTAGCACAAGCCTATTGGATATATTTTCTTGACCTGAACTACAGTCATCTTAAGTTTCCTGAAAGTATTTGCTCAGCCAACATTCAAAGAAAGTGCTACAGGCAGTGCAAGGGACCATGACAAATCTATACACTTCTTGATAAATAGTGATGAAATCCAATGATCTGCACCTGAAACACAATCACTTGGATAGCAAAGTAGCTTTGATGTAAATTTCAAATGCAAAGGGCTAATATTTTCCCAGTTTTACTCTGAAATTGGTAGATGAAAGCATAACATTCCATTCATTTCACTTCATGGGGACATACAATAAAACAAATGAAGAATGACTCTTTTATTAGATTTGACAACATTTTCGCAACACTCTGGAATTTAATATAAAATATCAGAAAATATTATAATTAAGTTTTCATTTCTATATGATCTTTACATAGTAAACTGCAGTTAAGAAATTATTTACACACACACATATATATGCTGTATTTGTAAAATACACAGACAGACAATGCATAGCATTGATAATTTACATCTTTACTAATAAGAAAGATGGGAAAAAAAGATAACACATCTTGTATCATATCGGTATGGAAAATAATCCTGATTCATCAGGGTTTTTCTTTTTTCTTTTCTTTTTTACGGTTGCACAGACCAGTAATTCAAAATCAAGTTTATGCTATTGTGATTGACTGCAAAATAGGAAATAATATTACACACTTAACACATAGTATTTTTCACAGAATCCACTTTCATTACAGATGACTTGCATACACAGTTTTAAGTGCAGCAATATATTATTTGTAAAAATATTCATAACATGAATGAGCTAAAGGTTATATGAAAAAAGAAACTCCGAGAAGAGCCTGTAATTTTTTTGTCTGTTAAAACCAAATAAACTGAATCTGTGTAGGTTTCATATTTTGGAATACCTAATAAACAAGTACACCCTTGTGATATCAATTAGGGCAAAGGAACAATAAATCGTCACTTCAATGGAACTTTAATATCAAGTCGTGTTTATAATGAGTTTGTAACATGTTCTGCAACAATGTTTGCAACATGTTGCAAATGCAAAAAGTGTGTTCCACTGGCCATGTCAGTAAAGATAAAAGGAAACACTATTTCTGGTCTGCTACCACTAAATGCCACTATACAGTACTAGTCTTTGTTTATGTTCTGTACTATTTTGTGTAGTGTTGCACGTTTCCTTGGACTGTGTTTCATGTTGTCGCATTTTGAAAATGGAGAAGACAAGAAACAAGATACACAAACACGAGGAGGCAGCCACTGGAATGCATATACGGCCCGTTATAAAAATACTAAAATGAAACAGGACATACTACAGAAAATCACAGTTTCGCTTAGCAACAGCAGCAGTGATGTGGAAAAAAACTGAAGTCTTGTAGCTCAGTACAGATACAAGGAAAGAAAAATTGAAGAGACCAAGAAATCTGACAGTGGTACAGAAACTTGGTATAAACTAAAGTGGTTTGTTTCCAATTATTTATGGTCCCTGGATGATATTCAGGAACCAAATGAAACAAGAGACACAACTGAAAAAATGAGTCCAGACAAACTGGCACGCAAGACCCTCCACAAAAATGGGTGAGAGAGTGGAGGAGTGGTAACAGGAATACTGTAGGATGTTCTGCAGCCACAGAACAGCGGGAGCACGATACAGTCAGTCACTCTGGGAAGTAGGAAGTCTGTTGCCAGAAATTTACATGAGCTACTCCCCCCCACCCACACCCACACACACACATAATAATTTAAAAATATATGACATAGCCACCGAGACACAAGTGATTTTGTGCAGAAGGGAGGAGTCAGTAGTGAACATGGATAAGTTAGGGGAATCATCAACTATAGACTCCTGTCATATTTTTTGGGACAACCAGTGACAACGGAATGGAAGAAATTCTGTTTGTTGAAAATGATAATGATTTGGAATAATTTTAATCTAAATGTTTAGAAATAAATCTATTATTAATTAAACATATGTTTCAGTGCTATTACATAACTGAATTATGTTTACATAATCCTTCAACCACAGCTTGACAAACTCCAGGAACTATTTAAGATATGACATTTTGGTCTGAATACTGGAGCTGACCATCAAGTGTGTGTGAAGTGTGCCTCCTTGTGTGGATGTGTGTCTTCTTTTGTGAAGATGGTTTTGGCCAAAAGCTAAATCTGTAACAGACTTCTTGTTGTGCTTGTCTGCAACTCAACGAGTCATCTTTACAGTGAGTAGCAATCTATCTTTTTCTTAATATTGTGATATTCCAGCCTTGAGAACCCATTGTTTGAGGTATGGCAGAGTTTTAAATGGGAATAAATATGCAAGGTTTTGATAGGACTTTTTGCTGTCAAAAAGGAAGAGTAGCAGCAAATCTGTTTCACAGGAGTTGCTTTTCAGACATTGTGTTATCCTTTGAAAGAAGTGGCTCTATAATATTCTTTAGAATTTCAAAATCAGATGTCAACATCCTAGTTAAGTTATGAAAAGCAGATATGTCCTCCAAATTCAGCTTGTGCATGTCATCCCTGCCCCCCCTCCCCCCGCCCTCTACAATGCTTCTGTCCACCAATCATGTGTTTTTCCGTCATCCGCTTATTTTGCTGAGTGTTAGCTACACAACACCACATACAAGGGTTGGAACATGAATAGTGGAAACTATTTATTTATAGCTCACACAAAATCAATATCTGTTTCTAAGTTTTACTGACCTTCAAAGTAATCACCGCCCAATCTCTCTTCTGACAGCTCTATCAAAAATTTTTGAGAAAGTAATGTATTCAAGAGTAGCCTCCCATATTTGTAAAAATAAAGTACTAACAAAATGTCAGTTTGGTTTTCAGAAAGGCTTTTCAACAGAAAATGCTATATATGCTTTCACTGATCAAATATTAAATGCTCTGAATAACCGGACATCACCCATTGGTATTTTTTGTGATCTCTCAAAGGCCTTTGATTGTGTAAATCATGGAATTCTTTTAGATAAGCTAAATCATTATGGTTTGAGTGGGGCAGTGCACAAATGGTTTAATTCATACTTAACTGGAAGAATGCAGAAAGTTGAAATAAGTGGTTCGTGTAATGTTAAAACAACAGCTGATTCCTCAAACTGGGGTGCTATCAAGCACGGGGTCCCACAGGGTTCGGTCTTAGGTCCTTTACTGTTCTTGATATACATTAATGACTTACCATTCCACATTGATGAAGATGCAAAGTTAGTTCTTTTTGCTGATGATACAAGTATAGTAATAACATCCAAAAACCAAGGACTAAGTGATGTAATTCTAAATGATGTTTTTCACAAAATTATTAAGTGGTTCTCAGCAAATGGACTCTCTTTAAATTTTGATAAAACACAGTATATACAGTTCCATACAGTAAATGGCACAACTCCAGTAATAAATATAGAATTTGAACAGAAGTCTGTAGCTAAGGTAGAATTTTCAAAATTTTTAGGTGTGTCCATTGATGAGAGGTTAAACTGGAAGCAACACATTGATGGTCTGCTGAAACGTCTGAGTTCAGCTACGTATGCTATTAGGGTTATTGCAAATTTTGGTGATAAGAATCTCAGTAAATTAGCTTACTATGCCTACTTTCATTCACTGCTTTCGTATGGCATCATATTCTGGGGTAATTCATCGTTGAGTAGAAAAGTATTCATTGCACAAAAACGTGTAATCAGAATAATTGCTGGAGCCAACCCACGGTCATCCTGCAGACATCTATTTAAGGATCTAGGGATCCTCACAGTAACCTCACAGCATATATATTCACTTATGAAATTTGTTGATAATAATCCAACCCAATTCAAAAGTAATAGCAGTGTGCATACCTATAACACCAGGAGAAAGGATGATCTTCACTATGCAGGGTTAAATCTGACTTTGGCACAGAAAGGGGTAAATTATGCTGCCACAAAAGTCTTTGGGCACCTACCAAACAGCATCAAAAGCCTGACAGATAGCCAACTAACATTTAAAAATAAATTAAAAGAATTTCTAGATGACAACTCCTTCTACTCATTGGCTGAATTTTTAGATATAAACTAAGTAAAAAAAAAAAAAAATTAAAAAAAACTTAATCATTAGTATCATGCAATATTTTGTGTAATGTAATTTCTTGTACAGACATCTTTTATTAACCTGACACGTTCCACATCATTACGAAGTGTCGTATTCATGATCTATGGAACAAGTATTAATCTAATCTAATCTAATCCAGCATTGTGTATAACCTGTTGTCAGCAATGTGGAAGTTGTAGGATACTCTTAGCAGTGCCAGTTGTGTTGACAGTGCGAGCGGCGGGGTCTATTGCCCAACGAATTTGTAGTAGTTCTGAAGCAAATGCCGTGAAGTGTTTCCTTCACTTTAGAAATCGAGTTGAACTTACAAGGGCTTCAGTCAGGGGAGGGCAGTAGGTGGTATAGCACTTAGCAGCCTCATCAGTCAAACAAATCAGTAACAGTTTGCACTGCTTGAGCACTGTCCTGCAAAATGATGGTCAGGTCTTGCAGAAAATGTCATTACTTCTCTATGCTGTTCATTTTTGGAACGCAACCTACAACCAGCTTAGAGACAGAAGTGATGACACTTCCTGCACGACCAGACCATTAATTTGCAGGGCACTGCTAAGTGTATCCTGCGACTTCCACATTGCTGGCAACGGGTTATAAACATTGTTGGTGATTACACAATGCTGGGGACTACTTTGAAGGTCAGTAAAACTTGTATGAGCTGTAAATAAATAGTTACCACTGTTAAAGTTCCAACCCTTGAATCATTTATTCATCCTCTTCACTTTGCCACAGCATAGCTCTTGGTGTGAATACACGATATGGAATGTTGCTGCCAGTTCAGCATAGCAGATGACATGAACACACATGTAAAAATGTTTGTCACTAGTGTAGATGGGGATACAAGCAACAAACATTGTTGCCAACATGTTGCAGACCTTGGTGAAACAATGTTGCACACAGAAACTTTTTTTTTATTTTATTTTATTTTTTTTTTATCTCAGAGGTAACGTGGCTGCAGAGGTTCAGGCAAAACTACATAATTTCCCCTTCGTTTGATCTAAAGATGTATATTTATTTTTGTTAATAAGTTTCATTTCCTCTTGGTCCTAGAGAGAGAGAGAGAGAGAGAGAGAGAGAGAGAGAGAGAGAGAGAGAGAGAGAGAGAGAGAGAGAGAGGAGGTAGGAGAAGGGATTAGAGAGAGATGAAACATTGCTGTTTCCCAATGTTTTTCTGTTTCAGGGTAAACTCTATCAATCGCTGAACACCACTCAGTGTTGCTGAAGCAAGTTATACGTATGGAGGTTTACATAATTTTGAAAATATGCTGAAGTGCTTCCGATATTTATAGTTTTTCAATTTTTCAGTCAAGGTGCATATCTATTACAATTTCAACAAAGAATATTATGGTCGAATGCACTACTGACATCATTCTTTTGAATAAGCACTTCTCGTGAATGTCACAGAAGCTCAACACCCCAGGTACTGTTGTGTGATAACTGATCTCTTAAAACCTTTATACCTATTCTGAATTGGGACAGAAATACTATGTGGGAAAATGCACTTCCATTTAACAGTTCTAACGTCTTATAACATCTCCACATGTAAATGTTAAAAGTTTATAACTTAGGCTACACAGCAGAAGGGGAAAGATGCTTCCTTAATATATTTGTGAGATACAGTTAAAAACTGAAAGAGATACACAAAAGAGGAAGAAAGAACAAAAACAATAAGTAGTAAAGACTCTTTAGTCTTTTTCTTAAATATCCTATCTATAAAATATTTTTTCTTAAAAAAACAAAAACAAAAAAATCCAAAAACAACAACAACAACAACAATAACAAAGAGGGTCAAGAGGACAAAAACACAGATAATGCTAGATGAAGGAAGCTCTAAAAGGTCAAGAAAGTGTGCGAGTGTTTTAATGGTGCAAAATACCTTAGTTCTTGTTAATCAAATTCCTAAGCCAGATTCTCCTTCATGTGCAATTAACCATCTATTTTGCTCATTTTCTGCTTGTTTTATACCTGTTATCCATTATTCATACCTGTCACATTTCTCAAGCAGTTTGCCTTTGTTTTTCTTCTTGGGGAGGGAGGGGGAGGAGGAATATCAAAAGCTCACAGTGTTTTGTAGTGCAAACAGTACATAACAATAGAAAATGATATTGCAGCACAAATCCAGTCCTTAATGCGGAGTGCCTTATCCAGTCTTTGATAATTTTCAAACTCGAAAATCTTCACATCATCACTTTACTTCAACCACTGTGGCTGACCTTTCCATGGTTAATCTTCTGTCGAGAAAAGTGTTTCATGCTGATGTAACGTACAATGATGATTGTACATAAACAGCCTTTTGCATCACCTGAAAAAATGAGCAAGAGTAAAGAAAATCACTTAGGTCACACATCTCAACCTTAAACTTTATTTTTGGTTGCTTTCACATTTCTGAGACAGCTTAATGCTAATGACTGTGTGCATCAATTAAAAAGCTCGTAAAACTTCCCATGGAATACAATTATATTTTTAATATATCGTGTGATGGATATTGGAGAACCTTGTGAACAAATAAAAATCTGAATATCACTAAAACTAACTTTTTTTGATAAAGAGAACAGAAAAAGTGGGAAATGCATTCTGGTGTTCATGACAGAACAGTTTTCAGTCTGAATGCTGAAATATGAAGAGCTTGTACAGAATGGGTTAGAAATTATTCACATTACAATTGTAAGCCATTCAAGAGACAGACTGCTGGAGGTTTTTTTTGGTCATCGGTCTACCTACTGGTTTGATGCGGCCCGCCATGAATTCCTTTCCTGTGCTAAACTCTTCATCTCAGAGTAGCACTTGCAACCTACGTCCTCAGTTATTTGCTTGACGTATTCCAATCTATGTCTTCCTCTACAGTTTTTTCCCTCTACAGCTCCCTATAGTACCATGGAAGTCATTCCCTCATGTCTTAGCAGATGTCCTTTCATCCTGTCCCATCTCCTTATCAGTGTTTTCCACATATTCCTTTCCTCTCCGATTCTGCGTAGAAACTCCTCATTCCTTACCTTATCATTCCACATAATTTTCAACATTCGTCTATAGCACCACATCTCAAATGCTTCGATTCTCTTCTGTTCCGGTTTTCCCACAGTCCATGTTTCACTACCATACAATGCTGCACTCCAGACGTACATCCTGGATGTAGTGCCAATGACCGCAAACTGGGCGCACAGTGCAGGCTGGGAATATCGGGGTTTCAGTACAAATTGCCTGCACTCAATAGAGCTGCATGGTACGGTTGGTGATGCTAATTAATAAGATTACAGAGATGTGGATGGGGAGACACGTTCCAATACCTGTGTTATATGAAGGAGAATGATATGAGAATTAAGCCTTTTTTGTTTTGTTTTTAAGGACAGATCATCACAATTGGTCCCCCTGCCTAAAAAGTGTCTTAGGCTTTTGTCGTCGCTCGTCAAAGAACTGTCAGCCGGCTTATGTCTCAGAATCTTTGGCTGAAGTTTTTTTAGCAATTTTTTCGGCGTTTTGACACCACAAGTGGCTGGTATTGTTGAAGGTTCACTCTCTGTTGTTGTGACAGACTGAAGTCTAGCCCATGGCCAGAGATTTTGCGTATCGGTTGCACCAACACTGATGTCTTGTCCCTTGTCATTACTGCTGTAGTTCTCCCGTCGCTATCTGCAACAATAGTTTGCTGAAGCATGAAAATTCAGGATTTCTTCTTTCTCCCTGAATCCATTGTTATATTTGTGCAGTACCACAGCTTCCTGAACAAACGGCCACGGTAGCTCTTCTCCACAGTGAGAACCTCTGTGTCAATGTATTTTATTACGTGGTCAGTTTCACAAACGTGACAGTATCTTTTACAAGAAAGAAGAAAGCCTCAAGGTAAACAGATCCAGCATTCCCATACGCAAATCCACATTAAAGGAAGCAATGGGAGAACCACAGCAATAATGAGCACCGAAAAGTCATCAGATGTTAGTGCAACAGGTACATACAGTCTCTGGTTGTGGGCTCGACTCTGGTCCGCTACCAGCAATGGAGGGTAAACTTCGATCGTGCCAGCCACCTGTGCTGGCAAAACATCAAGTAAATCGTTAAACAAATATTGGCTGAAGATCCCAAAACAGAAACCCATGGAATTACAGTCTTTGAGCAATGTTCTGATAGGCATTGCAGAGCACTGGTGTAGACACACAGAAATGCAGCATCTATTGGTCTCATTATATGAAAGGGTAAGGTTTTATTGCAGAACTGCCATAATGGGTGGTGGGTCATGCATTTTTATCAGGAATGGGACACTGTCAAGTTTTTCAGATATGTCATAAAGATTTTGAAATGTCAGCCAATGAACTGACAAAGCTTCAACATCCATCAAATATCAATTATTTTATGTGCAAGGCACTCACCTTTTGGTAATAGTGTAATAGGACCACATTTTATAGTTAATTAACTGAAGTCTTGTATGCAGCCTCAGCCCCCAAAATTAACATAATCTTTCACTTGAGTGGGGACATGAGTATGAACGCAAATGTTAAGGATAAAATTACTCACAATGTTGTTAAATGTTTTGAGTATCTTTGGCATGACAAAATTAGTAAGCAGTGCTATGAGGGTAAACCATGTCTTAAACAGTGAAATAACAGATTTCAGCAGTGGAAGTTGCAGTACAAGGTAAAGCCTCTTTTTTACAAGTTTCTGGAGACCCAAATACCTTTCCCTTAACTGTAAAATTTCTTTATATGGGTATTTAGTTCCAGTATCTGACAAAGTGAACCATAATCAGAATTTGAGGTTTCTTGGAACTCTTTAAACACTGCCTTAAACTTCGTTCTCAGAAACCCTAAAATACATACTGGTGTGCAAAAATTATGGACAAATGTAAATTTTCCATGACAAGTCACTGCACGTTATACAGGTCAGTGAAACTTGGACTACACACAAAAAGA